>NC_139346.1:112047976-112522976 GCF_055883805.1 Amblyomma maculatum
TCCATCGCGGCTGTCTAGACGGATGGGCGACCCCAGTCGGCGGACCCGATTCTTCTCATGGTTGGCCCGCAAAGAGTGCACGACCGGCTCGTGGGATTCTCGCCGGGGCCCGTCGGTCGAGGCGTGGGCTTCTTCCATTGCAAGACAGCTCTTCCGCACGTTTGAGACGCTGAAGACGAACACCCTGCGTCGTGTGTAGTTTACGTATGGGTATGGGTAATTAAAACCCTTGTATTGTTCAACGTTCAAAGGCGATAGCACAGCCAAAATAATGTATCGTGTTTGCTTACTTAGATATGATACAGAAAAAAGACATATGCGGATAGCCCTTAACCTGTCGCCTGCCATGTACTGTAAAAGAAAGGCTGATTGGGCGAGTTGATGAACCATGATGAACAGTAATAAAACGCAACAAAAAAGAGACGAAGAGGAGAAGAGGACAACTACGGCGCACAATGTTGTCCTCTTCCCCTATTTGCCTCCTTTTTGTTGCGTGCTATTACTTTTCGCCAGCCATGGCCTTCCCATTATAACGAACCTCGTGATCTGCTCAGGTGACTCCCATCCGTATCTGGCTACAGTTATGTTTACCAGGTAGACCCGCTAAGAAGACCCTATTGCTTGTTTGTTTTCTTATTTGTTTCGCATATCACGCCATTGATAAAACATTTCATTGTCTCAATTTTACTTTTAGATTGCCAAGAAGTCGAGTTCCTCATAGTTCCGTTCCACTTTTTCAGCCTCTCAACGGTAACCCTAACGTCTTGTTTTGAGTCTGACATATTCCCTGTTCAAGACGAAATACTGTGCTGCTGGTTTCACATGCTTCTCTGCGCCATAGCGGGCACAAAAAAAGAACATGAAAGGAGCGAAGCGCAACACAAAGCGATGTTATACGTTTCTACTGGTCATTGTTCATTTGTGGGTGCGATGGATTGAGGTTGGCTGCGACGTAGCACTGCTTAGTTGCCTCTTAGTGACGGCGTACGGCATGCTCCTATCGATAATTGGCGTCATAGTTCTTGCTGCCCCTACACAGTTCAGATGGTCACCACCAGACCGAAGGTCTGACCGAGCGGTTCCAACTCGTACTTTCGCATATGACCCTACGTACGTCGAACCTAACCCCAAAAATTAGGGCGTAGTTATTCCTTTAGCCAACTTTGCCTATAATACAACGTTGCAGCGAGCCATTGGCCACACCCCGTATTTGCTAATTTAAAGACATCCTCCAACTTTCCTTCTCGGCATCTCGTTTTTTTTTTACCTCTGTGAGCCCCTTGCAGTCTGTCATTGATCAGGTCTTCTGCCGAGTGCCCCAACATGCCTCAACAAAAGCCAACCAGAAAAACCGCAAGCGTAGCTATGACCCGACCCACCGATATGGTTCGCGCCGGACTGGCATGGATGGGCTGCTTCGGGTACCGTTTCTTTTATCTCGTTTTCCTTCCTTTGATTAAATTGCCAGTGCCGTTTCATTGCTCCCTACTCGGTGCTTGACCAAACTTCTCTCGTGAACTAACACACCAATCTAGCTGACACTCCTTACCATGAGATTGGCGCATTCCGCATTTCCCGCCTTTTATTCGGCGCACCTCATCAGAATAAGTCACGGCCAGGCTGGCCGCTTCTCGCATCGCCGCCAAGTAGTTTCCGGTGCTGTCAGTGGCGCGGGACTTGTGCTTCGGACCGAAATAAACATGCTCACTTGAGCCCTGTCTTAATATGCCTGCCTTCAACCACGCTGCCGCTGGGGCCTTGAAATTGAGTTAGTTGAGTCAAGAGGTTTGCCAAACGCAACCCTAAGTAAGGTGAAGCGCGCCCAAGCGTGATGATGCGTTAAGAAAGGAAAGCAGCGAGTTATACTGAACGCCTTACCCAGTACGAAAAATAAAAGCCGCTGAACGCGGTGGCACATCAAGCACCAAAATCGGTAAATGAAGGCAGTCTCGCTAAGGAATGTAGTGATTGCAGAGGTTTTTCAAACGGCGAAGGCTTCTAGATATACCATGTACGTGCGCCCAGTTTGAAAGGTAAAAACCAGTGAACACGGGCTTTGATAAGGAGCAGGTTAGTCTGTGTAATGTTTCAGTGCGGCTATCACCATCTATGAGCTTTCAAATTAGCGCTTACAATGTGCAGCCTACTCTGTTAAAGGTTAGAGGTAGCACCTTGCCAAGGATTGTGGTTCGTGGTTTGTGGAGTTTAACGTCCCAAAGCGACTCAGGCTATGACACACGCCGTAGTGGAGGACTCCGGAAATTTTGACCACCTGGAGATTCACATCCCATGCCAGGTGTATAAAGCATGGTAGGCGTGTCCGCTAATAGCAGTGCAGCATCAAACAGATTTCGTCTTTTTTATAGCTGAGCATTTCGCAGGTTGTTTTCCGCTCAAACACCCCAATCCTGGCACCTAAAGGCAGTTTACAAACTAGACTCGGAAGGTGCCCAGCCGTCGAAAGGTTTGGAACGTATCATGTCTTCGAATATGAGCAGGACAGGAAACCACTGGGTGCAGATGTATTAGGGAAAACCTATACTCACGACCTTAGGCGTTGTTACACCAGTCGGTTTAGAATGCACGTTTCTTCTTTCTTAACACACAGACGCGTGCCGGCTGACGATGCCTGGCAAAATGTCGGGTAAAAGATGGCCTGAGCGCAAAATGTATAACAGGCTACCCTGGTGTTTGACGCTGAAAAAAATGCGACAGCAGTTGCCAGTTTAACTCGGCCTCAACGTTAATCGACTCTTGACAACAATATTAAACAGTATGATGTACGGTTCTTTTCATTTTTAGAGCGCAGGTTTTTGGCACACGTTCCTGCGTTTCGCGGCGTCACCATCGGTGTTGTCCCTCGCAACCAGGTACTGCACTGCGCACGTGACCGAGTGGAGCAGGGAAGCGTCTGCCGGCATCGCATGCTCCCGGCATAATAATAATAATAATAATAATAATAATAATAATAATAATAATAATAATAATAATAATATAATAATAATAATAATTGGTTCACGAAAAGGGAAAGGAGCAGTCTGTCACACTTGTTTCTGTGGACACCTGAACCGCGCCTTATAGGAAGGGAGGCAGGGAGAAGTGAAAGTGGAAAGAGAGAAAGAGAGAAAGAGGAGTCGCAGTGGAGGGCTACGAAGTAAGGTCGACCACCTGGGGATCTTTTAATGGGGTCTGACATCCACAAGACACGGGCGCTTCTCCAGTGGCGTCCGTGTGCTGTGCGATGTCAGCGCACGTTAAAGATCCCCAGGTGGTCGAAATTACTCCGTAGCCCTCCACTACGGCTCCCCTTTCTCTCTTTCCACTTTCACTCCCACCTTCCTCCCTTCCTTTACGGCGCGGTTCAGGTGTCCACAGAGCAAGTGTGACCGTTACTGCGCCTTTCCCTTCCTGAGAACCAACCAAGCCTCGAGCGAAACGCAGCCGCCGAAGTCGATGTCGAACCCGAGAACACCGGCACAGTAGTGGGCGTCTTACCACTGTACCACCGCGAAGGGACAACACTCCCGGCAGGTGTGCTGTGGAGCGGGTGCGGTTCGCAACAGCTCAGCCAATTTCTGGCTCTTGTGCCCAGCCAATCTTTCCTGCGACACGTCAAAACGATCAACGGATCCAGGAAGGTACACGGACCCTAACCGCTGCCATCTTTTGGATGTGCCCCGCGATCTTCGAGAATCTTCCAGTGAAAACGCCTCTGACAGCCATGCCGCCGCACTAGGCCTCGCCTCATCGAGGCGACCCTGTCCGGCGCGCCGCGTTCCTCAGTCCCCAACAACCATGGAGGAACCAGTGGATGCAGAGATACCCAACCCACAAGACTATCGCCCTGGTGAGTGGAAAACTGTCCTACGTGCTTATCGAGCTCAAACCTCAGGTTCAAACGCGGCCTCAAAAAACCCGTCAACGGCCTCAGTTCACGTCAACCCTAACGGAAGCAACGCCGGCGCGCCGTCGGACGCTGCACCTGGAACCTCTCGGGCCCCGCTCCAGGAGACGCCGCACTTGCTACGCATAACGCTCGCGGTTGTGCACAAAAGGAAACAACTTGCCGCGCTGCCGGCAGGCACGATCCGAGTCGTATTTCGCCTGAGAGGCGGGCTCTCCCTGGAAAAGCTTCCAGCTCCAAGTCTCTTGTAGGCACTGCATGCAACTCCGAGCTGCTCAGTGATGGGCGAACTGCACATCAGAGTTCATCCCACAAACAATACCTTCACGGTAGCGACGGTGACGGAGGCAACAGCTCTCGCCTTAGTGAACATGCAGGAAATCACTATAGATGGCAAGAAATTCCCAGTAGCCGCGTATATCGCGGCACCTACAGCGGCAGTCAAGGGTGTTATTTCCCGTGCATACTGGAATGAAGCACCAGATGAAATACTAAAGGACTTGCAGTATCGCAACCCGGAGGCCAATATCATAGCGGCTCGACACATGGGGAAAACGTCGTCAATTCTAATAACATTTGCTTCTGGTCCGGTACCCCACACCATCAAGTACATGTGTGTTGTACATCGATGCACCAAATACAAGGGCAGCCCTGAAGCTTGTACAAACTGCCGGAACCCTGGTCACAGGTACGATGTGTGCCCTCCCCAAAAAGCGGACTCTGCCCCCGATGTGGAGAGAATCACGACAGGCAAGAAGACACTTGCACGCCGAAATGCATTCTTTGTGGTGGGAACCACCTTACCGGTACAGGCTCATGCAAAGCCAGGACCCCCCAGCCTCGACGACGGACAGCGCCGAAACCCAAAACAGCAGTGCCCACGGCAAACGACTTTCCACCCCTAGTGCCTCGTCAGGATCGCCAGCCAGCCTGGACCAAAGCCAGCAGTACACCCCAAACATCACGGCGGGAGGAAGAGATAGCACTCCTGCGGGAAGAGGTAAGGCATTTAAGGGCAGCCGTTAGCTCTATTCCTTCCACATCCAACCAACCCCCTCAATCGCCAACACCCCAATCGTTCACACCCCCTCCCCAAAAAAAAACGGAGACCAGAAGACGTTCCAGACATTGACTCCAAATTCAAAGACTTTGCCCAAAACCTAGAAGCCAAGATTCTGGCTCAGACTCAAACGTACATTGAAACCGCCATGGCTAGGCTTACAGAAACAATTATCAGACAAGTAACCACAGCCATTATGCAACAGATTCCAAAAATGATTGCTGGAATGTCTTCGAACACCCCAGCTGACAACCCTACACCAACTTCCATCCTTCGCCCTCCTACCCTCCAGCATGGCCCTGTCGACAGGAGACAGTAACCCCCGACTACGCATTTTGCAATGGAACTGCAGGGGGTTTCGCCGCAAACGAGACCCCCTGCAGCAACTACTCTCTGCTTCCTCCACACACCCCGATATATTAGCGTCCCAGGATGCTGGAACAAATGTATCACTGCCAGGATACGCTCTGGTACCCTCTGACATCACTCCCAAGGACCCCCTCATTATTATAGGCGACTTTAACTGCGCACGTGTAGACTGGGGCTACATGCGCACCAACAAGAGAGGAGCGGAATTACACAACACCCTTCAGATGCAGGGCCTCTCTATATATAATGATCTCAGCACACCTACAAGAATCGGCAATAATGTCACCACCGATACTAGCCCTGACCTTACATTCGGCCGAAACCTTCCAACACTGGTATGGAGCAACTCGAATGAGACCCTGGACAGTGACCATTATATAATAACTATAGAGCTTGACTTTGCCAAAAAAGCTAAAATCTACCGTGTCCGGCAAACTAGCTGGGATAATCTGCGTAAGCACAGAGAGGCCAGAACATTAAAGACCCCCTTTAACCTCCACACATGGATGACACAGCTCAAGGAGGATGTCCAGGCTTTCACGCAAACTTTAGACACCACCCCCGAGACTCCCATTGCAGATAGTAGGTTAATGCACCTTCTCGAAGCACAGAAGAGGATCCTTGCGCGCTGGAAAAAACATAAGCATAATCGAAAGCTTAAACTTAAACTGGCGCAAATTCAAAAGCAAGTAGAGGAGCACAGCGCCGCCCTCAGTAAACATAACTGGCACCAAATATGCGATGGGTTGCGAGGTAATCTCTCCTCCTCCAGGGCCTGGCATCTTTGTCGACACATGATAGACCCCGCACAAAATAAAAAGGAAACTCGGCTTACCCTCAAAAGGCTTATCCATAAACATCGATGTAGTCAGCAATCGCTCTTAGCCCAACTGCAATCAAATTATACTACTGTGGGCCAAGCAATATCCTATCCAGACTACATAGGCCCTGATCAACCCTCCCTAGATACCGCCATTATGGAGATCGAAGTTAGATCAGCCCTCCTTAAGCTACGCAACTCAACCCCTGGAGAGGACAAAATCACCAATGTCATGCTCAGAAACCTAGATGACCGTTCTATTTCCCTGCTCACTGAATACTTTAACGAGTGCTGGGAAGCGGGGCAGCTGCCGGATGAATGGAAGCACGGTAAAATAATATTCATTCCTAAACCAAACAAGCCCATAATGCCCAAAATCTCCGTCCCATCTCCCCGACATCATGTCTGGGGAAACTCTTTGAGCATGTCATCCTCCCCCGTCTTAAGCAACACATGGAATCCCATGGACTGTATCCCCATAGCATGCTAGGTTTTCGAGCTCATTTATCGGCGCAGGACGCCCTACTACAGATTTCAAATGCTATCCTCAATGATATGCCACACCACACCAGAGCAATACTGGCAGTAGACCTCACCAAAGCATTTGATAAGGTCACGCACAGTGCTATCCTGCAAGGCATTCAAGAGCTGCAGCTAGGGCCTAAGGCCTATAACTATATCAGGGCCTTCCTGAACGGGCGCACCGCCTGCCTGCATATAGATGATATACAGACCCCCTCTTTCACACTTGGTAACATTGGCACCCCGCAAGGCGCAGTGTTGTCGCCATTCCTTTTTAATATTACCATGATCCCGCTGGCAAAGGCTTTAAGCAGTATCCCACACTTGGGACACACCATTTACGCGGATGATATCACGGTTTGGACCACATACGGCTCGGATGGAGACATAGAATCTACACTTCAAGAAACGGCCACAGCTATATCTACCCACACGGAAAAAATTGGCCTTGAATGCTCCCCAACAAAGTCAGCACTCTTTCTACTCCGGCCGCGGCGTGTTCCTACCGCCCCCATAACAATTTATCTGCACGATACTCCCATACCACAAACCCCCAACCTCCGCATTCTTGGTCTGAACTTACAGGACACGGGGAAAAACGACCTTACCCTGAAGGCACTAAAACAGTCTACTTACTCCGTCATCCATTTTTTGAGAAGGGTTTCACACTCACGAGCCGGCCTAGATGAAGCTGACAATTTAAAGGTACTACATGCCTTTGTGCTCAGTCGCATTCTTTACACCTCTCCTTACCTGAACCTCTCCTGTGCAGACAAAGATAAAATCAACGCCTTAATACGCATGGCTACCAAAGCAGCGCTCAACCTACCGAAGACCACTAGCACGGACAGGCTCTTAAAACTAGGAATGCACAACAATATACAAGAACTTATAGAGGCACATCGGTACACACAGTACCTTCGGTTGGCTGGCACGCAAACAGGACGACATATACTGGATACTCTCGGCATTCGCATACCCGCACATGCTGAAGAGTTAAACCCTCTCCCTCGGGCCGTGTATTCAGCGCTTATCCTCAAACCGCTTCCTAAGAACGTCCAACCAGAACACCATCAATCCCGCCGCGTCGCGCGAGCCAAAGCTCTCCATAAACACTATGGGACTGCAGAGGATGTCCGCTGGGTGGACGCCGCATGTGGTTCAGACCGTTCGGTAGCTGTGGCCTACAATCCAGCAGCCCCCCCACTCACTCACTTCATAGACCCTCCCTGCAACTCGGAAGAAGCAGAGGAAGTGGCTATAGCCTTAGCAATCGCCCAAACAGATGCGGCTTACATACGTAGCGACTCCAAAACAGCCATACTTAACTTTGCCCGCGGACGCGTCCATCCTCCCGCGTGGCAAATATTGAGAATGTGCACCCTGAAATCTGACAGGCGTATTGAGCTTATATGGGTGCCGGCTCACTCTGGCAATCCCGGAAATGAGGCCGCCGATAACATAGCCCGAGGACTTACTAGCCGGGCAAATGGCGACCCATGCCGGGATTTCTCGAGGGAGCGGGCACATACATTTTCTGAGCTCACACAGCAAGCACGCCTTGCCCGTCGACTCTACCCCCCTCCCCACCCCCAGCTGTCTCACTCCCAACAAATTCTCTGGAGGCGTCTTCAAACCCGAACTCTTTTCACCCCTCAACACCTATCCTACTACCGACCCGTTTCCCCTGAGTGCACTCTCTGTGGAGAGTTGCACGCCACCTTGGACCACATTCTTTTCGGCTGCCCTGCCGATCCTCCCCCGCAGGGACAGCCCGCCATCGGATCATGGGAGGAATGGGAGGCCCTCCTTACGTCGCAGGACCTGGACATACAACTTCGCTGTGTGGACCGGGGTGCCAGTGCCATGGCCCTACGTGGCCTGGACACATGCGCGTAATGTGAGGGCCGTGCGGTGGCCCTGGGCCCTTGAAGGGTCCAAACTCGCTCGTTTAATAAAGTTTTTTCCTCCTCCTCCTCCTCCCGGCATAAAGGTGAATTCTGCCTAGAACACTGGTGAACTTTGATGTGTACAACAGATTAAGAGGACAAAACATCTTTATTTATTTAGTCAGCGAAGAGGGAGGGGGGGGGGGAACCCTCAGTTCAGGGTCCCGTTGACTATAGCTGCAGTAACAGCGCGGCAATCCAGCCATTTCTGGTGCTTCGGGTAGGAGTCCTGCAGGGCGGCCACACAATCTTTCATGCAAGGGTGAGGGAGCGGGCTTACAAAAGGGGTAACTTGGCATGCCCAAACCATGTGGTAGAGCGTTGCCCGCTCACCGCAATGCGGGAAGTCAGGGGAATAAATGTACCGGAGGTTTAGGAGAAATGGTGTAACAAAGGTATTAGTTTGCAGGCGGCGGTAAGTTGCTGCTTCTTGAGTAGACAGGGTGGGAGAAGGGGGTGGTAATGTACGGCGAGACAGCCTGTATTGTTTAAGCAGTTCTGTGAATGTTAGGGTCAGGGAGGCATGCATGTGATCCGGGGGAGGGGAGGCTCGGGGAAGGAGTGCGCGAGCGTGTCGATGGGCAGCTTTATTGACGGGCATCGACTGGTGTCCCGAAATCCAGACCACACTGATATTTTTCGAAGGGTTAGCGACGAGGATTCGGCAGCTGGCGGCATCGATGCGTCCACGAAGATAATTATGACAGGCCGTGCGGGAATCTGACTTGATGGTAGCTTGTGCAATATTAGTCGGCCAGCGCGATGCCTGCTTCTTCGGCAATACTCGGTTCGGTGGCGCAAAGACAGGCATAGTTGAGGAGAGTGCCCGCTGGAGATGTCACGGTAATCGTCATGTGTCCGTTAACAGGTTCAGCAGCGTCTACGTACAGAGTATTCGGTTGGCTGTCCCATATTCAAGAGAGGTGAGTGGCTCTTGCCTGTCGGCGATCTTGGTGATATTCGGCATGCATGTGCTTAGGGAGAGGTTTGATGGTAATGGCTTGGCGGATATTCTGTGGCAGGTCGCAGTTTTGGGTGATATAGGGCGAAGCAATATTTAGAATTTGAAGGACATGCCTTCCAGTGGACGAGGCTGCTAAGCGGACAAGTTGCACCAGGTGATGTGCTTCATGCAACTCTTCAAGTGTGTTATGAATGCCGCGTTGGAGTAAGTAGTCGGTAGACGTGCATTTGGGAAGCCCCAGGGCTGTCTTCACCGATTTTCTGACAAGGGTGTCCAACTGGTTGAGCACCTGCTTACGAAGCGGAAGGTATGACGCGCCGTAGGTAATGCAGGCGATAATGAATGTGTTGGCCAGCCGCAGGGCGCCTCGCACCCTAATGTCATAGTTTCGATGTTAAACTCGTTGAAGCATTCGTATAATTTGACTGGTAGTGTTGAATTATTGATTGAGAGTAGAGGAATGGGGGCGGCTTTTAGGGATAACGATGCCGAGGATCTTGATCTCCAGCTTCACTTCTATTATTTGGACATCCATTATGACCTCAATGGGCGAGATGGCAGTGTGAGGGGGATGTCGTTGGCGGTCAATAATGAGAATTTCCGATTTCTAAGGGGCACAGGCCAGGACACGAGAAGCGGCATAGGCACTGACCAGGCCTGTCGCCGCTTAGAGGTTGTCTTGAATTTAGCCTTCATTACCACGGGCAGTCCAAATGATCACATCGTCCGCGTAGATGGCGTGTCGAACTCCCGGAAGGCTGTCGAGCTTAGTGGAAAGGTCCTTTCTAATGAGGTTGAAAAGCAGTGGTGAAAGTATCGCGCCTTGAGGCGTGCCCCTAGGGCCCAGATTGATGGGTGTGGAAATAGCTCCGTCCACATTAAGAATGGCTTTCCTATTGGCTACAAAAGCTCGCATATAGTTGTAGGTACGAGAACCACAGTTGGTGGAGTTCAGGCTGGAAAGAATGCTGCTATGGGTAACATTATTGAAGGCACCGCGCAGATCTAAAGCCAGAATGGCGCGTACTGGATGTCGATTTAGGAGCGTGAGAACTTCCATTTGTAGTTGAATTAGGATATCTTGTGTAGAGAGGTGAGCGCGGAAGCCAAAAATGTCGATTTGGGTAGTGAGAACTTCCGTTTGTAGTTTTATTAGGATATCTTGTGTAAATAAGTGGGCACGGAAGTCAGACATATAGTGCGGAAGGATGCCTTCATTTTCAACATATCTGGTGAGACGGGTATTAATAACTCGCTTAGTTTCCTCAAGAAAGAAGTAAGAGAAATAGGGTGGAAGCGCTCAATTGAGAACGATTTCTTGGGCTTTGAAATAAAGCGGATTTCAGTAGTCTTCCACGCGTCAGGAAGAATTCCTTGTACCCAACAATCACTGTTGAAATATTCACTCAAATCCTCGAGGGCTGAATCGTCAATATTAAAGAGAAATTAGCCAGTGATACGATTTGGCCCCGGCGCTGCACCTTTCCGCATAGCGACCAGAGCTGCGCGCAGTTCCGCAACGGTGATATCAGCAACCAGGCTGGGATTCTGCGTACCTATGTAGTCTGGGTAAAATTCTGGTTGTGTTGGATGCAACGCTCGGTAGCGCGCACCTCCCCAGCCGGAATGCATAGCCGCCGCCGGTCGCCACTGCGATCCGCCTGCCTATATAAATACTTTTTTCTCTGCCAGTTTGCTCTATGCCATGAGCGAGGCAACCGGTGGAAGTCCTCCGTCTGCCGCTGCGTGTACAGTTACTCCGCCTAGGGCCAAGGAGGTGCGAGGACTACAGGTGGAGCTTGTGTCCACACTGTGCCTCGCCCTCCACACCAACCCCGTTTACCCAACCACGGCCGGTCTCGAGGGAGAGCGCGCGCTCTTTCTTACGGCCTTCTCAATCGCCGCGGGAGCAATAGGAACGTTTCTCCTTGAGTTACGCTCTCCGCCGCCACAAGGGGCGCGATCTGCTCACTGTTCGCTCCGCGTCTGCTTCAGCGGCGGCGGGTGGCTTTTGCCTGGTTTCGCGCTGTCACTTGCGGGTTTCGTGGTGAGATGAGTGCAGCCCCGAAATGAAAGGACACAGAAGGTAGATGCTGCAGCGGCATGTCGTCATCTACTACACACGTGAACGGAGTCTTTACTATATTTACACTGCCGCTCAGCAAACGTTCGACAAGCGTATGACATACATTGCGGCATGGCAGCTACTTCTGTCCATTTTAGTTTAGTGTTTCCTAAGCCTGTACAAGAATAGGAATAAAAAGATCTGAATGAGCAGTGATTACATCGAAGCTTCTTCAAGGCTAACGTGACAGCAACTTGTCTGCAAAAGCGAAAGCATCTTTCAGCGCTAGATGCGCAACCATCCATGTAGCACCGAAGATGAAAATAATTTCATAAAAATGTAATGTAAATTGCAAAATGCTTGCATGATATAAAGTATTAGTATAACAGTCAAATTAAACGTTGTAGAGTTGAGTTTTAAATGTTGTTACAATTCATATATTAGCCAAAGTGTTGTATTTTAAACATTATTTTAATTTTGCAAATAAACGTTGTTTTACTGAAAATGTAACCGGATTTTAAGCTTGCTGTGAAAACAATCATGACACTACTTGTGCTGGAAGTGGTAAAAAGAGGCCAATAAATTATGAAGGCGATTGCAGTGGCTTACAAATGCGTTCACCTGCTATATCGAAAGTATGCAAGAAACTTCTAAAGCGTTAAAGAAGGACACTCTCACTGAAGACACATTTCAAGCCCTATATAGCGACCAATTGAGGCTCTGTTCGGGAAAGTAAGGCTGATGTGAGGAAGGGGGCGACATGCATAGATGCGAGGGCCGTAACAGCTAGCGGCACATGACTACATTGTCAAGACTCAAGACGTACGTTTCATCTGAGAGCAAAATCAAGGCACCTTGCGTCGATGTCAAAAAAAAAAATCATTTCTGCTGGGCCGCAATCAGTAGGAACTGTAAGAAGTGATGGCATCTCCTGCCAATCCATTCCCCACTGTCACATATTTCGGTTTAGCTTATATCGATGGATATATTGTTAAGTTAATCAACTTCGGGTGTGACGCTTACGCTATTCTTGAAACTAGCGAAAGAAGCAGCCCGATGTACTAGTGCCTACAAAATAAAGCGGAGCGCCAGTTTTGGAAAAAAGCGGTCTCCTTCGTCTGGGCTACTGATAAGGCGTACACCAAATGTGTTAAGCTGAACATCCTGGTGACCCACACGCATCCAAGCTATACACATATGCACATGCGCATCCGGTTACAGGGCGCGCCACGAAATGAAATTTCGGTCGTATGTCTGCTTCGTTTTATTTTGGGACAATAGTATGCCCTTCTACGAGGACAATATTCTAGTGGACTGCATTATCCGAAACCAGAGCTTGTTGCCCTATTGGACAACCTTCTTTTTTTTTTTTGAAAAAGCTGCCATGCACCTACTAGACACAAATGTTCTCGAAGTACTTAAGATCCTGATTCAATCAGCACTTGAGAATTCAACACTGAGTTGCCTAAAAGGTATTGACAACAGCCATGTTATTAGGTCAGCTTCTTTGATATTTTAAAATTTTCTCAGAATTCTTCTCAATTAATTATACCCGGAAAGTGACAGAGAAGAATAAGAGGCCAACTCCTTGTGTGCACGAGCCGTGCAGGAAGATTTTGAGACTACATTTTCTAGATGCAGGTCGCACTTTGATGAATTGATAAATATGTAGTGCAATTTGTAACTTTGAAGGACAATTGTTTTATTCTTTGCCGCAGTTTTCAATTCTGCTTAACTGTTTATGCCCATTTCATTGATTAAAAATAGTCGCGAGACTACATATACATCTTCTGTCTTTCAACGAAGCTAGAACAGCCCACTCCACTAGACAAGTGAAATGTTTACTATATGAGTAAATTTTTGTTCTTTACTCTGAATCTGAGACGCGCCATGAATTTTCGCCGGTGCCTCTTTTTATCTAAACGACGATGGTAGCGGTTGACAGAATCTCCCCCCAACAGTTCACCATGCACTCACGTCAAGTTGCGCTACACCTGCTTACAACATTCAAAGGCACATTGCATAGCCTGGTAAATTTAGTTTTGTAAAAAGCTTAGGGTAAAAATGTTGAAGTGCACCCGAAGCTTCATTCGACCGTGCACGGCCGCACTGACGAAGGCACGCGCGCGCGTGAGCGGATTGTTGACTGTTTATTATTCCTCGTACACGATAAACGTTCGATGCTGATCACGGCCTTTGTATAAAACATAAGGGGCGAAATGTTAGGACCTGCCGGTTGCAACTGGCGCGAGCGGAGCTAAGAGCGAGCGCGCGTTTCCCTTGCGCGTGAACGGCTGTAGCGGAGGAGCATCGGTGGGGCGGTGGCAACCCCACCGAGGCGCGGCGGGTGATGGAAACAGACCCCCATTAGAGAGGCCGTAAAAAAAGAGAAGCGCGCTTTCCTTCGAGACCGGCCGTGACCCAACACGCGTTGGTAACTCCGTGACGCGGGACCCGTGTACGGATCTTACCTTCACTCGCATCGTACGACACGCAGACTGGGTTAACACCTAGGAAACCCTCGGCAGCGACCATTGCCTTCATAATACAACTATCTACACACGCCCCGTCAAGCACCCATTTACACAAGCCCACATCCCTAATTGAACTACCTTCCAGCAAAATTTTTCCGCCACTACCAACACGCCCATAGCAGATCAAGGGTACACCGACTGGTCCCGGTCAATGATGTCACACCTTCGCACACATGTAACGCAAATCCAGCTCAGAAAGGCAATAACTGACGTTGATAACCACCTCCTTCACCCCTGGAAAGCTCGCCTCAGCCTTACACGCCACTGGCGTCGCCAAAAACACAACCGCAAACTTCAAAAACGTATTTCCGGTATCACCCACCGAGCCGCCGAATACGCGGCTCATCTCGCGGACTCGAACTGGGTGAATCGCAGATCGCACCGAAACCCAAAAAGATTTACACCGAGCAATTCACTCCTTTAAAGGCAACAGTATGCAGCTGGCACAATCGCTCCCGGACCGCTACTTGTGCACAGCTCAAGGCCCCCGAGGATCGGTCTACTCCAACGCAGGCAAGGAGAACTCACAGCTGGACAAACCTTTTCAGCTTCATGATCTTCGGGCCATTCTAGTCAATATGAAGAGAGGCACCGCGCCGGATCTAGGCAAGGTTACCGTCAAGCTTTTGGCGAACTGCCTGACTCGAAGTACCAGTGCCTACTCGAATACATTTACGCAATCTGGACAGGAGTAACCCCCTTACCCATAGATTGGAAAACGGCACTTGCGACTTTCATCCCGAACACTGGTAAACCAATCGACACGGATAACCTCCGCCCATCTCTCTCACCTCCTGTGCGGACAAAGTAATAGAGACTATGGTGCGCGACTGGCTATCCGAGTATCTCGAACACAGGCAGACCTTCGCGGATACCATGTTCTGATTTCGCCCACACAGATTTGCACAGGATGTCCTTCTCCAACTAACAGAGAAATTCTCAGCCCATTCAAACGCCCCACAATGACCGGGTTGTACTCGCCCTAGACTTGAAAGGCGCTTTCGATAATGTCGCACACGAAGTCATACTGAAGTCAAACACTGTGGCAGTCAAACACTTTCAACTATATAAGACAATTTCTTACAGACCGACAATCCTACATCACACTACAAGACAAGGAGTGAAGACCATTCATAATCGGCACGCAGAGCACACCTCAGGTCGCAGTTCTCTCTCCGGTGCTTTTTAACATTGCCATGATGTGTCTGCCTGCCCCGTTGGCTGAGGTCGGAGGCGTGCAGCACACGGCTTACACCGACGCCACAACCCTATGGGCCACGCAGGGCAGCGTGGTCGACATTGAAACCTGCCTGCAAACAGCGGCAAGTATAGTGGACCGCTGTGCCTGGCGCTGTGGACTTCAATGTTCCCCTCAGAAATCGCAGTTTGTGCACCACACAAATCTCGCTCTCGCTTGCGAGCGCTTCCATTCATGAATCAAAAGAGATCAAGTACTCGGTTTCTTCATCCATCACCTAAGAGGCCCCGACACAACACAAGCCAAGCTCCGCCAGGTGGGGGACCAGGTGGGCCGTATGGTCCGCCGGGTGTCATACAAACCTGGAGGGTTGCGAAGCAAGGATGTCTTGCGACTGGCAAACGCCTTTGTAACCGGTCTAATCATCTGTTCGACTCATTACCTTCACTTGCAAAAGCACGAGGAGGCTACCCTTGAGGTGATGCTCTGAAAAATCATAAAACGTGACCTCGACCTCTCAATCTCCACCTCTAATGGTCGGCTCGTGGCCCTAGGGGGGGGGGGGGGGACGCTTTCAGGGAGCTTCGGGAAGCACATTTGATGAACCAATATACCCGCCTCACACAGACAGTGTCAGGTCGGTGCCTTCTTGCCCGGCTAAACATTCAACATAAACAGTTTAAAGAGGAGAGGCTCCGCATCCCAAAACTCTAAACAGACGCGCCCTCAGAGTGTGACCTCTCCCTGCCAACATGTCTCGAAAAGACCATAATGGACGGCGCCTTGCGCGGACGGAAGCCCTAGCCCTCCATTATGGCAACAAATCAGGTGTGCTCTACGTGTGTGCCTCGGGCCCCCATCAGAGGGGCTGGTGTGCGGCCACAGTCGTTCACAACAGGAGCACAGTCGATGGCCTTACATTCAAGGCCAAATCTATAACACACGCTGAACACGTAGCCATTGCGCTTGCCGCCTCAGACCACCCCTCTAAATACATCATCGCCGATTCACGAGGGGCTTGTCGGAACGTCGCGCAAGGGTGGACCACCCCCTTAGCCTATCGAATATTTCAACATTGCAGTCTGGACACGGACCACGCGTGCCGATACCTCGTCTGGGCTCCTAGCCACCAGGGTCTTGCAGAAAACAAGGCAGGTGACGAAGCTTCCCGCGCGCTTTCTCTCCGGGCAGTTTCGTCGGGACTCCAATCGGCTGAGGACATCGATTCCAATCAGGCCTACCCATTCAAAGATATTGTAATTTTCTGTCAAACTCGCATCGCAAATACCCTAACCCATGCAAAGGGTTGGGAAAAGCGAACGAGAGGCTGCTCCTGCGCCTCTTCACCAACACGATGCTGTGCTTCAACCTTTTGACTCCCAATTCACTGGCCAGTGCCAGTACTGTGGGGAGTTAGCTGACACCTACCACATGGTATGGGCCTGCCAACAAAACCCATCCCTTCCGCCCATACCTAACCCTTCCCGGGAGGACTGGGAGGCGACTCTGCTCGCCTGCTGCCACCTACAGGCCCAAAGGGTCTTAACGCAGAGTGCGCGGGCAGCGGCAACCGCCAAAAAGGTCCTTGACTAGGGGACTCCGCCCAGTATTGTAAGGCCGAGGCTCTTAAGGCTCCGCGCAAACAAACCTCCTTCAAAATGTACAATAAATGTTTTCACCACCACCACCGCCTTTCCTGTTGTAGCGCAGGCCACATATAAGTTTAGATCAAGAACTATTAGTGGAGTGTTTCTTGAAGAAGGAATATGTGTGAAAAAATAAATAATCTGTAATTACACACACATGTCTTGCTCGAATTGTTTGCTTCAGCTGCAAACGTTGCTAAGCTGCGCTCAAATTTCGCATTTTGAAGTAACGTAATCGTCGGCAATTGTTTCTTGCATTTTTCCTTTTTTTTCTAACCTCCACTCAATTGATCACTTTCAACAATCATTCAAACCAACCTCTCTGCCTTTCCTTTCAATAAATCCTTCTATCAATACGCTTTGGCTAATAATCACGTTTGTCATCACTTTTCGTTATCCTTTTTATCATACATATTTACATTACTAATAATTATACCTTTTTGCCTCGATCCTGAACTCCCACTTTTATCTTAATTTTCCCGCCAACCTTAGCCACCAGCATCCACCTTCCCGAATTCATCATGGCTTCGCCGAACAATATCTGCCCAAGCCACATATATCTGGAGTGCGTTTGCTGTGTTGTGGTGTAACCTCACCGTCGGCGAAGCACTGACGCTGAATTCCGACTTCCTGCACGGTTGTGCCACCTGCCTACCCCTTGCGTTTTCCCAGCCGCGCGTCTCTGCCTTTCCAGCGAGTAAATTACTTCCTTTTTCCTAGTCGCGTGCGCCCTCCCAAAATGATGTTTACCTCCCCGCTCGCGTAAACACGCGACTACAATCTGCGAAGCTCGGCAAACCAACCCAGGACGTAGAGTGGAGGCGACTACAAACTAATACGTTCATGAACCCGGTGTGGGCGTTTCACGCGCTACCAGACCTTAGGGACAATGATCTGTGCAAACACTGTGGGGCGAGAAAAAAAAAAACTGCATCTGTGGGGCGAGAGGGACCTTCGACCACATAATTTGGGAGTGCCCGCAATCTCCAGGGATAGGACAAAATATTACAAGTAGAGTAGCCTGGGATACCCTGCTGCGAAGCGCAAACCCTGCGATCCAGCACTGCACCGTCCATCTGGTGGAAGAGGCCGCAGCAAGCCAAGGGCTACCTGCAGCCTCTAACCCGCGGGCGCACGACTCCCCGTCTTCCCCGGCACGCGTGCCGGTGGGGGGGGGGGGGGGAAGAGGACGTTCATTTCCGATGAAATTAAAAGTTGTGCGACCAACCAACCACAGCAAAGCCTCTCTGCGGTTTCGGTTTTGGACTCGTGGTTCTTGCTACCCCCAGCATACCAAAGCTTTAGCTCGGGTTTATGGGGAGTTGTCAAAAATCTTCGGAGTGGAGCAGGAAACATTGTGGTCTGTTGCTAATAGATAATTAAGTGCTATGTATGGTGGCTGCAGAGAGCCATATGCTACGCGCACGTAAGTAACTGGAACTCTGATATATGATTGGTGGTTAACACTGAGCCGTAATTGATTGATCAATTATCGGTTGTTAAAACAAAGGAAAGTAAAATAACAAAATTAAAAATGAGAACTAAACAATTTTAAACAAAAAGTGCGGAGTCATTGCTTTGTGCTCCGTTCAAGGTAAAAATAAAAAATGTTCACCCATTGTGCCGTAGTCCACCGTACTAAATGTGCTGAGTCGTTGCTTCATTTTCTATGGTAGATAAAAAAGTAGATGAAGCAAACAAACGAACGCTATCACATCTATTCGTGAGGCGAGTCTTATGATCATTACTGGTTGTTATTGAACATTTTGTATTGTATACATGTAACAAACCCTTTAAAGCCAGAATAGCCATTTCCTTGAGAAGGTTGAAGAACTGCCGGAGTTGTGATTTAAAACGCGTTTCGACCCCCGCCGCCAGGGAGAGCGGAGTGTGGCTACTCCTGGCCATACGGGGCTGGGACTGGTAGGTTACCGCTGTTTAATTGTGGCGGGGGCTATCCTGCCACCGTATTTATATCTGTTGCGGGCCGTCATTCCACCTGCCACCACTTCGGTGGATGACGGCTGTTGTGACGCGCGTCTTCCCTCCCTCTTCTTTATATTTCTCCTTTTATTTCTCTTCTGTCCGCACGAGGCAGCGGAGGTGTCTCAGCTACAGAGCCAGTAGCAGGCCCGTGCATTTTCTTTTCCTTCTTATGGTGAAGGCGTCTATGAATTTGAAGAGTTCATGTTCTTTCATGCCTCGTTTTCCATTACTGTAGGATTACATACTCCCTCCCGTACTAAAACTCCGAACGAAGTTGAGATAGTCAACGCCATCATTAGAATGTCTTACAAAACAGCAATGGGCCTGGTTCGCTCGACTCCCAATGAAGAGCTGCTCAAACTCGGGGTCCACGACATTCACGAGAAATTCAAAGAAACACAACGAACTGCCCAAATAAGGGGTCTCTCTAGCACGCCCGTCGGTAGGACAGTACTTGAGAGACTAGGTATTGAAGGCGAACCCCTACAAGTCCTCCCTCAAACTATTCCACGCGATATCCGAAAGAGGATCACCATCAAACCTTTCGCTTTGAACATGACCCCCTCCCCCCACATCAAGGCTGAAGAGAAGCACGAGCCCCACCGGGGTGGTGCATTGGCAAGACGCCCGACTACTGTGCCGGAGTACCCGGGTTCGAACCCGACCTCGGCGGCTGCATTTCGATGGAGGCGAAACGAAAAGGCGTCCGTGTGCTGTACGATGTCAGCGCACGTTAAAGGTCCCCAGGTGGTCGAAATTACTCCACAGCCCTCCACTACGGCTCCTCTTTCTCTCTCTCTCTCCACTTTCACTCCCACCTTCCTCCCTTCCCTTGCGGCGCGGTTGAGGTGTTCACAGAAAACAAGTGAGACAGTTACCGCGCTTTTCCCTTCCTATAAATCAATCACGAGCTAAGAGCCTGCACAAGACCCTGAGCCGTCTACAGAATGTGATCTACGTCGACGCCGCAGAAGACGCGGAAGACCCTAATTAATATTCAATATGTGGAGTCATACACCACAGCATTATCCCAGCGAGACTCGTTTGACGGAAACGGTTCCAGACCCCTAGTGGCTGAGGAGGCCGCCATCGCCGCGGCCATCGCTTTTACTAATGCAACAACCATCGTAAGCGACTCCAAACTGGCGATCAGTAACTTTGTTAGAGTAGGATCTCCAATCCCTCCTCCCAAATACTCAGTGAAATGAGAAAATCTCCTCTCTTGAAAGAGATCGATTTAATATGAACCCCAACTCATGCGGGGAATCTGGGAAATCAGGCTGCCCACGAATACGCTTGAGAATTAGCCGGCCGAGCGGGGGCGCAGCATAGCAAAGTAGAGTTGTGGGCTAGTTGGTAAGACATGATTACTGGGAGGCTTAGCGCGGAGAAGACAAGGACAAGAGAGGCAGACAGAACGAGCGCTCGTCCTGTATGCCTCTCTTGTCCTTGTCTGTTCCGCGCTAAGCCTCCCAGTAATCATGTCCTTCGGTGAGCCTGTCGTATCATGCCACGAACTCACCGCACATTACAAAGCAATAAGAAGAACACTACCACCACCCCTTAGAGCACTGGCCAGACCACAGCAAGTCATATGGAGACAGCTACAGACGGGGACCCTCCCCAACCCAAAGTATAAATCAAAATTCATAAATAAGGACATAAATCCCTTCTGCCGGTTTTTCGGGGAGAAAGACAACTTCGAGCATATAATCTGGGCACGAAAAACCCGTAAGCTTCCCTCAGAACTCTTGCTTGGCTCTCTAAAGAAGCTTGGGGTAAGCTAATGTCCAGCGATGACCCTGGAATTCAGTTCAAGGCTGTCGAATGGGCCGGCGTCGCGAAAGGTCTCCACGGCCTGGGCACGCTAGCTGACTTCCCCTATTCTTCCCACTTATTGTGAATAAAGTTTTATCAGCCTCAGCCTCTTTTCCATCTTCCTACAGCTGCCACAACAACAATGGTGGTGCAGTCGTGCACCCTCTGTACGCCATACAGAGAAGAAAGTGCATGGTATACAGAACCCCAGGTGGTAGAAATTTCCGGAGTCCTCCACTACGGCGTCTCTCACAGCCTGAGTCGCTTTGGGAATTAAACCCCGCAAACCAAACCAAAAGAATTCGGTTAGTCTATGTTTGCACGTGCTACTATTTCTAAATTATTTCTTGTTAGCAAGATATGATAGGTGTTACAAGTACTGCATTGTTCTCGTGTGAATGTGCAGAGATTGCACCACGTGTTTGCCATTTTTGCGTGGGGAAGTACTTGGGAGCGCTTTCGCCGAGCCAGCTTGTTTCATCGCTTCCGCTCTGGAGGAGTTGGTTTGGCGCATTCGTATTGGCGCCAACTAGTTAAGAGTTTTATGCTCTTTCGTGATACAAAGAACCCGTTTTTACGAACTGGGTGTTAGGTTAGGAACAAAGTGTTGCCAAATTTAGTTGTAATTTCGGCGACCATGCAAGGAAGAATTTTAGGAATCCTTAAAACAGTGTAACTGTCATGTGTATTACAAGCCCGATTTTCATTTGAATATTTATCAGCTGTCACGCGAAAGAAGTTTTATAGGGACTTGTGCGATGTCTATCTCGCGATCCCATTGTACAGATCGTTGTACTGTGCAGGTCCATGGAATTCACTCCTTAAACGAGTAAAAAATATGGCTGTACAGGAGAAGCGAACACTTTCTTTTGCAAGCTCCATAGCAATACACTAGAAGTTAAGACCTATTTAGAAATGAAGGGCTTTTTGCACTTTGGGTAAAATCACTGATTCATATCCCGCATACCGGAAACTATCAAACACGTTTTCTCAGACTGTTGGGAAGCCTTATTTTTTCTGGGACATCCTACAACGACCAATTAAAGATACCTACCCGTGGATACAAAGATCATGGCGTCTTGCCCTATCAAGTCCTGGAGCATCAAGGGACAAGAAGTGGAAGCTGTGACAGATTTTCTCTTCTTGGGCTCCAAGATTACCTCGGAAGGAGACTGCAGCCATGAAATTAGGAGACGCCGGCTTCTGGGAAAGAGAGCAATGGTTAGCCTTGACCGCCTAGTAAAGAGCAGAGACATTAGTCTGCCAACCAAGATCCGTATAACTCGTGCTATGGTCTTTCCAGTTGTGATGTATGGATGCGAGAGTTGGACTGGGAAAAAGGCTGACCGCCGAAGAATTGACGCGTTTGAATTGTGGTGCTGGCGAAGGCTCTTGAGAGTTCCTTGGACTGCCAGAAGATCAAATCAGTCAATATTGTCGACCATAAACCCTGACTGCTCATTGGAGGGTCAAATTCTAAAGTTAAAGCTCAGCTACTTTGGTCATCTGATGAGAAGAGAGGAGTCGCTGGAGAAAGATTTGATGTTGGGAAAGGTTGAGGGTCACCGGAGAAGGGGTAGGCAGCGAACGCGATAGTTAGATGGCATCTTCGAGGCACTGCAGATGAAGTTATGTGATGTTAGGAAGATAGTGAGAGACCGGAAAGCGTGGCGTGACATGGTAAAAAGGGTCACGAAGAGTCGGACACGACTGAACGACTGAACTGAACTGACCCGTGGATACATTCGAAATTCGATTTTTATTATTTGAAGATGATGATAGGCTACCGGTGGACATGATTATGTTATCGGCCCTGCACAGTATCTAGCGATCCAGAATGGCTTTCAGGCATGCAGACATTGATGCGAGGAAAATATGGCAGTATTTTCGAGAAGCCGTTGCGAGCGTTATTGATGTTGTAAGACACAAGACCGAGTGCCTGAGTGGCTTCCGAAAATGGAAGTGTTGCTGCACATGCCTGATTCTTTAATGGATCACGCAGCCCGAGCTCACGTAGTTTTAACCCATGTTGTGTGTTGGTCGAGTAGTCTTTATATGTAAATTCTGATTGTGAATTTGGTAATAAAGACCAAAAAACGGTGGTGCAGTGGTAAGACGCCCGACTACTATGCTGGAGTGCCCGGGTTGCGTATTTGGGTTTGCTTGATACTGTGGCTCCGCAAGGGACAAAACGACAGAAGAGACGAAGAAAGCGGGCTGTTCCGACTAGCATCTACCGCCCCCAGGAGCCGAGCAGCCCAGCGATTAGCGGCGCATGCTTTTTCAATGGGCGTCACGTTGGACGCGGCACTAGCTTGAGAAAGCCTATACTACTACTACTACTATTACTACTACTACTACTATTATTATTAGTAGTAGTAGTAGTGGTAGTAGTAGTAGTAGTAGTAGAGAGAAAGAGGAGCCGTAGCGGGGGGCTACGGAGTTTTTCAGGTGTCCACAGACACAAGTGTGATAGATACTGCGCCTTTCCCTTCCTGTGAACCAATTAATATTATTATTATTTATTAAAACTGTGAAGATAATATTTAGCCAGTTAATTCGGCCGTTAACTAGACAATTCAGTGCCAACTTCGTGAAACGAGTCTTCCTTTATACTACTACTACTACTACTACTAATAATAATAATAATAATAATAATACACAGTAATATTTCTCTGCTAATTATTATTATTATTATTAATTAGCAGAGAAATATTACTGTGTATTATTATTATTACTTAGTAGTAGTAGTAGTAGCAGTAGTAGTAGTAGTAGTAGTAGTAGTAGTAGTAGTAGTAGTAGTAGTAGTAGTAGTAGTAGTATAGGCTCTCTCAAGCTAGTGCCGCGTCCAACGTGACGCCCATTGAAAAAGCATGCGCCGCTAATCGCTAGGCTGCTCGGCTCCTGGGGGCGGTAGATGCTAGTCGGAACACCCCGTTTTCTTCGTCTCTTCTGTTGCTTTGTCCCTTGCGGAGCCACCGTACCGAGCAAACCCAAATACGCGCCCGGGTTTGATCCCGTCCTCCGGAGGCTCCGTTGCGATGGAGGCGAAACAATTAGGCGCCCGTGTGCTGTGTTATGTCAGTTCACGTTAAAAATCCACAGGAGGTCGAAATTGCTCTGGAGGCTTCTAAAACGGTACCCCTTTCTCTCTTTCCGCTTTCAATCCCACATTCCTCCTTTCTCTTACGGCGCGGTCATGGAGCAAGACAGAGCACGGTTCAGGTGTTAACAGAAAAAGTGTGACATATACTGCGCTTTTCCCTTCTTGTGAACAATTTGCTATTATTGAACGCGTTTCGAGGGTGACCAAACGCAAGTCCATGGAATGATAAAACACTTTATTTTCTACAGATTCTAAGTGTTTGTGACCGTTGCTGGTCACTTGAGCGCTGTGGTGAATATTTGGTCCAAAATGCCGCACTTCACTGCTGCCATTGTCGTTGTTGTTGTTGTTGTTGTTGTCCAAATAACTTATGGCACATACCCACAGAGGGGGATCGGCCAAGAATTGGGTAGCAAAGAATTTTTTTTTTAATATACTTGCATAAAAAAAGATTTGAGGGGTAGAGCAAAGGAAACAAAACGGGAAATAAGTGAAATATAAAATGAAAAGTGGTAACACTCACGGGAGATTGACACTACAATTGTAGAACAAGTGATGTTTAAATATTTAGCAAGGCAAACGATTTGAGTCCAGTAAAAAATTTTGCATGGCGGTAAACACAGACCTGTGACTGTGCCCAAGGATGGTGGCGCCAAATGATAACAATGTCGGGCTGCTTAAACTAAGGCCAAGCTGTTGCAATGGCCTTTCCATCAACTGTTTTCTCAGCGTAGTAAAGCGGCGGCAAAACAATAAAAAGTGATCTAATGTTTCTTGTTCACCGCAAAATGCGCAGACGGGAGACAGTGCCAAACCAGACTTGTAAAGATAGAAATTTAAAGGTGGGATACGGCATCGCAGCCTTGTTAGTGAAATCTCAAGTTGCCGTGAATGACATAATTTTCTATTCCAAGAATAATTTAGATACAGGTAGTCATCAGTCTTAAAAGATGTCCATTTTTCATATTTAATAGGACGTTTCTTCGAAACCTCGCTGCGGTGATGTACGCGGTCGCCGGAAGGATAGATAATACGGGGCCATTAAGGGCCTCTTTTGCCAAATTGTCAGCATATTCATTTAAAGTCACATTGCTGTGGCCTGGAACCCATACCATATGTACAATTTTCAAATGTCTAGGGATCAGGGAGACAAAGGTTTTTACTATTGCAGAATCCACCGACGAAGAGAGAGATGAACATAAGGATAGAGAGTCGGAAATTACTGCCACTTCAGAAAAAGAGGAGTCTAATTTCCGTAAAGCGAGTACCACCGCCAGAAACTCCGCCTCAAAAATTGGGGTGAAGTCCGGAAGCCGTACAGAAAAAGACCAGTCTAAATGTGGACTATACCCACACCCGCCTTTTCATTACTTTGAGATGCGTCAGTGGCTACAACTAAACTATCAGAAAGACTTCTTAAATGATCTTCTAATAATCCGTTTAGAAAAACGGATGATAAGTTTTTAGCATTATTCGGAAATATGTCGTCAAAGACAATTTTAATAGATGAACCGATGGTTTGTATGGGTAGAATACTAGGAAGGGAAACATTTAAAGGGTCCAGCAAATTTTTGACCATAACAACCTGCGGGGTGTGAAATTTAGACCAATGGACACCGAAAAAGGAGGTCGGTTGACAGCAAAAAACAGACATAGATCGGTGAAACTCTGATTCATATATCATTAAGTACGTCTGAACGGTTAGAATTTGTAATCTATATATCAAGGGTGGAATCCGGGCTTCAAGGTAGAGCACATTGTTCGCAACAAATTTTGGAAGTCCCAGACACAACCGAAGTCCTTCTCGCTCCAACAGAACAAGCGGTCGAATTTTATAAGTTGCTGATCCAGAAAACAAGACTGAACCGAACTCTAAAATTGGACGCACATACATAACATAAATGATTAAAAGGACATCCTTTTTTTTTTGCGTAGTTTATTGCCTCAGGGCATAAAAGGAATGTTATGATGGATGAAGGGTGTGGTCAAATAAATGAAAAAAGGTTGGCTGATGCAATTAAATCGAGGAGTGAACGATGATGCGGTCCCAGTGTCCAAACAGCATATGGCTGCGGATTATGGGGGGAGAGGCCAGCTGCCACCAGGTGCCGGATCCGCGTTGGCTTCAACGCTGGACAATCCCACAGTAGGTGATGGATGTCAGCTTCTATATTTCTTGACTTGCAGATGGGGCACCCAGGGTGTGGATATAAATACCGAAATTGTGGCCACTTTCGGATCACTGCTGGTGTTAGGGCCACCCCAACTCTAATCCTCCGAAGCGCCACCTCCTCTGCAAGGGTTAGACCGCGGGGGAGGCTTACCGTACACGGAGGTATAAGAGCACGTGTACGGCGCCGGAGGTGCTCCTTTCTTGTTAAAAGCAGGGTGGCATTGTCCAATTTTATGAGGTTTGGCGATGTCGATGTTGAGTTTGAAAGGCGGGTCGCAGAATCTACTTGGCTTTGAGCACTTAAAAGGTCACGCGGGGTCCATTCAATACGAATTGGATTTGGTATGCGAGCCGCTAGACTGTGTATGTTCTGGCAGATTTCCGGGCTACTACTAACTCGTCTAAGTAGCTTTGTCACCTGGAGACAATCTGTACGTATGATAATATGGGCCGTGGGAAGCATGGGAATGGCGGTCACAGAGCGAAGCGCCTCTTGCACTGCAAGCAGTTCCGCACAAAAAGATTCTCTCCGCATTCCAGACCTGGGACGACTAATTCGGCGCAACATGCCCACGGCCCGAGCCCCTTTCGTAGCAATATGGTTAATGTGGGGCTGCCATGAAAGATTATCATCATAAGTGACCCCTAAATACTTTAATGATTTAACCTGTGGTATTATTTGCTGCTGATACATTACAGACAGACTTACAGAATCTTTTATATTAAATACGAGGACTGCGCTTTTGTTGACATTTAATGTGAGACGCAAGCCACACAACCAATTCTCAATAGAGTTTAGGTACGTTTGCAAGTGGAGAAAAAGTGATTGAATATCCGATGCAGTTGCAAAAAACGCAATATCATCCGCATATACGTAAGTGCGAACGTCATGATTAACTAGTATTGAGCTGAGTAGTATGTTGTAAAGGACTGGTGAAAGGACTGCTCCATTGTCTCTCGGAGTACGAGAAATATTTGCTCTTCCTCGTCCTCGCTGGCAAGAAAATGCTGAAACTGTGTCACACTCGTGTTTCCTATTTTGGCGTCGAAGTCTGCCTCAGGACAGGTCCATGTGACGTGCTCGAGTGTCGGCGGAGTGGTAAGACGCCCGACTACTGTGCCGGAGTACCCGGGTTCGAACCCGACCTCGGCGGCTGCGTTTCGATGGAGGCGAAACGAAGAAGCATCCGTGTGCTGTACGATGTCAGCGCACGTTAAGGATCCCCAGGTGCTCGAAATTACTCCGCAGCCCTCCACTACGGCTCCTCTTCCTCTCTTTCCACTTTCACTCCCACCTTCCTCCCTTCCCTTACGGTGCGGTTGAGGTGTCCTTAGAAAACAAGTGTGACAGTTACCGCGCCTTTCCCTTCCTATATAAATCAATCAAATCAATCAATCTGTGTACCATGACACCATGGGCATTCATCTTCATATAGCGTAGGGAAAAATTTGTGTAATTTCTGTAGGTGTGGATAAGTGCCGGCTTGTAATCTGCGCCAGTCTACTGCCTCCTCTTGGTTTAGCCTTTTGTGTGGGGCTGGACAGCGTTCTCGCTGCCTCTGTAATGATCGAGTATATCTGCGTACTCGGGATAACAAGGTCAAAGGTGCCCGTGGTGCAGATGTTGAGTCAGCTCGGTCGAAGTACTCTCGAGCTAACTCATCTGCTGCCTCGTTGCCCCTCATCCCCTCGTGTCCCGGAACCCATACTATAATATGTTTAGTGTTCGTTCTATGTCTTGTTGTCGTTTGTAGGATAATAATAATAATTGGTTCACAGGAAGGGAAAGGCGCAATAACTGTCAGACTTGCACTGTGGACACCTGAACCGCACCGTAAGGGAGGGGAGGAAGGTGGAAGTGCAAGCGACGAGAGAAAGAGGAGTCGTAGTGGAGGGCTACGGAGTAATTTCGACCACCTGGGGATCTTTAACGTGCGCTGACATCGCACAGCACACGGACGCCACTTCGTTTCGCCTCCATCGAAACGCAGCCACCACGGTTGGGATCGAACCCGAGAACTCCGGCACCGCAGTCGGACGTCTTACCACTGCACCACCGCGATTGGCGATTCTGGTTTGGTTTGTGGGGTTTAACCACGACATTCTGTATAATGGTAGGTCCTGGGTTTAACGTTCCAAAGCGACTCAGGCTATGAGACGCCGTAGGGGAAAACTCCGTTGATTATGTCAATTCTGCCCCTTGTGTAGTTCCGGCACGCGAGTTCGTAGGCCGTCACTAAGGTTCTGTTTTGTTGCATTCCCTTGCGCTGTTGCCACAGCGATCGCGGCTTCTTCAGCTGCCTGTATAATTGGGCTGCTTATTGTTGCGCTGCATATTTTTTTTTTTACCTTTAGAGTCCATTATCACGGAGAGCGATTTGCGTTGGTAACGGAGATTTGCTCTGTTCGTGTAGACTACGCTGAGATTGTCGATGAATTCTATGTAGAGTTCTCGGACTCTTGCTTGTCTGCTGCCATGGTGCATGAAAGCTATGTGTGAATATGGGCCGTACTCATGTTTTTTCTTTTTCCTCCATAAACGGTTCCTTGTCTTTTTGTGTGGTCATGGGTATGCCTAATTTCTTCATTAGATTTGTTCCCGTTCTAGTTTAGAGGTTGGTTGGTTTGGTTGGTTTGTGGGGTTTAACGTCCCAAAGCAACTCAGGCTATGAGAGACGCCGTAGTGGAGGACTCCGGAAATTTCGACCACCTGGGGTTCTTTAACGTGCACTGACATCGCATAGCACACGGGCGCTTTTGCTTTTCGCCTCCACCGAAAAGCGGCCGCCGAGGCCGGGATTCGATCCCGCGTCCTTGGGAACAGTAGTCGAGGCGTCTGTTCATGTGTGGTGTACGACGGCATCAGTGCCACCCCGCCGGGGTGGCGCAGTGGTTACGGCGCTCGACTACTGTGCCCAAGGAAGCGGGATCTAATCCCGGCCTCGGCGGTTGCGTTTCGGTGGAGGCGACACGGCGTGGCGTCCGTGTGCTGTGCGATGTCAGTGCACGTTAAAGAACCCCAGGTGGTCAAAATTTCCGGAGTCCTCCACTACGTCGTCTATCATAGCCTGATTCGTTTGGGACTTTAAACCCGAAAACCAAGCCAAACCAAATAATGATTGGTTGACAGGAAAGGATACGCGAACACCTGTTCCGCGCCCTAAGGAAAGCGAGGAAGTTGGGAGTGAAAGTGGAAAGAGAGAATGAAGAGCCGTAGTGGAGAGCTTCGGAGAGGTGGTCGAAATTACTGCGCAGCCCTCCACTATGGCACGTTTTTTTTTTTTTTGAAGCGAAAAGCTTCACAGCGATGATCAGAGCCGAGCTTCGCGTATGCCGTATGCGGTATGCCACAACCGAGTGACGTCACAACCAAGGCCAGCAGCGCAGCCCCCTCGCTAAGCTCTGCCAGCGTTGCAGATACACATGCATTTGGTGGTCATCGTAACTATCACTAACCATCACATACTAGTTAAGGGGTGTTTAACACTAATCAGACATTAACTAGTACTCAGAAGGTGCAAGTTATGGTCAACTATCACTAACCAATAGTGATGGTTAGATGTTTCGAGACGTCTATAGACGTCACGTGGTGACGTCATCGGCCGTGATGTCATGATGACGTCCCATCCGGTCATGCATAATAACCGGACGTGATAATGACGTCACATCCGGTCATGACGTCGTGACTGGAGTGACGTCATGGGGGGATTCACGCATATACGAACTTGTTGCTGCCGAGCGGGGTCTTCACTCCGCAGCAGGGCTCTGCTACTGATATTGGTTGGTTGGTTGGTTCACAGGAAGGGAAAGGCGCAGTAACTGTCACACTTGCTCTGTGGACACCTGAACCGCGCCGTAAAGGAAGGGAGGAAGGTGGGAGTGAAAGTGGAAAGACAGAAAGAGGAGCCATAGTGGAGGGCTACGGAGTAGTTTCGACCACCTGGGGATCTTTAACGTGCGCTGACATCGCACAGCACACGGACTCCACTTCGTTTCGCCTCCATCGAAACGCAGCCGCCGAGGTCGGGTTCGAACCCGGGAATCTGCTACTGATATCCTCGACTCCAGGGGAGTCGACGCGTCCCCATATAATGTGGCCGAGAGTACCCCTCTGCCCACATGCTTTGCAAAGGTCATGGCCGAGGCCGCGAAGAGACAAAAACCCTTTGTTAGCCTTTAGTCGCGGAGGCTCCAGCCCTCCCAGCCCCTAGGCCAGCGTGGGGGAGTGGGGCATATTAGCAGGCCATATCTCGTAGGAGCACTCGAGCAGACGATGCTCTGGCGCGTGATTCCTTTGAGCACCACCACCTGGTGACATATGGTGGATATATTGTTAAACGAATAAGAACGCATTTAAAATCCGTCGTCGCCGTCTTTTAGTAGCGCAATGGTTGATAAATATACTTTTGAAAATCTTATCAATGTCTTGTGGGTGTTTGTGTTGTCTTGCAAAATTCAGGTAATGAAAAAAAAATTACTGGCGCTATGGATTAACACCACCCTTCTCTGCAGTGATGCAACTTAAACATGGGTTCGATTCCTGTGTTGTATTTTTTTCTGAATATTTTTTTTTTGCAATTGTCTTTACTGTATTTATATCTTGCCTTTAGTGACTGTATGTTACCTTTAGGTTGAGTTCACAGACACCTTTCGGTAACAATAGGTATGACAACACTTACACTAAGTAATTACCTTCCCAATAATCATTTCCTGCCTCAGGGAGTGAGTTTGTTACCTTTAGGTTGCGTTCACATACATCGTTCAGCAATAATCGCCGTTTACAGTGAGTGTATGTTACCTTTAGGTTGCGTTCAGAGATACCTGATATCTCCAACGCCAAATGCAGGCTCTTTGCCTCCCGCCAACACAGCATTCTCACGCCCAGCTGACGGTGCTTCGGCGCGTCCGTCCCCCAGCAGCATTCTCCGACCCAGCGTATTGCAACCCGCGCGAGCGGAACCTTACCCGATACGCGATGGCTAGTACACCTGTTATAGTGTGGCAATGGAACTGCAGGGGATTCCGAGCCAAGCGCAAGGCTCTGGAATATGCAGTTTTGGCCCAAACAAACAGGCCGGTAGTCATAGCACTTCAAGAGACGAATACAGAAGTAAAGCTTGCAGGGTATACAGCATACAATGAGAAAGTGTCGGCTGAGTGCCGGCCGATCACAGCTACACTTGTACACCGTAATCTAACTGCAAACCAATTAGATTTGGAAATACCGGAGGTCTCTCATACATTTATACAAATCCTGCCGAACAAACGAACAGAATCTCCCCTTTACATTCTCAACGTATATAGTCCACCTAAAGACAACAGCACGAAAATAGCCACACTCTTCCGTAAGGCGCATGTAGCCGCTCATAATGGAATGTTGCTGACTGTTGGAGACTTTAACGCACCCCATGCAGAATGGGGCTACTCAGTTAACAGTAGAAAGGGAACTAAATTATGGGAGACAGCCCAGGCGCTAGGGCATACCTTACTCGTCGACCCTGATAAACCTACGCGCATTGGTAACAGTGTAACCAGGGATACGTGCCCTGACCTTACCTTTGCCAGAAATATCCCCGATGCGAGATGGGAAAACCTAAATACAAACATAGGAAGCGACCACTATGTACTATGTACCACTTTCCGAGCTACGCATTGCAAAATGCGTCGCCAGGAAGTGAAGCACACGAACTGGGACGCCTTTAGATATGTCCGCTCGCAAAGGCCAGCGGAAAGTATAGTAGATTTAAGACAATGGACGGAGCGTCTGTTGCAAGACGCCGCAAACACTTCAAAAACTGTTGCCCTTGAGGACAGCAGCCCCAGTCCGGACGCTAAGCTAGTGCACATGATTGAAGCACAAGGAAGTATCCATGCTCGATGGCGCAAAAATAAGCATAACCGACTTTTAAAAATTCGGCTAACCCGGCTTGAAAAGGAAATCGAGGCTTACTCGTGGGAACTTAGCCGAGAACAGTGGCATCAGACTTGCGACCGCCTTAATGGGCAACTGGGCAACAAGAACACGTGGTTTTTACTTAGACATTTACTGGACCCTACGAGAACTAAGGCAGATTCCCACAAGAACCTACATAGGATCTCGCAATCTTTCCAAGGCACCGACGAAGAGCTCATGACCACTTTAAAAGATAAATACATTAACACCTCCCAGGATATACCCACGCCAGATGGGTACTCAGGATTGGATAATCCTCGCATGGATAGCGTCTTTACCGTAGCAGAGATTAGGGCTGCTCTTAACAAAATTAACACCACCTCGGCACCGGGGGAAGATTGCATCACCAATAAGATGTTGCGCAATTTAGAAGACCAGTCAGTAGAGGCTCTTACGGACCTCTTCAACAGGTACTGGACAGAGGGCAGCGTCCCTGAGGAATGGAAGCACGCTAAAATTATTTTCATACCTAAACCGGGCAAAAGACTTGAGATGGGGAACCTCCGCCCAATCTCGCTAACGTCATGTCTCGGGAAGGTAATGGAACACGTTGTCTTAAACAGGCTCCTTATGCACACCGATGCGGAAGGCACGTTTCCCCCGTCCATGATTGGGTTTCGAGCAGGTCTTTCGACTCAGGACATTATGTGGCAAATTCAACAAGACATTCTAGATACAAATCGCATAAGAGCCACGCGAACCATCCTGGGACTCGATGTGAGTAAGGCCTTCGACAATGTGTCACACGCTTCCATCCTCAATCACCTCTCACAGTTACACGTAGGCAAACGGACATACGACTACATCGCTGCCTTTCTGAATGCGCGTACGGCTACGCTCCATTTCGTTGACAAAGTTAGCGACAAAATTACACTAGGGACGAGAGGAACACCGCAAGGCGCCGTACTTTCACCTTTTCTCTTCAACATCGTTATGAGCGGCCTCCCGCGTCTGTTAGATGATATCCCACACATACATCATTCCATATACGCCGACGACATCACCATATGGACCAATTCTGGCTCCGATGGAGATATTACAGATTCATTACAACGAGCTATCGACACGGTACAGTCTTATGTGCAGGAAAACGGCCTTACCTGTTCACCGGCTAAATCAGAACTATTAGTTATAAGGAACAAACAAGCTTCACAGGTAAAGCCAGATTCTCGAGAACCTATCCAGTTACACATTGACAACCATCCGATACCCCCGGTAGCCACGATCAGAGTTCTCAGAATGTTGATTCAGAATAATACGCAGAACACAGAAGCTATACGCCGGCTACGCGTCACGGCGCACCAGATAGGTGGGCTGGTGAGACGCATTGCCACACGTCGCAGGGGTATGAGAGAAGCCGACCTGTGCAGGATTATCCAAGCCTTTATGATAAGCAGAATCATGTACGCTTGCCCGTACTATCATCTGCGTCGTAGGGACGAACATGCACTTAATAGCATAATTAGAACAGCATACAAAGCGGCCCTTAGCTTACCAGTATACGCTAACTCAGATCGACTACTGCAGTTAGGAATTTTTAACACACTATCTGAACTAATTGAACCCCATAAGACAGCACAAGTGACCCGCCTGTCACGCAGCCTTGCGGGACGCGTAATTCTCGACAAGCTCCACATCCACCCCACTGAGGAGGTGTGCGCAACATCCCATTTATCGGCTGACATAACTAGTAGACTAGTTGTTAAACCAATAGCCAAAAACATGCTACCAGGTAGACATGATGCCCGCAGGAAGACAAGGGCACAGACCCTTGAGAAACAGTACGAGGACGATCCACAAGCAGTGTACGTGGATGCAGCTCAGCACATCAAAAACGGAGCATACGTGGCATGTATGGCCACTCCAAAGTCAACCTTCATTAACGCTATAACATTTCATGCTAGCTCCATATGCGAGGCAGAGGAAGTAGCTATCGCACTGGCCATCGCGGATCCCCACACCAAAACTATTCTAAGCGACTCAAAAAGCGCCGTTCAAAATTTCGCCAAAAATTCTGTAAGCGCACTCGCGGCGCGAATTCTGCGCAACCGATCTCTCAATCACAACATCAATCTCGTATGGGTTCCGGCTCACGCGGGTAACTCCGGAAACGAAGGGGTCGACCGTCTAGCCCGAGGCTTAACCAACCGGGAGACGGGAGATCTATCGGGAACGGACGCGCCTGTGGAGGCACCGCGCACATACGCGGAGGTAACAAACTTTTATCGCGAGCTAAGATGCACGTACCCCGCCCCTCACCCCGACCTCGACCGGGCGCAAGCCACGACACTCAGACGCCTACAAACAAAGGCCATTCTTAGCCCCTACCGACTATCGTTAATTACAAACGGAGAATTCAACCCTGCATGCCGGCACTGCGGTGACGGGACGCAGGCCACTCAAGACCATATACTGTGGGAATGCGCCAGCAATCCCCCTCCAAAGACGCTCTTGCCAGCTCCCTCAGCGGAGGAATGGGACAAGCTGTTGGCCAGCCCAAGGAAAACTACGCAACTGGCCCTCGTCACGCGAGCTCAAGAGGTCGCTCCCGACTGGAGGCCACCCTAGACTCGCCCCAGCCCGAAATAATTCCTTTCATTTCGTGGCAATAAAAGTTGTTACCACCACCACCACCACCGAAGCGGTGGCGGGTGCAATGACGTCCTACAACAAGTAAAAATCAGCGGCTGGCTAGCCCCCGCTGCAAGCGGCGTTGGCCTACCGTCCCAGCCCCGTAGGGCTAGGAACTGCCACCCTTCACCACCTCCACTCCTTCCCTTACACTTGTTCTGTCGACACTTAAGCCAATCGTAAATGAAGGGAGGAGGATGGGAGTGAAAGTGTAAAGAGAGAAAGAAAAGCTGCCGTGGAGAGCTGCGGAGTATTTTCCACCACCTGGGGATCATTAACGTGAGCTGGTATCGCACAGCAGCCTCCTGGACCTAGGAGGCTGGCAATGGTAGGTCTCAGCCTTTTGCGACGGGGAACCGCCTGCCACCGGCGGTTGTCTCTACTGTAAGTCATCATTGCACCCGGTGGCGGCTGTTGCAACACGCCTCTTATTCTCTCCCTCTTCTTCTTTTCTGTTTCTTTATTCTCTATTTTCGCCTGTGTCCGCACTAGGCAGCGAAGAAGGCTCAGGTACAGAGCCAGTAGTGGACCCGTGCATTTTTTCCTTCTTCCTACAGTTGCAACAACAACATCGCACAGTACACGGATTCCTCGTTTGGAGGTAGCGCGAAAAACGAGGACCAAGAGTAGAAGGACACAATACGAGCGCTTCTACTCTTGGTCCTCGTTTTTCGCGCTACCTTCAAAATGAACCAGATTCAACTCGCCCAACTTTCAACCTTACTCCTCGTTTGGCCTCCATCAAAATACAGTCATTTACATTTCTTTATACAGTTTTACCCTAGGTGAGAAATTAAAAAGTTAGGGAGACGCTCAGGATTCGCCCTTTAGAGTAGTCGCGATAGCACCTTTAAAACCGACTGTTCATTATGCAAATTTTATTTTTAAAGACACAGCTGTTCATTACCATGAAGTCATACGGCCAAACACAAGGCTCATATTTGAAGCGAAAGCTTCACTGTGACGCTGACGGCTAAAAAATCTGACGTAGGCTTCACTACGTCAGCTTTTTGAGCCGTCAGCATCACGGAGGTTTTCCCCCATAAGCAACTTTGGCCAAAGAGAGATGCTGTGCGTTTCCTTTATTATAAATCAAAGTACAATATACTAGAATAAATATGAAAACATGATCTTGACCTCGTTAGCTTTAGGTGTCCACAATTTATGGCGTCAGCTTAAAAGTATAAGGCTCTTTCCTATCCCCAAACCCTACTTTAAGCAAATGTTATGAAAAAACTGTAGATTGAAAAGCGGGTGTTAGAGGCTATCGCAGCAACACTGAGAGCTTTCGCTCTAACACTAGGTTCACTCCATGCTTAACCCCACAATTTTTAGTGCTCGCACCTCATCTATAGCTCGCCAGCGCAATACGATCACGGCATTTCGTTTGTGGCACATGCTGGTTGCACTGCTTGCCCGCCTTCTGTACTGCGGAAGCACAGTGCGATAGAAAGTTTTAACGCGATAGCGTTAAGGAGCTCGTGTCGCAGAAAAGCCGGTGTCGTCGGCGCCGGCGGCGTTGGCCGTGAGCGATAAATCCCGGCATGCACTTCATAAATAAAAAGCAACTTCCAAGATGGGCTGGGTTGGAATCGAACCAGGGTCTACGGAGTGTGAGACGGAGACGCTACCTCTCAGCCACGAGTTCGATGCTGAAAGCGGTACAAAAGTGCTTCTAGTGAATGCGGTGTTGCCTTAGAAACGTGCCGTAGAACGTTATACTGCGGTGTATATCGGTAATTATGAGCATGTTACTTACAGAAGTCCCATTTACACGAGTAGCGAAGTACGTTTCCGCTAGATTTCTTCTGCGCTCTGCGCACATGCAGAGCCATCTTACGGCAAACACAGAAGAACCCCTCCTCGCAATGTGCGGCGCTGCCCCGACACGTGGCGCGCCACTCGCCCCTGACGTTTCGCCGTGCACCCTCACGGGTTGTAGAATCAAGCGTCTTTCTTTTCTTTAGATCACTATCTTCGCTCACCCGCTTCTCCCCTTCGGGCCGCGCGGATACCGGTGCGAGGATGCCCCAATACCCTTGCGTTTAATAAGTTTTCTCGCTCTCTCCCCTTCCAACAGCCAGCGTGCGTCACTCGAACAGTGGGGTTTAGGCGACGCGGCTCCTCTTTCCGCTCACAGCGCGATTGCTAGGTGCAGCCTCTGATGCCGAACGCCTCTGAAGTGATCGCTGCGCCGTAGCGCTTCTGCTGGGAAAGCGTCCCCTGCGATGTGTGCCGAGCTGCTTCAAGAGCATACCGAGCGAATGAGTGGGCGGTGCGAACGAGGTGCAATAACGCTGTCACGTTCCACTCTTGAAGGCGAAGCTTAAGCGTCCTCCAAATTTTTTTCGCGAGCGCCGCATAATAATAATTAGTTCACCGTAAAGAGAAGACGCAGTATCAGCTACACGTTCCGTGAAGATCTGACCCGCGCCGTGAGGGAAGAGGGAAGATGGGAGAGAAAGCTGGAAGCGACCAGCGCTGATTTTTGTGCCACAACAACGGAGAAAGTCGAAACCGGATTTTCTGCGATACGGAGAACACGCTACCGCGTAAAACGGTTGTCAAAAAAATGGGTCTGTCTTAGCTTATGGTTAAGCCTAGGATGCGAAGCATACTAGCCTAAAAAATTGAACATTACCTGGCTCTACCTGGTTAGCCATTCATAGACAAGACATTACCTGGCTATACCTGGTTAGAAATTTCATAGAGAAGAACAACTCATGTGTTACTCTGCTTCTTCCTTTATTTTTCTCAAACCAATAAATACACTATGATGATCAGTAAAGCAATGGCTCTTTTCTTCTCCCGTTTCCGTGGCTGTTTGTAACTTGCGCTGTGCGGTCTGGCGAGCCGCCCACTCTCTGGCCGACATCTCGCTGCTCAACTGACTCAACGAGTGCGTCGCCTTTTATACAATTGCGTGACGTCAGTATCTCCTAGCGGTAGGAGCGGGAGTTAGGCCGCCGGCGGAGGCTGCGCGTCCGCAAGTGAGCACACGAGTTGAGCCCCAGCTTTCGCAGCTGTTGTGACGTCATATCACGTGGTGCGCCGATGTAGGTCAAGTTAAAGTCCCTTGATACTTTAGGTCAAGTGGTAGCTACGCGGCCGCGCGCGGCGCAGCAAGAAAGAGCTCGGTTGTGCGGCTAGTATGCTTCGCATAAAAAGGCGGAATAAACTAGCGTTCTTTAGCTCTCGGCGCGCGCGGGGCACAATCATGTCTGCTGGTCTGCAGCGGTCACGTTTTGGTATATATATATGTATATATATATATATATATATATATATATATATAATTGGTTCACAGAAAGAAAAAGGCGCATATCTGTCACACTTGCTCTGTGGACACCTGAACCCCGCCGTAAGGGAAGGGATGAGAGTGGGAGTGAAAGTGGAAAGAGAGAAAGGGGCGCCGTAGTGGAGGGATACGGCGTAATTTCGACCACCTGGGGATCTTTAACGTGCGCTGGAATCGCACAGCACACGGACGCCACTTCATTTCGCCCCCATCGATTTTAGTGGTGGCGAAACGCAAATTACGGCCGCGTGATTTGATGCTCATTGTTTGCGCACTTCAAAGTAATCAAGTAATAGATAATAATCCGGAGCATTCCACTAAAACACTCCTCGCTGAAAGATGGAAACCGCGCGACACGTGCGTAAGGGGACGGTAAGTAGCCGAACACCCTTCGAGCACATCTCACCGGAATGAGATTTCTTGCCTGTATAAATACAAATTTCTCCCATGACGTAACTCTTTTTTTGGGTGTTGTCTTTTTTTGGCAGTTTGTCTTTGTCATAATGGTTGTTAGGCATAAGGCTTTCTTAGCTGTCTGTACCACGTGAGAACAAACTACCGCCAGGACCGTAGTGTTTGAGAGCGGGAGCACATAGGTGCCCGCTCGAGATTTTCGTAGCCTCGCACGAACGTAGCTGTCTCGTTAAACTCAAGAAATGTCTCTGTTACCTTGCACTTTGCGTCTGCACAGCCGTGTAACACGTTTTGCTAGCGAGTTTTATATGGAGCCACAAGGCCCATGTGGGCGCCGGTTCCCCCCTCCCGTGACTTTCGTCAAAGGCATGCGCAGACCATTCTGGCAGTTATGCAGGTTCTAAGAAGCCACCAAGGCTCACTCGCCTCTGCCCATCGTCTCGCTGCAGCCTGAAGCAACAGATTTGTCTGGATTCTGTTCGGTGCGTCCACCCGCGAACGCCGTTGCGATACCAGTCAGCCGTCAAATCTGGCTGCTGCTACCCTGGCCTGCAGTTTTCAGCTGGCCTCGTGGACCCTGTGGACACGTGGTCCACTCTCCGCGATCCCTGGTGTTGCGCCGTACGAACACCTGGCTCGGCTCGGTACCCTCTCTGGCACCGGCTACATCTGCCTTCCAGACAGCGGTGCCACCTCTACGGACTCGCGGTGGTGGTTTTCGACAAGGCCCTGCTACGTACCGGCCTATAGACACTGAAGCCAACGTGATATCCCAGCCAGCCTGCGACGACCTTCACGCTACCGTCGGCGCACCACAGAAGTCTGCGAGGACTTCATCGGTGCTACATCTGCTGAAAGGTCCTGCCTCAAGCGCAAGTTCATGAAGAAATCTCCATGACATGTACTTACAGGCGTGTGGGTTAATTTAAGGCTGGGGGATGGGGGTCTGTCGTCCCTGCACGCGTGGGGGAAAGCCAGGGGTATTCGGTATCGGAAACTCAATGCGAGCGAACGCTTCCTCGCAGCACTCCGCAGTCGCAGGCGAGGCGAAGCCTCGTGAGATTGGCCTCAGAGCTTATTTATTTTTTTTTTTTATGAAATACTGCGGACATTTCGCATGTCCAAGCAGGAGAGGGAGGGTACATAAGTGACAGTATATCAGACATCAGCAAGCGCAAAAAGGCCAGCAAGAGCAAGCAGTTATACAATCTATGCATTAATTTCGAATACCACAGCAAGTACATGGTGCAATGAGACAAAATAAGAAAATGCATAGCACCAAACAACTACAGTACATCAATCAAGGAGGGTGAATGAATTCAGAAATTGGGTATAGAGCATTCCCTTCAAACACTGTTCGTAGGAAAAAAGAGTATTTATATCTGTCGGTGCGCGCAAAAATTGGTGCTAGACAGAAGCTGTGCTTATGGCGTGAGGGTCGCGTGGAATCTTTGGCGATATAGTTTTCGAGTCGGATACCTATTTGAGAGAAATATAGTGACTGCAAGAGTCTGAGACGTGCTTTCTTTCTTCTATCTACCAGTGGTTCCAATTCTGCACGCTGCAACATAGCGGACGGAGAGTCGAGGCGCCTATACCGACTGAAGATAAAGCGAGCCGCAAGGCGTTGTATTTTTTCGAGTTTTTGGACGTCGTCTGTTGTATAGGGGTCCCATGCGATGCAAGCATATTCGAGGCTCGGCCTTACTATAGATTTGTATGCTTTCAACCTCAATGCACTAATACAGCTGGCCATACGAGACTTGAGAAAACAAAGCTTCCTACGGGCGGAGGAACATATATTGTCTATGTGATTTGTCCATTTCATGCAGGAGGATATTGTGACACCTAGATACTTATACTCATTTACCTCTTTGATTGCGTTGTCATTGATATAGTATTCAAACTTTAATTGGTTAATTTTTTTACTCACATGGATAGCAACAGTTTTATCGAAGTTGATAACCATTTCCCATTTGTCGCACCAATTTGGTGACAGCTGTAGGTTAGAGTTCAAAACGAAGTGATCATCAACTGTTTTGGTTGATTTAAAAAGAATACAGTCATCAGCAAACAACTAAACGCACACAGACGGTTCTAGAGCTTTAACGAGATCATTTATATAAATATTGTACAGTACTGGGCCCAAGACCGATCCCTGAGGCACACCTGAGTAGACCTCTAAGAAGCGAGAATTGGCCCCATCGATGTCAACAAATTGCTTCCGGTTTGCTAAGTATGATGTAATCCAGTTAATTATTTGGGGCGAGAAGCCTATCGTTTTCATTTTAGTTATCAGCTTATTATGGGGAACTCTATCGAAGGCCTTAGAATAGTCTAAAAAAATCATGTCCACCTGACCCCCACTATCAAGTACTTTAGCAAGTTCATCTACAGTGACCACCAGTTGGGTTGTAGTTGAAAATCCTCGTCGGAAGCCATGTTGAGCATTGGTTAGAATCCCTGATTGCTCTAAGACGTTGTTCAGGTAGGTCGCAAGTACGTGTTCGAGTAATTTGCAGCAAGAAGAAATTAATGAAATTTGGCGTTAATTACTGACTTTAATTCGGCTACCACTTTTAAAAATCGGAACCACACGGGATATTTTCCATTCATCTGGCACAATACCAGATTCAAGAGACTCGTTAAATATTATTACTAAGAACTGCGCTATTATTTGATCGTACGTTTTGAGAAAAGCAGTGGGAATGTTATCGGGACCGGCTCATTTCTTCGGGTCTAAGCGCAAAAGCAGTTCTAGGATTCCTTCCCTGCTAATAGTTATAGCCGTGTGAGAGTCAGTGGGGGATCGGTGGTCGAACGCCTCATTAGGTATAGTAAATACGCTTTGGAAATATGTATTAAAAGCATCTGCGATCTGCTTTTTGTCTGTAACAGGGGAGTCATTTACTACTATTTTGTCAAATTTTCGCTCTGCTTTGTTCGAGAGAAACTGCCAAAATTTACTGGGATGTTCGGTAACAAAACGGGTAAGTGTCTGGTTAAAGTAGCGCACTCTAGATGCACGTAATTTTGCTGAAAGTGTAGCTTTTAGGCTGGTAGTGATGGAAGTGGTGGGCTGCATTTTTTTCTGCAACGTTTAAGTTTACGTTTGATGTGGATTATTTCTCTTGTTATCCACGGGTTCATTTCTGTCTACCCTCTTTTTCTTGTCTGGAACAAAGTTGTGAAGGCAACATTGGCATAGAGACCTAAACTTTGCCCAAAGTGTGTTAACATCCCCGGTGTCAAATGACTGTAGCGAGTCTTCTAAATAGGAAACAATACTTAGGTGATCCGCTAAGGCTAAATTTTTTACTGTTCCAAACGTGGAAACAATCTTCTCAGCGCTACGCGGGAGGGAAAAACTGAAAACTACTAGTTTATGGTCAGATATTCCATGATGCACTTCAGTGGCATAATTTGTTATGTCACTTGGACAAAGAATTAAGTCTAACACTGACGCCGTTGATTCGGTTACACGAGTGGGGAGTAAAACAACCTGTTTTAGGTTATACGCTAGTAAGATGTCGAGCAGGGTTCCTGCACTCTGTACTTCATGTCCGCCTGGAGTCAGCGATTCCGAATTGATATCTGGTAGATTAAAATCGCCAGCTATTATCATTTTATGCCTTCACAGTTTTAACATAAAGCCATGGGGAACACCAGGAGGCCTGTAGACACCAACTATAACGATAGTGTTACCATAAAAGTCGATTCGGCACAACACGCTTTCATGATCACTGTCGATTGATAGAAGTACGTTAGATGACAATCCGCTTTTAACTAAAATCGCAACACCACCTCCCTTTGACAAGCGGTCCTTGCGGTAGCAAGTGTATGAAGGCGGGAAAATACAAAAGTCAGGTATATCAGGCTGTAGCCATGTTTCAGAGAGTACCACCACGTGAGGATCGTAGGAAAGTAAAACATGTTCAATCTGTTCCTGTTTATTGCACACGCTTCGCGCATTTAGACAAATAAATCGAAACTCTTTTTCGCCGACGACCCTTTCAGCGTAACGGCGTCATGGTTCCTTCTGCTGTTTCGTTCCGCGCAACAGCACTCTGCAGTTCTTAGCATCGTTCCAGGCATACAGTTCGTCGCTTATCAGTAGTTTGTCATGGACTAACTTTCCTTTATCGCCAGTTTGGCCATCGGTTTCAACGGATTGCCATAGTTTTTTCCTTTTTTGCAGTGTGGCGTATGAGTAATCATGAGACACGGACACCCCAGAATCCTTCAGCTTGGAACAGTTTTGGAAAATTGCAATTTTTTCGTTGTAATTAAACGAGTGAATAATGACTGGCCGAGGTCGATCCTTGTGAGGCTTGCCAATTCTATGTATACGTTCGACCGAGCTAACTGACACGCCGAGTTTTTCATGGCATATTTCCTGGATTATCTTTTCTTCTAAATCAGTTCTTGATTCGTTTGGACTTTCTTTTACACCGAACACTATGACGTTGTTTCGGCGTGCGCGATCCTCCTACTCTGTCATTTTTTTGTCCTGCGTAGCCAGGGCTTTTTCCAAACATTTCACAGATTCTTCAAGTTGCCTTATCCTTTCGTCGTTAATTTTGCACAATTCCAGAACCTCGTCCAATTTTGATAGTTTTGAGTTTATCGCGGAGAGTGTTGAATCACGAGACTTATTAGTTTCTTTCATCTCTTTGAGCTCAGCCAGAATAGTCTCCAGTTGCTCCTTTTGCGATGGACCGGGGTTGGCTTCAACATCCCCGCACATGAGAAGTAGGAGAACGGACCAACAGTCAACAAGCATAAATAGACACTTCCGAGGGCACGGCTGGACCATAAGTCCATCTCCTGCCCTAGCGTACACAGGCAAACATTCTCTCGTAACATTGCTGGTGAACCGTATGACCTTGATTCATCAGCGAGTTTTATTTCTAGCTGGCGGTGTTGTTGTTCCAGCAATAAATTCATGTTTGCTGTCAGCACGTGTTGTTCCTTTGTTCTCAAGAGCACGGCCAGGAGTGGACAGCATGCGCTCGGTAGCGCACGCGATCACTGGTTGGAGTCAGCGATTTGGAATGTTAGCCGCGATTAAGCGGGGAAAACACTTTTATCCCCTTTTTAAAACACCATAGTATTCATAGGTGCACATTCCTGAAAAATAGGAATAGGGGTGAGTTTTAGTAAAACAGTGTGTGCATTGATTTCCTTTTTATTCTGGGCCTGTTATAGTATCCTATGCTCAAGCACCGATTGTGACGTTTTTCCAACTCTTTCGGACTCCTCCCCTAGACGACATACATTTTGTCAAGTATGGAGCCATTGCATTCCTTTGCCTGGTTTATGAATACCAAGGTCTAGCACTCTCACCTCGGCCACCTCTTGTAATGCCTGATTATCAAACTTAAACTTAATTCTTTTTGATGCCAAATGATCTCTTCCATTTTTGTTTATAACGTGAACGTAGCTGGACTTTGTGATGACAGCTCCACACCTGCATTGTGGACGTACTCATTTAGTGTATTTGGGTGCTCACACATATAAAGCTTCTGTCTATAAAGGTGTTTATGAACAGACCAAATCGTGGCATCGTCTGCCTAAATAATGAGCTGCTCCACTGGCATTTCAGCTAATTTCCACGACAAAGGGGTAAGCACGATAATAAACAGCAATTATGCTAAAACTCGCGCTTGTGGCACTCCCTTGTTTGAGGAGTAATTCCCGATTTGTTGCCCGTTTATACGGAAAGAAAATGTGCTGTCCTTGACCAGGTTATGCACTGCTTTTATGACCTGTAGAAGAATTCCCATACTTTCCATGTTGAGTATCTTAGCGTGCAACACGTTAACGTATTATTTTACCAGGTCGGTAGCCACTACGGTGCGTACAAGGTGGCTATGAAGAGACACATGTATGACCTCTTCATCTAATATAGCCCAATTTCTGTGCCAAGGCTTGCACGTAATCCAACTTGCTGAGCATGGTATTTTTGCTGACTTTAAACCACCATGACAGGTGGATTGCTATCATTTTTCATAAATCTTGCAAACTGTGGGCGTTTGCGAGATTGGCCCCAAAGACTAGGTTTGCAAGACGTTTCCCATGGTTTAGTATTAGGACCACCACCGAGTGTTTCCAGCCGAGTGGAATTTCTCCTCCTCGCCATACCTCATTTATCAAATCAAGCAGCCTGTCTATTGCGCCGCTTTCTAAATTTTTGAATACCTCATTAGGAACATCATCATGCACAGGCACAGTTTTACCATTCGCTTCTTCGATGGCAGCCAATAACTTCAATTTTGTAAATGGTGGTGTTATGTCTGTTTCATTAACCACGTCCTTTTTTAGACGAGTCGGATACTGAGCATGATTTGGGAAGAAAGGACTGCAGCCTGATCTGCAAAATCCTCTGATGATGCAAGTCTAATACTTTCTGCATAATATTTGATCTGTAGTTCCATGCTACGAAAATCCACCAGAAGGTCTTATTGGTCGCTCCTGAGCCCACACGACTGCACCAGTCATCCTACCTCTTATGAGCCAGCTGATTTTCATAACGGCTTGTCCGTGTCACATTCTGCTCACCTCAATTTTAATTTACGTGTCTTCAGAATGCTGAGCCAGTATTTCGGCCTGTTTTCGCCGTGCCCATAGTTGTAAAAGGTGTAGGTCGGGAGTTGACTGACCTTCGTTCCCTATCTTTGTAATTGTGTGCCTTGAGGACCGTTTGGAGAGTGGTCACAAGGGCATTCAGTATAACCGCACGAGTTCTAGGGCATTGCCGTACACCATCCCAATGTGTTACAGGAATTTTCCTTCGAATTTTCTTCATATGTCCCAAATTAAAACATATGCTACTGAGGCATGATCACTACCCCACATATCTAATTCTGTCTGCAAACGTTGTGCACCAGTTCCCTTCCACCTCGTCGGGTCTAATGATTGTGCTCGTGTTACAGGAAATGGTGCGACACCCGCATGATTTAGCAGGGTAGACCCATTTCTGTGGAAGCAGTGCGAACTTGATCTCCTCTTTTGGAATCATAATCATATCCCGAAGCAGTGCACAGAGCGTTCAAATCTCCACCTATTAGTATCGAAGTTACAGGCTGTCAATGTCGAAATTGCAATAAATACGTTTGAGAGTGTACATGGCAAGCGTGCAATTTGGTTTCATATGAACGGGGGGGGGGGGGGGGGGGGCTGTGTAACTTTTTCAAAACTGTCTTTCAATGACGCGTTTGCTCATTTCGTCTATTGTGATCTTTAGTGCGTGGTTGCGTATTCGTCTGTTTTTATTTCATTATTGTGTGGACGTTTCGAGATTAGTTTTGGTTGTATCACGAGCTAATATGCGGGGTTAAAAACGGCTAGAGTCATTTAATGTGTATGTGTTTAGATTACCTGAAATAATTACCTCGATTCCCTCTGTTGCACAGTTGCACTAAAATATACACGAAATGAACTAGATTGGTCAATGAATAGGAACCTTCTCAATGCTTCACCTGAAGCTGCAGCCTAACAGTAGAATATTTTTGCTTTGTAGATATTTCTCGTAATGTTGGCCACTTCACATCGAAGAGTACACGGGCGCCTTGCGTTTCGACTCCATTAGAACGCTGCCGCCGCGACTGAAATCGAAACCGTCTCTTTATGTTAGATGATTTTGCCTAGTGCTAAAACATGCAATAATGGCTCATAAAAGAGCAGTCCCTCACATCGTACAAATTAGATGCTTAACGTACAGAAGCATATGCAGCGGCAATAATGTAATCGCTCTCGACACGGAAACGCTTCCCACCAGGATGCTTACGCGCGCGAACAAAGCGGTGAGCCACTTCGATGGAGGCGAAACGAAGTGGCGTCCGTGTGCTGTGCGATGTCATCGCAAGTTAAAGACCCCAAAGTGGCCGAAATTACTCCGTAGCCCTTCACTACGGCTCCCCTTTCTCTCTTTCTACTTTCACTCCCACCTCCATCCCTTCCCTTACGGCTCGGTTCAGGTGTTCACAAAGTGTGACAGATACTGCGCCTTTCCCTTCCTGTGAACCAATTTTTATTATGATTATTAACCCCGGTTATGGTGCCGGCGTTGTCTGCTGCGAGGCCAAAAAACGCGCGCTTACACGTGACTAGGGCGCCGCTGCCATTGGGAGGCTCGCTCCTTCCGCGGCGCGCGAAAAGGGAGAAGCCGGCGAATTGAAAGGTGTACACTACTTTAGATTATGCAGGAGTTTTAACGCGTCATTTCCCGACCCGGGCGCATGTAAAACTCTAAGCTGTTTGGTTTAACGTACCAAAGTGACATATGGGCCATGAGCGATGTCGTTGTTTTGAGCTCCAGATTAATTTAGGCCATTTAGGTCTCTTAACTTGCGCTGACATCGCGCAGCGAAGAGACCTATTCGGGCGCGGACCAGGCGTGGCCGCGGCGTCCCGGATTTATTTCATTAATGCGTCACACCAGTGGATGAGACTGAGAAACATTTCAGAAAAAAAAACGAGATTTATACACCAAAAATACAGTAGGTCCAAAGCAGGTGTTCTGGCAGCGCGACTGTGGGTAGCTTATGTGCAACAGAGCGTGCTGTGTCACAGGTAACTGCTATCGCTTTGCTGCCCGCTGCGAGGAAGCTGGAATATTTGGTACAACCACCGCTAAACAGTTTAGAAATGAACATCATTTTCTCTTCATTTGGATTTGTTATGGAACAGTGAAATTATGCTGAAGGAAATCAGAGGGGCCGTTTTTACGAAGTCCTTCATCCACTTGGTTGCTTCCAGTATGTAGTTGACGTTCTTCGGAAAGTACCGCCGGGCACAGCGCTGAAACAAATTGGTTAGGATCGGTTATTGGCAAATACATGTTGCGAAAATGATGCCTGGCAGTTTTGCACTCACGAGGGCGTCTTTTCTGAAACATTCGTTAAGAAAAACATAGTATTACACTCAGCGAGAAGGGCACTTTATGTAGCAATGCACATTAGGCTTTGAACATATGCTGCGTCTGATTAACCAGGGAAAGCTCGTCTTGCAGCTGGGTTGATGACCGCCAGGCACTCTAGGAGGGAGTTGAGGAAAAAGAGGCTTTTTTATAGGGGCTTCCTAGACAGAAAATGAAGTTTCTTAGATTCACGTACAGAGAAGAACAGTGGGAACAGGAAGCGTCAGAACGAAGATGCGGAAATGAGATTGTTGAGAAGGTACGATGAGGCTGTTTTATGGGAAGAACATGCGTTATGGAATATTCATACCAAAGAATATTATACTTCTTGATACTGTAAAATTTTACACATTAAGGCATTTTCTTCACTTGGGCCGTGACATGGTATTTTGTACACTACTCACTCTGAATGATTCACCGATTCCATCGATGTCGGTGTTGTACATTTTTGGTGCTGCCTTCATGCAAAAAAGAAATGTAGTTTCATTCATCCGTCACCGGTCATGCCACATTCTTTCGGATATCAAGAAGTCCTTTACACTGACCTTATCTATTCCCGAACCCCATGTACATTAACAAACAAAACATTACGTATACCTTGATTGCAGTATATCAGTGTGTCTGTGTGTGTGTGTGTGTGTGTGTGTGTGTGTGTGTGTGTGTGTGTGTGTGTGTGTGTGTGTGTGTGTGTGTGTGTGTGTGTGTGTGTGTGTGTGTGTGTGTGTGTGTGTGTGTGTGTGTGTGTGTGTGTGTGTGTGTGTGTGTGTGTGTGTGTGTGTGTGTGTGTGTGCGTGTGCGTGTGCGTGTGCGTGTGTGTGTGTGTGTGTGTGTGTGTGTGTGTGTGTGTGTGTGTGTGTGTGTGTGTGTGTGTGTGTGTGTGTGTGTGTGTGTGTGTGTGTGTGTGTGTGTGTGTGTGTGTGTGTGTGTGTGTGTGTGTGTGTGTGTGTGTGTGTGTGTGTGTGTGTGTGTGTGTGTGTGTGTGTGTGTTAAAATGCTATTGTTTCACTGCAGGAAACTGCCGTCACCAAATCGAAGGTGACGTTAACAGACCAGAAAGGTTATATCTCTATCGTGCATGCGTCGCGCCACCTTCTCACACCTTCAGCCAAACACCTAACCAGCAGCTAGAAGACTTGAAGAGAAGCCTGGCAGTCTGCAGATAGACCTGCATGGGTCCGCAAACAAAATCATGAAAACATTTCACAAAAACCCGGGTAAAGACACCACCAATTCAAATGATATATAATACACACGGATGGCGTAAGTAGGCGTTCCTGTGATTTTTTATCTTGTAATTAGGTTCCCCTCTCAAATGAGGCTTCTAAATTTGAGAAAATACCGATGGTATTGAAAGCTGCCGTGTGAAATTGGTGAACTTACTGGATTGATTGTGATCCAAGCATGCCCAATTTTCTGCATGCAGTCGATAACACCGTCTATGAAGCTTCTAGACACCTGGTATCGCGGACAAGAGCACAATGTAAGAAGGAATTCTTTTAAATCGCATTATATCTCTAAAATAAGAAAGACTTTCTCTACATAACTAACATTTTTTATTTCCGGGCCGATGACGTAGCACAGTCGCCAAGATGCGCATAGCCTGTCCAGTTCCTGCGTACAATGTTGCGCGTTATCAAAACGATTGTGGACGAAACGAGCACTTACAGCAATAATCAAAAGACAGAAAAAAAAAATAAAAATCGTATCTGAAGCCCCAGACAAATTTTGCTTTTTTCAGCACATCAGAAGTGGGCTAGGCAGTAGCAGCACAGGTAACTGCTAATCCGTTGTATGTTCATCACGCAGTTTCCTGAATACCTTGCTGCCTTCATCATCCTGAATTCTGCGGCGCGTGTCGAAGACGAGACATCATGCTGTGGACATCAACATTAACGTCACACCTCACCGTACGAGCATAGACAGATTGAATTCCGCGGCTCCAGGGATCATGACTGCAAAAGCACGATCGACGGATTCCTTCTTCGGTGGACTAGAGTGTCGCAGCATAGACAAAGCGCTTATCCATTGTCTGTTCATCAAGTAATTAAGTTACCTTGTTAGTTATCGGTGCATTCATTTTTACGACCAATTAATGCTGCTAATCCTTCGCCCACAAGAATGTTGCCATAATTTTATCTATTTCACTGTGTTACGAACTGATATATGCGGCCATCAGGCTTCTGAGTAATGATGTGAAAACCAGCCCGGGCCCTCCTAAGCAGGATGTGTCTAAGTATGTTCCCAACATACGTTCCAGGATTGATTCTACCTCCCAACTTCAGTCAATGGCCGCTGAAACTCAGCTTACAGTTGCACAAATGTGTGCTGAAAGACTTCATGTCTAGCAAAAATTATCTCATGGCACTGCCGTTTTGTCTAATAATTCGAGGTTTAAGACTTTTGAGTGCCATGCGTCTTTGCTAGAATCATCCACCAAATGCGCTCACAATTTTCTGTGACCAGATACAGAAAACCCTCATTTCCTAAATTTGCATTCATTTGTCACGGTAAATATTAGGACTCGAGGATTAGGGAAAGATATGAAGAGTCGAAAAGTTTATCTAAATGACCATTTTAAATGTCATAGCTTTATATGTCATATTAGAAATGAAACATGACGTGGCCCGTCGTGTGAAAGGATGGTCACAGAAAATCAGGAACAGGTCAAAATATTTGGATTGATGCCAAGTGATTGAGATAAAAGATTTTGACTAGGGTGTGTTTAACCCATGACCTTCGGATTGCTCGACGGGCACGCTACTGGCAAGCAACAGAGGCTCATCAGTCCTAGTAGAATAAAAGTGTACCTAGTGAGTGAGCGATGCTGTGAGTAAAGGCGTTATTAATTGTACTGCTTAATGATAGCGACGCAGGCTAAACTGGCGTATGACGATTGCCCTTTCCATTGGACACAACTGTTCCAAACGACAGAGAAAATAATGAACGACGTAGTAGGATGTACAATCGGCCGTAAATATTTCCACGTGCAAAGTACGCAAATAGAATTGAGTGCCCTTCAGAATTTTATATGTTGCATACCCCTTAACACAATGTTTAACAGCTATCGCTTACATAATCATGCAAGACTTCCATAAACTACATCAGAACATACACGAAAGAGGAATGTTCTATGCGTAGAAGAAACCCCACGACATATCTAGAACTGACTCTGTTGTACGAAGTACAGTTGTTTTAGAGCTTGGATATTGGGTTCAGAGATAGATGTCGCTTTACTTCCTTTCAACGGAGACACAGTTTGTGCCACGAATGCACAAGACCGGCAAACGCCACATAACTGCGGATTTTTTGTATTGGAGAATAAGAATAAGAATAAAATTATACCCTTATTACGGAGGGCTTCACGTTTTGCTTTATGATCTCATCCTTGCAATCAAAAAACATCTCGGTCGCGGATCTGATGGCCCTCGCCTTTTCCAGCGGATCTGAAACACCAAAATAATTACAACCGTTTGTCTAGTAAATGCAAAAAAAACACGAATGGTATTGGCTTTAGCATATTTGCACTAATTCATCTAACGTTCGATCTCACCCCGGCAGCCACGTTTCGACGGTGGCGAAACACAAGGCACTGTGTAGTGTGTGATGTCCGCGCACGTTAAAGCACCCCAGTTGGTTTAAGAGGCTCCGGAGCCCTCCTCTATGGCGTCTCTCACAGCCTGGGTAGCTTTGGGATGTAAGACGAACTCCATATACCATACAAAGCATGTACAAGAATAGCACTGCAGCGATAGCACTATCTACCTAGGGCAGCATGAGACACGGCTCTGCAACTCTGTCAGCGATTGCACTATTATCATTAGTAACAGGGCCTTTGAACGATTTGCAACTCCATCAGCCGCTGTGCTATCGCCATTATTAATAGATCGCTTAACATTACTATGAATCTCCGTCAGCGGCTGTACTATCGTCATTATTAACAGATCACTTGACACGGCTCTGCAACTCCGTCAGCGGCTGTACTATCGTCGTTAGCGACAGGCGCTTGTTAGAAAAATCGTCAAATATTGCGAGCCCACTGCGGCGGATTGCAAGCTATACTGTAGCGCACGTAATCATGTGAACAGTCCCACTTATGAATCTGTAGCTTATATTTTAGAGCGAAGCTGTTATGCGCCCGTTGGGCGGTTGAGCCACGTCAACGTCGGTGCCGTTCCTGGTGCAACCGAACAAAAGAAAGTAACAAGCCACGAGCCACAAGAGAGTCAAGAGAAAAAAAGAATTTATCTGAAGAGAAAGCAGAGTCACGCGATCTGCACCACTCGCTCGTCTGACACCCAAGAGGGCTCGCCGGGCAGGGTGCAAACCTCACCGAGGTCTGCATAAACAGACGTTTTGACGCACTCTCTCTCCCCCTGTGGCTCCCCGCTACCGCGCTCCCCTTCGCGCCCTCTTTCGCTTCGTGAACAAAACTAAACTGCGCTCAAATTTCTCATTAGGGAATGTCGTAATCGTCCTTAGATTTTTACACTAAATAACAGAAACCTAACCTACCTAAGGAATAACAAATAGTGCATTAATGTTTGTAGGGTGCAATGTTGTTGAATGCATGAATGTGCGATGTTGGGGCGAGTTGCGCAAAGGTGACCGCTGCGCGTGCTGGAGTGCCGTTGCGAGACGTAGACGTGGTGCACCCTGAGGTGTCCAAAGTAATCGGGTGTTCAGCCACACTAATGCTGAACCAGACAGGTCTGGCGACCAGGGAATCCCAATGTAAAGTGCCGACTAAATGCAGAAAAAGAGAGCGCTTGCCCTCCGCGAAGCGGGAGCAGGCTTGACAGATAGGCTGGAAGCCAAGCAGGATGGCAATTGCGAGGACCTGTGGCACTGTGTCGGTTGCGAGCAGCAGGTGGCTCTTACTGTGGCGGGGAAAATAGCCTTAAGTCATGTTGGTTGATGCCGAAGTTGAAGGAGTGTGTTTTAGAAAATATGACCTACACTTCGTAAAGTCCAAGTGCGGCTTCTTTCGAAACTTGAAGAGAGGCAGATTCGATATTTAGGACTCTTGTGGGGAGCAGTCTTGACAGCAGAGATAAGAAGGAGAAGGAAATTTTATTTCTGTCAAATTTTGAAGATATAACTCAATAAGTGGGTTTTTCTTCTCCCAGTTTGCGCGTGGTAGCCGTAAACACTTGGCGTCCGGCGATCTCCAAACCCCGAAAGGGCTTCTGTGTGGAATCAGTGTGTGGCTTTTAAAAAATATGGCTTCCTTTTCATATGGCGCATATGGTGAGCACAGTTTTGAAACTAATGAATTTGAAACATTTTAAGAACCGAAGACCGGATGTTCCCGGCTCGCGCGATGGCCACCATCGCGCGAGCCGGGAACATCCGGTCTTGGCTATAAATGGCAATCTGGCCTCGTCAACCTCAAGTAAAAGTTTTGGGCATAAGAAGGTGGCTCATTCGGCATCTCGGGAACGAACTGGCTCTCATATAAGGTATAAGCTGCCCACCGTGAAGTTATGAAGTCTCAGGATATATGCGCAGGACAACGTGAGCTACGAGAAACTCGCAGCCAAAGTCTAGTGAATGAAGAGAGTAGTCGGACTGCGTCATGTCCAAGATGAGCTATGGACGAGGTGTCCACGGATGGGCGGATTGCGGAATTATGAAAACTGCGGTAATAAGGCTTTCGTCCCTAGTGAAAAAATATGTATGAGTCACAATAATCTCATACAAATTCTCATACTAAACTCATACTAAACTCGTACAAATCTCATATCATATCATACAAATATCATTCCACGTATGAAAATATATGAGATTGTATGACATTTGTATGAGTTTAGTATGAGATTTTTTTATGAGGTTATTGTGACTCATTTCGCTTTTTTCACTAGGGGTAGGCCATCAGCGAATGATTACGAACTTAAAGTGCGAGACGACTTGTGTTGAAGACAACCAGACAGCCATCATTTATGAAAAGTGGGCCGGCAGACTCAGAAGATGGGCCGACATACAATACACATCCAGCTGCTCATAACAATTGCAGGATTGCTCGCATCATGCACCATACTCATGGAAAATGCCGACACTAGCTCAGGGGACACTTTTTCTTGTTTTTGGAATCGGGAAATACCGCACGTTCTGACAGGAGAAATAATGTGGCTGCCCTGGATGATGGTACATATGAATTAGGGATAATAGCCACACATGTCAGCGTCAGAAAGAGGCATTACACTTCATCTTCAAAGTATATAATAGGATAGATAAGAAATTTGTGCTGATCAGGAAAAAACTGAGGGAGAACTCTAGAAGAAACTGAATGGGAGAGGCTACGTAGAGATTTTATGGGGTCGCAGAGGAGCGCCAGAACAAAATGACCAGCGTGGCAGGCTTCTCGAACCGAACAGCTCGTGCCGTGCGTGAGCACTGTGCACGCGCCGTTCAACTTTATTCTCTTCTGTCACCGGTTGGGAACGCCGATCTTAGCGCGTCGGCTTCACAGCGTCGTTGTGCGCTGCAACCCCCCCCCCCCCCGCCCAGAGAGAACGGCGAAAAGTACGCGGCGACTGAGCAGGGATGGGGTGGGCAAGTCTGCAGATAAGACAGCAACATCCGAGGGGAGGTCCTGGAGAGGTGTCTATGTATGCGGGTTTGAGGCGATTTCAGGAATGATGTCTTCTCGACCATTCAGCATGATAGTCGCCGGCTTTGCCGTCTTGTTGAGGATGCAGCACTGGCCATCATATGGAGGGTAAGAGGCGCTTTTACAGCGTCTCGCTTTAGAAAAACATGCGTCGAGGACGCAAGGTTCGGGTGCACGAAGACCTAACGGTTAGATGATCGAGGCGAGACTGGGAGCAGGTGTTGAATACAGTCCTGAAGGCGTTGAAGTACAGCGATGGCTGGGACGAGGGAGCCGAAGAAAGGAACAAGACTCCGGGAAGCCGCAGGGATGCACCGAAGACGAGTTCGGCCGCCGAACAGCTAAGGTCACTACGAAGAACGGCGCGTAGCCCAAGAAGCACCATAGGGAGGTGGTCAGCCCAGTGCTCACAATCAAGGCGAGCAGTGAGGGCAATCTTGAGCTGGTGATGCCGTTGGCACAAGGGTGGTTTGCTGCGGTACCGTAGTGTTCAGTGTCAAGAGGACGGGTGAGGGAAGTGAAGAGGGCGCATTAAAACTGGCGGCAGCGGTCCGTAGGAACAATGAAGGGGCAGCCGAAGGTGGAAGACCCATGCTGAACTGAAGGCTTTGCCAACTGTTTCCGCAGTAATACCCGGAATGGGCACAGCTTCGGGCCAACGCATGAAGCAGTCGACTGCATCGTCAGAATGTTTCGGCAGTCATTAGAGGGAGGTAGCGGTCCAACCAATTCAAGATGAACGCGGCAAAGCGACAACCAGGGGGCAGTAAAGACTAGGGTGGAGACTTTGTATGGCAGTTCACTTTAGCGGACTGGAAAGCTAAGCACAAGCAGGCCTACTGCCGAACGCCGGAGTTAATGTTCATCCAAACGTACCGCTGAGTAACAAGGCGCTGTGTGGCTCTTATGCTGAGATGACAGATGTCCTGAAGTGAATGGAAAATGGCTCGACGAAAGGCTTCCGGGATGAATGGACGTGCAGAGGAGTACAGCCGATTACATGTCACATCAGAGCAAACCGGTCACAAACTGATGAGGCACGAGCCGCAGGCGGAGGGCACGAGGGGTCACGCAGGGCTTGAAACCCAGGATCTTCTAGCTACTCCCGGGCCAGACATTCCCAGTCCACAACAGATGCAGACACGCCGATGGAAGTAATGCGTGAAAGTGCATCAGCCGTCTCATTGTCGATGCCTTTAATGTGTCAAACATCTGTTGTGAACTCCGATATGTAAGCCAGCTGATGAAGTTCGCGGGTGACGTACTTGGAAGAATTCGCATGGAACACATACACCAGAGGCTTATGGTCCGTAAGAACGTAAAATTGCTGGCCCTCTAAGAAGTGCGGTAATGCTAGATGGTGGAGTAGATGACGAGCAGCTCACGGCTAAATACGCTGTAGCGAGTATTGGTAGGTTGGAGCTTCCGAGAGAAGAAACCCAGTGGGTGTGCCACTCGGAATCAATTTTCCGCTGAACAGCAGCAATAGCCACGCTGGAAGCATCTACCACGAAAGTTCGAGAGCGGATGAGAAGAATCGAACCGGCGAGGGCTTGTTTTGCAGCCGTGAAAGCAGGCTGAGCTTCAGGAGACCAGGAAACCGCGGAGGAGGAGGATTTGGTTGTGCGAAGAAGGTCGGTCATGGGGGAAGAAGCTCGGCTTAGTGCGAGATAATGCGTCGGGAAAAATTTATTAGGCCCAGAAACTCATGGAACTTGCGTAGGGCAGTGGGTGCTGGGAAGTCTAAAAACTTGGACGTGAGAAGGCAATGGACAAGTTCCCTGTACCGAGATGTGGTGACCCAGGAACTCAAGCTCAGAAGATCTTAAAACACATTCCTGGGCGTTGACGACCAAGACTAATTCTTAGAGGCGATGAAAAAATTTTCGGAGGTGACGCTCGTGATCTTGTGGAGTACGACTCGCGATGAGGGTGTCATCGATGTAGGCAAACATAGCCGGTAGACTGTGCGTCACTTCAATGAATCTGGAAAGTTTGAGCTTCTTGCGTAGCCCAAAGGGCATGTGCAACCTACTCAAACAGGCCGAAGGGTGCAGTGATGGCCATCTTTGTTATATCAGTGGGTTCAACAAGAATTTGATGGTACGCTTTTTCAACGTCCACATTACTAAAATCTTCCACTGAAGCCTTGGATGTCAGGAAGAGAATAGCTGTCGTGGACAATGTGAGCGTTGAGAGCCCTGTAGTCGCAGCACAGACGCCGACTCCCGGTTCTTTTTTGGGCACCAGGTAGAGCGGTAAGGCCCAAGTGCTGGATAAAGGGCGAATAATACCCAGCTGGAGCATGGGGTCGAATTGCCGTTTAGCAATCGCTAGACGCTCACCAAAGAGGCGGCGCGAACGAGCTGCGACGGGTGGACCATGCGTGACAATGTGGTCGATTATACCATGCTTGAGTGGCTGGGGGAAATTACAAGGCCTCGTAACCTCGGAAAAGCGCGAGGTCTTGGGCATACGGGGATGATGGGATCAGCGTGTGGATGCCAGTGGAAGCGACAGCATATATAATGCCAGTGATGGAAAGGTGCGTCGTGCTGTTGATGAGACAACGGCGATGCATGTTGACGTCCAGATCAACATGAGACAGGAAGTCGGATCCAAGGATAGGTTGATCGACGTCGCCGGCGAGGAAGACCCATCGAAACGTGCGCCGCAGGCCAAGGTCCAGAGTGAGTGATGGAGGTTGAGTTGGCCACACGTAGAGTACGTCCAGGTGGCATGGAAGTACCCTCAGCCTTGGTGGATGGCAGAACGGTAACTTCAGCACCAGTGTCGACGAGGAAACGAAGGGTGGAAATGCGGCCTATGACTATGGAAAGGCGGCCAGGATGAAGGGCGAGGTCACATGCCGCCGTCAGTGATCTCGCAGTGCATTTCCCGACCAGTAGCATGGTGGAGTGCATTAGCGGGCGCGGTGTTGAAAAATGCGGTGATAGCAGCAAATACGCTGACTGGGAGGACTCGACGAGCACGAACCTCTGGCCGAAGACGATCGGCGGTGAGGACCTGACGAGAACCCGTACTGGGCATGAGAGGACGTCCGAAGGGCATCGCGAGAAGCGGCCAGCATATCGATCCGAGTCTCTAATCGTGAAATGACGGATGACTGGCGGAGAGAAGCGGTTGGCGACGGAAGAAGCCGTGTCATGGACTCAATCAGCTAACTGGGCGAGGCAGTCAAGGGTCAACTCCCCCGCAGCAGCCAAGACGAGGCGGGTGGACTGCAGCAAGCGCTGCAGGAAGAGCTCTCCCGACAATACGCCGTTCGGATCGGCGTTGCTTTCGCCCCAGAGATGCCACATGCTAGTGAGTGGGAGGAACGTCCTAGTTCATTGCAGATGGAGGCGCGCCGTCTCAGATGCCGTGGTACGGTTCAGAATGCACTGCTTAAGTCGCTGGTATGGAGTATGGCTCAAGGGTCTAAGGATGACATCCGCCACCTCTTGAGCCACTTCAGCCGGCAAGTTGGAAAGTAAGTGACGAAACTGAGACGTCTCCGAGGTGACGTGGTGCAGGCGGGAGATGGCTTCCACCTGGGCTACACAGATCTGTGGCTGCTTGGGCCAGCATGCCGGCAGGTGGAACTGTATAGCTGCGATGTCATGTGGGCGCGAGGTAGCGTCAGGCGGTAGGTTTCTGGTCGCAGACATAAAATGATAGGATCGATAGCATGATCATAAAATTCATTAAAAGAGCGCTACACCTCCCAGCAAGTACCTCCAGAGACAGGCTAATGATACTGGGAATACACAACACATTAGACAAAATAAGTGAGGCAACACTAGCTACACAAAGAAGGGTAGAGAAAACTAAGGGTGGAAGGAACATACTCAGAGAAATAGATATGCAACCGAAGGAATACTGGGACAAGACAGGAACTGAGAGAGAAGGACCTGCAACAAATCCACATCCCCCATTACCAAAAACACGCACAATGAATATAATAAGCAAAGACTAGAGAAAAGGGCAAAAATACAGACACGGATATTCGAGGCAGAAAATCCAGATAGAATTGCACATGTAGACGTTGCATACTGCGGAAAAAAAAAATCAGTGCAGTTGTAGTCAATGGCAAGCGAGAAACGGTTACAGCAATCTCTATAAAAAAAAGATTGATACATACTGCGGAAGAGGCTGCAATAGCACTGGCTCCTGCTCAGACAGAGGCAAAATACATAGCAGTGACAGCAAAAGCGCAATCAGGAGCTACACCGCAGGAATCATAGAGACGACCGCGGGTAGTATCATCGATCAAAAGCCAAAAGAAAGATACGTCACCTTTTTTTTTTAATGCCAGTCCACGCAGGCCTACCCGGAAACGAGCGGCACGCAAACTAGCCCGGGATCTCACACACCGGACAAAAGGAGTGCCACCGGAGCAAGGCAAATAAGAAGACCTGATTAATTGAGCGAAATAACAACGCACTATAGATTGAGCAGAAGAGTCCTACCACCACCAGATCCCACGTTGGACAAAGAAGCAATAGCATGGAGAAAGCTAGAGACAAATTCATACCTGAACCTAGTTCTAGTAAACTATATATGGCCGGAAATACGATCAGACCTATGTTCATTATGTAAGGAAGGGGGTCATTACATCACATAATATGAGAATGTGTGAAGTCACCAAGCAGGGCTAAAAATATAACTAAAGACATCTGGAAGACCCTTCTGCAAAACTCAGACCTAAGAGCGCCCCGCCGGGGTGGTGCAGTGGTAAGACGCCCGACTACTGTGCCGGAGTTCCCGGGTTCGAATCCGACCACGGCGGCTGCGTTTCGATGGAGGCGAAACGAAGAGGCGTCGTGTGCTGTGCGATGTCAGCGCACGTTAAAGATCCCCAGGTGGTCGAAATTACTCCGTAGCCCTCCACTACGGCTCCTCTTTCTCTCTTTCCACTTTCATTCCCACCTTCCTCCCTTTCCTTACGGCGCGGTTCGGGTGTCCACAGAGCAAGTGTGACAGTTACTGCGCCTTTCCCTTCCTGTGAACCAATTTAACTTTAACCTAAGAGCCCAAACAAATTGTTCGACTGGCCGAAGATGCCACCTGGGCACAAACATTACCGGCCTGCCATTAAGTCATTGTACCACCTTCCGGGTCTAACCCCCGAAGAGCGGGATAGTCACTCTGCTGGACAAATAAAAGTTATCTCTCTCTCTCTCTCTCTCTCTCTCTCTCTCTCTCTCTCTATCTCTATCTCTCTCTCTCTGCTAGGGTCGGTCATCTCATAAGACGGAGTCAACACTGTAGAGGATATACAGGGTCGCAGTGGAGCACCAGAACAAAATGACCAGCGTGGCAGGCTTCTCGAACCGAAAAGCTCATGCCATATGCGTGCGCACCGTTCACGCGCCGTTCAAATTTCGCTTTCGCCGGCTGAGAACTCCGATCTTAGCGCCTCCGTTTTACAGCATCGCTGTGCGCTACAAGCGGAATCGGCGGAAATAGCAGGGAATCCTTTCAGAGGCATTATTAAACTTATCAGCCGAGGAGCGAACCGTCCCGCTGCTGAAGCCAAGCTGAGAAGTGTCGAATGAGAGTAAATTCGGAATAGTCATACATACAGGTAATTTGTTACAAGAAAATTTATTGATTGTATTAGATTGTAAAACTTCCATTTCGTCGCTCAGTTCAGGTTTAAGGAGAGACGTACTAAATGGCCGCTACCTCTCTGCTGGCGGCTACCTAATAGGTCCACTCGATGGCCTGTAGTTGATTCTTCGTTTCCGAGCCGCCCAACACGGCTTCGCCCCGCTCAGGATAAGGGAGCAGTACTAATTCCGCCGCAGGCGGATCATTTGCGGAGTTCTAAAAAATGTGGCCGTACGTGCTTTTTCACCGCATTTAATGCAGTTAGGTTGTACATACATGGGTACATTAGGGCAAGTACTGCCGGATTTACCAAGGATTGTGGTTGCAGTCAGCGCCAGGTAACCTGCAACGTCGTTAAGGATTTGTGGGGAGAGAGATATTGGCGCCTCTCTATACTGAGGAGGTTAGTGATATCATGAAAAGAAATTAACCCGTCCGTTGTCAAATTCGGGTCAGAGGGCGCGCTCACTGCCGGTCGCAGAAACCTTGCGCTTGCGCATGAGCCGCCTAGTTCCTTGGATTAGGCGAGTGGTTCAATTTCTCTAATCCGAACAGGGTGTTTTGGTGATGCGGATGGAGGTAAATATGATGCTGCCCCTGGCGAAATTGCGAATGGCTGTTTTAGAAGATCATTGAATATAATATCAGCGAACGTGTTTGCTATAGCTAACGCTATTGCCGCTTCCTCCGCCGTCTCGGAGGAAGTAGCTGCGATCAATGCGGCCAACCACGGGGAACGGTTCTCATTTACAGCGACCAGTGCGAGCGCTTGTCTTGAGGTTTGTTGATACTCCGCCGCGTCCACGTACGGTGCATTAAATTACTCTCATATTCCATACAGGATGAACACATGGCTATGAGAGCACAGCCAGACGTATGGAGATAGTAGTTAACGGGAAAAATCCTACACCTGAATTTTGAAAGAGACTTTTGCCACTGGCCTGAAAGTCTCTGTCCTCAATTCCTTTTATACTTTAAATGCCAGAAGTCGTCAAATGAGAGGAAAGGCGAATTGGAGCACTTAACCAAAAGCAATTGCTTACTTGAATCATACGCTCACCAATAAAGAAAAATATTGAAGCAGTGGAAGGACAGTTCCATTCAAAAAAGAGGACGCAAGAAAATCCACTAAAACTCATTCGTTTAAATCGCAGTTGACAAAAACACAAATGCGTGATTTCACGCATATGAGACGGACTATGGAACTGTCGACGCAAAGAAGGTCGAGTAGAAAATGTCAAGGCAGCTACCGCCAGCCAGCACAATGACATCGTAAGGATGTGAATGAACCCTCTAAACGGCTAATATAATAGCTAAAAATTTTGTAAAGCCATGGGCATGTATTCAGGTAAGTGGAGTGCGAAAGCCCAACCAAGTTCACTATAGAAAATGCCGAATACTGCCAGCCCAATCAAGTTGAGTAAAAAGCTTCCAACCTCTGCTCTTTCCCAAAGTTGCGCAACATTAGTAGCAATTTATGGTGGAAAATGCTCCAATTGTCTTTATGCAAGACGGAAGCCAAGTTAAACCCCGGTCAAATATTTTCGTCGCTGAGTCGGATATCATCATAAACCCAATTAAACAGAGATAGGCGAGGACTGGATGGAGAAATACAACGCACATCTATTACAAATGGAAATAAAAGCGACCTAGCATAATGACCCTTGACCTTAGATAGCGAATAGAATAAACATGGAAAAAAAATTAAGTGAGGCAATGCAAATTGATTTATAACACAACAGGAATGATGGCGCATGATAGCCACAGTTGCTTATGCGCCAAAAAACTCCATATAACTAACTAACTAACAAATGGAATGAATCACATAATTTAGAATTACCTATACCGTAAGCTATTCGAACCGCAAATCCAAAGGAAGAACACAATACTCAGCGTTCAGGGCGTTTATAGCCACAAAACAAGATAGGCCGAGACAATGCTACAAGGCTTGCCGTTTGATCAAGAGAAGAAGCCGAAGCCCGCAGGCAGCACAGCCAGCAACCAAGGTGCAGTAGAACTCAAGAATAGGTAGCACACGAATGTTTTACATGATAAGAGCAGATATTCAAATCGCATACCTTCTGTGCCCTATACGACACAGAATACCCAAGGCGCGCTCCCCTTACCACTTGATATACTCAGTGTGAGGTCATCAACGCTTAATGGGATCATAAAAAACGCCCAAATACTCAAAAGAATAATAAACTCAAATATATGCCCCTGATGCGACTACGAACAAGCCTTCCAAGAGCTCTGAAGTCGCCCGTTTCGATGAAGTCGCCGCAACCGACGTACACCCTGATGCCAGCAACGTTGGCCTCGGGGTGGTACTTATCCAGTGGCAGGACAGAGTAGAGCGAGTTATCGCTTACGCGAGTCGAACACTGTCACGATCGGAGGTGAACTATTCGACAACGGAGAAGGAGTTTCTTCAGGGAATCTGGGTCATCAGCAAGGTTAGGCCACATCTGTACAGACGACCCTTCCGTTTTGTCAGGGAGAAAGATCCGTCTGGACTGTCGGCTCTATGGAGCTTCTCTCTGCAAGGGTATGACGTCTCTCTTGTCTACAAGTAGGGACGTAGACACGAAGATGCGGGCTGCTTCTCAAGCGCGCCCGGGGACTCCATTGCACTGGAAATCGCCGACGATTTCCCCTTTATTGGGGCCATTACCCAATCCCATATTATCCCAGTGGTTACGGCACTCGACCCAAGGTTGCGGGACCGAATCCCAGCCTCGGCAGCCGCTTTTAGATGGAGGCGAAAAGCAAGGTGCCCATGTACTGTGCGATGTCAGTGCACGTTAAAGGCCCACTGTCCACCCTCCGGTCGAAAATATTTTCTTCCCCGGTGACTGTGAGACTTCGCCCCTAGAACGCAAGGCCGCAAAATGTTTTTGAAAAGAGGAACTAATAACGCAGTTACAGCCACCGCAATCACCCGATTCTGTCATGCTTCTCTCCTTCCGTTCCCTCGTAAAGGTTTTTCACTCTCCTGCCCGAGGTCGTCTAGCCTCCGCAAGACAAATTCCCCTTCCTCCTCCGAGTTTGGCGGGAGGTCGGGCGTGGCACTCCGCGAGCGCGAAAAAAAAAGAAAAAGAAAACGGGCGAGGGAGCACGCACCGCTGGATTCAGTCTGGCCGTGGCGAGGGAAAAGCGCGCAGCGAGCGGTAGACACCCATCCTTCTCCCGTCAGTCAGCGAGACGGACCAATGGACGTCGTTCGCGGTACGTACGTCATTGCTGTGGCCCGTCGGGCCAGCCCAGGAAACGGGGAAGCTGGCTTCCCAAAGGAGAGCATGAGAGAGCTTTGACTTGTATTTTAGCTGCTTTGCGGCGCGCGTGTCACTGTAGCATTTTGCACAGACCATCTCCGGTACTAGATCGAAACACTGGGCTCCTTTGCTTAAAAGGGCCTTCCCTGGACAGTGGCACTTTAAAGAACCCCAGGTGGTCGAAATTTCCGGCGTAACTCCCATAAACCGACATAATTTCATGCCAGTGGGCAATGTCGATTGAGGCTTGCACCAAAGCTCTGAAAGACATTCCGCAGCGTAATGCCATTTTCTCAACGGTAGGATCCCACAGCTCAGTTCTCCTCATTGGTTGTCTCTCAGACTACTAAACGGCGATTGTTGCTGAGAGGTGTCTCTGAACGCAACCTAATGGTAACGTAAACAAACTGAAGCCAGGAAATTATTACAGTAAAGGTAACTGCATAACGTAAAAGTTATTATACTGTTACCTCTTTGCTCTGTTCCCGGCTTGTTTTACGGCTATTAAAAATCAAAAACATCACATAATGCAATCTGAAGAAACGCACACCCCAGGAAAGATCTTAATAATTTATTTGAATGTTGTGAATTGTAAAAAGGTCGAAAAACATTGCGCTAAGAGGATTCGAACTGATGTTCTGAATGCTGAGAATAACTAGTATTAATCCATTGCACCACACAATCGGCAGGAACGCCGGCCATTAAATCCGTTCTTATTCGTTTTGACGATATTTCCGCTATTTGTCCCTAAGTGAAGTTGCTCAGGGAACCCGAGCCCTACCGCAGAGAACGGGATCACGCCATTCCGCAGGAGGCCTACCGCGTGACTCCTTCGATGCCTGAAAATCTCGCTCTAAAAAACGTATCGACGAAGGAAGAGCCTAGTTTGAAACGTTTTAAAGTGTTGTACCGATATTATCAACAAATATTTAGCCGACTCAATTTTATTACTTTTCGGACATATTCTATATGGCACGCAACAACAGACTATTTGTAGGAATCAAGTTCTAGCGGAAGCTCTAATTTGATGCTTCGAGCAATATAGGACTAAACCTGCATTGTTCACTATGCCTGAACCTCTGGTGCTCCTTTCCCACACGGCCCTGTATATGCTCTTTTATCGTACAGTATAATCGAGGAATCTTTGTGCCGCGCCTGCATTGTTTGTATTGTAATAGGGCGTTTATTGACACTCGGATGGAGAGCTGTGAGGAGAGGACCTTGCAACGGCGAGCCCAGCGTACTTCTTCTTTGTCTTCGTCGCACAACGCACTGGTGCATGTCGATGGCTGAAGTGCTGACTATCACAGTACAGTATATGTTTAGTCTCAGCAAAAGCCCTCTACGATGAGCATATTCTTTTCAAGTGCCGTATAAATTAGCCAAGGCAATATTTCGGGTATTTCGCGCTTACCTTCTCTCCATCGCGCTTTCTTTCTATACATCTACCTTCTCTAATCCAGTATATTCCTCACCATTGATGCGTGTATTGCTATTTTCGGTAGTCAAAGGAGTAGAGACACCAATTTTTGTTCATTATGAACGTAACTACCCTTATGGGGCTGGGACATGTAGGTCACCGAAACGCTTGCGACGGGGGCTAGCCTGCCACCGAATTTTTATCTGTTGTATACCGTCATTGCACCCGCCACCGCTTCGGTGTTGGACGATGTCTGTTGTTGCGGCGCGCGTCTTCCTCTCCCTCTTCCTTTTCTTCTCTATTTACTCTTCTGTCTGCCCCGCCGGGGTGGCACAGTCGTAAGACGCCCGACTACTGTCCGGAATTCCCGGGTTCGAACCCGACCTCGGCGGCTGCGTTTCGATGGCGGCGAAACGAAGAGGCGTCCGTGTGCTGTACGATGTTAGCGCACGTTAAAGATCCCCAGGTGGTCGAAATTACTCCACTATGGCTCCTCTTTCCACTTTAACTCCCACCTTCCTCCCTTCCCTCACGGCGTGGTTCAGGTGTCCACAGAAAACGAGTGAGACAGTTACCGCGCCTTTACCTTCCATTGAACTAATTATTATTATTATTATTATTATTATTATTATTATTATTATTATTATTATTATTATTATTATTATTATTATTATTATTATTATTATTATTATGTCTAAATCAGTTTAAATCATTTTCTCTTCTGTCTGCACGAGGCAGCGGAGGTGGCTCAGCTACAGAGCCAGTATAGCAGGCCCGTGCATATTCTTTTCCTTCGTCCTACAGCCACAACAGCAACAACAACATTCTTTATTATGTCTCTAGAATCATGCTGTGGCCATTGTTAGACCCAAATACCGACGTAGATGGCGCGACAAAGCAACGAATAATTTACGATTGATTTTGTTTTTTTCCCAACCAGCTTCGGATTTATTTTCAAGCGCCAAAGGACGGACTTGATGTCATGGAAGAGTTGAGGTGACGATAGGCGTATACACGAAGCTGCAGTACGGTCTAAGTTTTGGTCATTTTAATTCGCACCAAATTTAATGCGCAGGCCAGCCAAAGAGCCTAAAAATAGAAAGAATAAATGTCCGAATAAGCAATGATTATCTCGCGGCTTTTTAATGTCGCACATGGCCGAAGCGCGTCTGTGACATCCCAGCCGTCGTTCAGCGGCTGAAACCGAAACTGCACTGTCAAGTTAACGCGTTTATGCGTGTATATTCCAAGACTACCACCATTTGGTTTATTTTAGAAGTTAAAGACGTGATTCCGTCTGCCAAAGCTACGTCCTAGTGTATACCACCAACGTGGGGCTGACACAACAAACTTCTAAATCTTGCCTTTTGTTTTTTCGCTGAAAGGTTTTAGGCCTTGAAACATATAGTTTCGTATACCGAGTATTGATGGGAAATAAGCAATGTGACTTATATCGCAGATATATTAAAGTCAGTCCAGCATGGCAGAATGAGAAGTGCTTTATTGGGTATTAAGTTGACTTGGAGCGATATCGTGGCTTCTTGCATTATCTTATTCGGGACTAGTTTTGGGACTAGTTTTGCACCATTAGATAAATACATTTATCAATAATTGGTTTCTTCTCTATTGAGCGCTCACATTTTCCTTCGAAATCTTTGAAAGACAACTCACACATTAAGATGGCGGACAAAAGTCATTCATGATTAACGGCACGGCCAAAATGACCTCCTAATGTGCATTCAATAGAATGGATCCCGATAGCTCCTCTATAGCAAACTGCAATGCGTAAATCACTCTTAACGTTTATTGCAATCTCGCAGGCAGTTTATTTCGTATGCTTGCTATTATCTTCTTCACCGCCAGAAGATCTCCTCCATGCTGCATTTGCTTACAGTTTGGTGGCAAGAATAAATAGTGCAGGTTGAGCTATAGCATAGTTAGTACTAGGCTATAGTAGCGGTGGCATTCCAGCTGAGTTGCTTCAAAACCTCGACCGTGACGCTGTTAACATTCTGCATGCATTATGTCAGAGAACGTCATCACTAATATGGACAAGATAGTCAAAGTAGCCGAGGAGTTCTATACAGATCTCTACAGTAGCCAAAGTAGTCAGGACCGTAGTGAGATTGGCGGTAGGGAAAAACAGTCAGACGTTCCACCAGTGACGAAGGACGAGGTCAAGAAAGCACTAGAAACTATGAAAAGGGGGAAATCAGCTGGAGAGGATCAGATAACTACAGATTTGCTGAAGGACGGGGGGGATATCGTGCTAGAAAAACTGGCCACCCTGTATGCGCAGTGCCTGGTGTCATCGACGGTACCGGAAGCATGGAAGAATGCAAACATTATCCTCATTCACAAGAAAGGGGACTCTAAGGCCCTTAAAAATTACAGACCAATCAGCTTACTGTCTGTTACGTATAAGGTATTTACTAAGGTAATCGCCAATAGGATCAGGACAACCTTAGACTGCAATCAAGCAAAGGATCAAGCAGGGTTTCGGAAACGGTACTCTACTATCGATCATATCCATACCATCAATCAGGTGATAGAAAAATGCTCGGAATATAACCAGCCCTTATACATAGCATTCATTGATTACGAAAAAGCATTTGACTCAGTTGAAACCTCGGCGGTGATGCAGGCATTGCGAAATCAGGGGGTAGACGAGCCGTACGTGAAAGTGCTGGAAGATATATATAGTGGCTGCACAGCAACCATAGTTCTACATAAAAAAAGCAATAAAATTCCCATAAAGAAAGGTGTTAGGCAAGGAGACACAATCTCCCCAGTACTATTCACAGCTTGTTTAGAGGAAGTATTCAGAGACTTGGAATGGGAGCAGTTAGGGATAAGGGTAGATGGAGAATACCTCAGTAATCTGCGATTTGCTGATGACATTGCCTTGCTAAGCAACTCGGGGGATGAACTTCAAATAATGATTGATGACCTAGACAGAAAAAGTAGAATGGTAGGCTTGAAAATCAATATGCAGAAGACTAAGGTAATGTTCAACAGCCTCGGGAAGGAACAGCAGTTTACATTAGGTAGCGAAATACTGGAAAAAGTAGGCGAATATGTCTACTTAGGACAGGTAGTAACCGCAGATCCAGACCATGAAAAGGAAATATCAAGAAGAATAAGATTGGGATGGAGCGCATTTGGCAAGTACTCGCAGATAATGACTAGCAGCTTACCGGTATCGCTCAAGAGGAAAGTGTACAACAGTTGCATCTTGCCTGTACTCACCTATGGGGCTGAAACGTGGAGGCTAACCAAGAGAGTTCTACTTAAGTTGAGGACAACCCAGAGGGCTATGGAACGAAAAATGGTAGGGGTAACATTAAGAGATAGAAAGCGTGCAGAGTGGGTCAGAGAAATAACTCAAGTTAATGACATTCTAGTGGAAATTAAGAAGAAGAAATGGACATGGGCAGGACATGTAGTGCGAAGAGAGGATAACCGATGGTCGCTGAGGGTAACAAACTGGATTCCAAGGGAAGGAAAGCGTAGCAGGGGGAGGCAGAATGTTAGGTGGGCGGATGAGATAAAGAAGTTCGCAGGGGTCAAGTGGATGCAGCTAGCACAGAACCGGGTTAAGTGGAGGAATTTGGGAGAGGCCTTCGCCCTGCAGTGGGTATAATCAGGCTGATGATGATGATGATGATGTCAGAAGATTTGGACAACCCTGCAGTGGCCACAGGATTAGAGGAGGTCAGTTTACATCCCCATGCCAAAGAACGGCAGTGCCAAAGATTGTTCCAACTACCGCACGATCGCGCTTATTTCGCATGCTGGCAAGGTGATGTTGAAAATCCTCCAAGGAAGGCTGCAGCAGTATGTGGATCGGGAGCTTCCAGACGTGCAAGCTGGGTTTCGCAAGGGCAGAGGAACTAGAGACCAAGTTGCCAACCTTCGCTGGATCATGGAAAAAGCAAGAGAGTTCCAGAAACCCATCTACTTCTGCTTTATTGATTATGCGAAAGCGTTTGACTGCGTAGATCACAGCAGACTGTGGCAAGCTCTCCAAGAGATGGGAGTTCCAATTCACCTCATCTGTCTCCTCAGGAACCTGTATGAAGGGCAAGAGGCCACAGTCAGAACTGGGCATGGTCTTACTGATTGGTTTCCGATTGAGAAAGGAGTGAGGCAAGGCTGCATACTGCCGCCCTGCCTATTTAACCTATATGCAGAGTGCATCATGAGGAAAGCCGGTCTGGACGAGTCTTCAGCTGGAGTGAAGATTGCTGGAAAATGTATCAACAACCTTAGATATGCGGATGATACCACTTTAATGGCAGAAAGTGAAGCGGAACTCAAGAGACTTCTGATGCGCGTACAAGACGAGAGTGAGAAGTTTGGGCTTAAACTGAACATTAAAAAGACAAAGATCATGGCGTCTTGCCCTATCAAGTCCTGGAGCATCAAGGGACAAAAAGTGGAAGCTGTGACAGATTTTTTCTTGGGTTCCAAGATTACCTCGGAAGGAGACTGCAGCCATGAAATTAGGAGACGCCTGCTTCTGGGAAAGAGAGCAATGGTTAGCCTTGACCGCCTAGTAAAGAGCAGAGACATTATTAGTCTGCCAACCAAGATCCGTATAACTCGTGCTATGGTCTTTCCAGTTGTGATGTATGGATGCGAGAGTTGGACTGTTAAAAAGGCTGACCGCCGAAGAATTGACGCGTTTGAATTGTGGTGCTGGCGAAGACTCTTGAGAGTTCCTTGGACTGCCAGAAGATCAAATCAGTCAATATTGTCGACCATAAACCCTGACTGCTCACTGGAGGGTCAAATTCTAAAGTTAACGCTCAGCTACTTTGGTCATCTGATGAGAAGAGAGGAGTCGCTGGAGAAAGGTTTGATCTTGGGAAAGGTTGAGGGTCGCCGGAGAAGGGGTAGGCAGCGAACGCGATGGTTAGATGGCATCCTCGAGGCACTGCAGATGAAGTTATGTGATGTTAGGAAGATAGTGAGAGACCGGAAAGCGTGGCGTGACATGGTCAATAGGGTCACGAAGAGTCGGACACGACTGAACGACTGAACTGAACTGATAGTAGCGGTAGTAGCAGCTAAAAGCTGGCGATAACTACATGGGCTAAAATTGGAGAAAATTTCATATTTAGTATAATAAAGCTATTGCGTTTTTTATCGGCGTCCCATAAACACGGAAACATAATTTCATGAAATACCGGGGTGGTGCAGTGGTAAGACGCCCGACTACTGTGCCGGAGTACCCGGGTTCGAACCCGACCTCAGCGGCTGGGTTTCGCTGGAGGCGAAACGAAGAGGCGTCCGTGTGCTGTGCGATGTCATTGCACGTTAATACTTTAAAGAATCCCAGGTGGTCGAAGTTTCCGGAGTCCTCTACTACGGCTCCTCTTCCTATCTTTTCTTAACTCCCACCTTCATCCCTTCCCTTACGGCGCGGTTCAGGTGTCCACAGAAACAAGTGTGACAGATACTGCGCCTTTCCCTTCCCGTGAACCAATTATTATTTTTATTATACACGTTATCAAACTCTTCTTCATCGCTTTGATTACATCCGTAGCACACCCCATGCACAAACAAGTGTACTGTAATATAAGAACCCAAAGAGCAACAGCTAAGAAAAAGCTTTGCGCTTATTCAGGTTTCTTGAAATAAAGCGACTACGTCGTCAAACGTGTGGTAAACTGTGCTTTTTCCACGGAATGGAAGCAATTACTTACTCATGGTCGTCCCGCACCAGAACTTGTTCCGGACATCTTTAGCTTGGGTGCCGAGAAGGGACAGAAAAACACAAATAATAAATTCGTATTTCGTCATTGCTTTAAAGAAAGGAAGGCTTCAAAGATTTCTTCTTTGGGTTACTTTTGTTTTCAAGGTAATTATGACGACTGCTTCAATCACCGATTCACTGCAGTCTGCAGAAATAATTCGAAAGAGAGGTTCGCATTTATAGCGCTGGGTTCCCCTTGAGCCTGCTTTCAAATGACTGATAATGTTACGGGCTCGCACGCTGTGAACTGTTTCCGAGAATTTAGCACTCAGCTGCTGGGACGCGCAGAAGACTTCCATTTGCCTGTTTCAACAAATACTATGTACGCGAACGCCTTTTTTAGCAACGTCCGCTGAAAGTTTCTGGAATAGAAGTTAACTCAGCATGTAGAGATATTCTTTTTCTACGATTCAGAAGGGGGCATGCTGAGCCATCTCATTTTTTAAGATATTCTTTTCTACGGGTTCGTGGTGAAACGATAAAATTAAATACTTGCTGACATGCTCAAGAAACAAGCTCCGAAGCCAAAAACTCCATGCGTCACTCACGCATTCATTCCCATGAATTTGCAGGGGGGGGGGGGGGGGGGGGATATAATTCGTTCTTTCCTGCGAAAAAAAAAGAAAGAAAAGAACTGGGGCTCCCATAAGTGTGAAAGGCAGGAATGCGAGTCGTTGTACTTCTTTCAGGAAGTTTACGAACATGTTTTAAGTACGCTTCGCTGCCAACTTAAACGCTAAAATTACAGGTCTGATTAAAGACCGAAGCGCGCGTTTGTGCCTGAGCCCGCGCGCGCAGGTTTGTGTGCGTGTGTGTACGTGCGTGCGTGCGTGCGTGTCCGTGTGTGTGTGTGTGTGTGCGTGTGCGTGCGTGCGTGTGCGTGTGCGTGCGTGCGTGTGTGCGTGTGCGTGTGCGTGTGTGTGTGTGTGTGTGTGTGTGTGTGTGTGTGTGTGTGTGTGTGTGTGTGTGTGTGTGTGTGTGTGTGTGTGTGTGTGTGTGTGTGTGTGTGTGTGTGTGTGTGTGTGTGTGTGTGTGCGTGCGTGCGTGTGTGTGTGTGTGTGTCTACGTGCAGAACCATTATACTATTAACTAAATACTATTATCTTACTACTGTTATACTGCTACCCTATTATCTCGACAGCGATCTCTGCCTTATTCCGATAATGATGCTCAGTGCAGCCGGTTTTGCAGACATATATCCACAAGAGCCTTCTGCACAACCTGGAAAGAGACCGGTTTGATCAGCCAGTCAATTTATCTTTGTTCTTTGCTTGGTCAAAACGTTTGACTAGCTTTTCTTTCCTTTGTTTTTCGCTGATGGAGCTTCATAGTTCTCTCCTTGTTTTACCAGTTTACCAGTGATGTCTGTTCTAGGAGTATAGACGATCACAAAAAAAAAAACAGATCCAAAAAGTAAAAAGGAAAGGAGAGAAAAGAAAAGAAAAGACGTACTGGCGAAAACTTTCAAAGCAACAGCGTCTGAAGCCCCGGCACTGTGCAGAAATGCCTTCGTAGGCTTCGCTGTTTTGAGCAAAAAATTCACCACCATGCATGTGGCACGTAGTTGCCAGGTGACATGGCTTGGCACAGCATGCGCAAAAATTTTGAAAATTTTCTAGAAAAAAGCTTTTTGGCCGTAATCTTTTCCCCGCATTGTATAATGTCCTGAAAACAATAAGTTAAGTTAAGTTAAGTTAAATTGGTTCACAGGAAGGGAAAGGCGCAGTAACTGTCACACTTGCTCTGTGGACACCCGAACCGCGCCGTAAGGGAAGGGAGGAGGGTGGGAATGAAAGTGGAAAGAGAGAAAGAGGAGCCGTAGTGGAGGGCTACGGAGTAATTTCGACCACCTGGGGATCTTTAACGTGCGCTGACATCGCACAGCACACGACGCCTCTTCGTTTCGCCTCCATCGAAACGCAGCCGCCGCGGTCGGGTTCGAACCCGGGATGGATGGATGGAAAAACTATTTTCGTCAGAGAGCATGTATGGATGGTTCCGTGTTAGATGGCCATCAACCCATGGCTGACGGCGACCTGGGTGGCCCACTCCACGGCCCTGGTCTGGACGACCGGGTCTGAGCTGGCCAACACGGCCTCCCACTGCTCGAGGGAAGGATCACGCATAATATCCGCCGGTGGCGGTGCTATGCTACAGCTCCATAATATGTGGTCATAGGTTGCCAATTCCTGACACCATTTGCACTCCGGCTGAATGTCCGGGTAGATTTTGCTCAACACGTATGGGTTGAAGAAACATCTAGTCTGCAATCGTCGCCAGACGCATTCCTTCGCCTTCACCAATTGCTTGTCCGGGGGTGGGTAAATCCTCCGCTCAAGTTTGAAATGATTAGTAATGTCATGAAAGGATACCAGCCCATCTCTCGTGGACCTTCCCGGAACGTCCGGCTCACCTACTCGGCTGACGAAACCTCGAGCATTCATGTGAGCCGTCTCGTTCCCAGGATTCCCAGAGTGTGCTGGTACCCAGACAATTTCCGCCTCCGTAGTCCCTCGCCCCGTGGCCCGGTTCAGCAATCGCGCCGCTGTGACAGATATTCTGCCCCTCGCCAAATTTCGGATGGCTGTTTTGGAATCGCTGAAGATCAAGTCAGCATTACTACTAGTAATAGCTAGTGCTATCGCCGCTTCCTCTGCAGTTTCTGGGGAGCGGGTTTTGATTGATACGGAGGCGATCAAGCGTCCCCGCCCGTCCACCACCGCAATTGCAAATGCGTCCTTGTCCCTATACTCGGCGACATCTACATAGACTGCCCCGTTGTACTTCCCGTACTTACCATGTAAAGCTTTGGCTCTTGCCTTCCTGCGGTCCTCGTGATGTATTGGATGCATGTTCTTGGCCAAAGGTCTTATGTACAAGCCCTTGTGCATTTCCCGCCTAATCTGAATTTTAGTGTCACCAGCTGGAGCATCAACTCCAATGCCGATCCTTTCCAATATGTCCCTTCCTGCTTTTGTTTTTGAAAGCCTACCGAGCTGCATCACCAAGTGCGCCTCCCGTAGTTCTTCTAGGCTGTTGTGCACCCCTAATCCCAGCAGCCTTTCGGTAGACGCATTGTGAGGCAACCCAAGGGCCGCTTTATATGCCTGCCTAATCATAGCCTCCACCTTGCCTTTTTCCGTTGCGTCCAACTTCAAATAAGGCGTCGCATACACTATTCTACTGAGCACAAACGCCTGCACCAGCTTACACAAGTCCTTTTCCTTAACACCTCTCTTACGATTAGCGATTCTCCTGATTAACCTCACGGTAGCATTGACCGTATTTTTAAGCCTTTTCAAGGACTCGCTATTTTTCCTGTTAGTCTGCAGATACATACCCAGGATCCTGATCGTTTGAACCTCAGCGACCGGTACGCCCCCCACTTTGACCTCTAAAGGCGGTGGCGGCACATAGTGCCTCGCATGTATCCCTCTTGGCTTGTCCCTCAGCACAAAAAGCTCGGACTTGGGCTGAGAGCACGAGAGTCCTGCTTCCCCTGCTAGCTCCTCAACAATATCCACCGCGTGCTGTAGAGTTTCTTGCAAATGTGCGTCACTGCCTCTTGTTACCCAAAGAGTAATGTCATCCGCATAAAATGTATGTTTAAGTCCCGATATCCCTTGCAGCCTCGGTGGTATCTTCATCAATTCGAGATTAAATAGGAACGGCGATAATACCGACCCTTGCGGTGTCCCTCTGCCCCCCAATGGGAAGGGATCCGATTTCATTTCTCCAACTATAATCTCCGCAGTCCTACCCTCCAGAAACGATCTGATGTACCGGAAGGTTCTACCCCCCGGTCTTATGTCCGATAGGTTCCTCAATATTGCCTCATGGGTAACATTGTCAAAGGCCTTAGTTAGGTCGAGCCCCAAGATAGCCTTGGTGCCCGTGCCGTACCCAGGATCAACAACGTCTTTTTTTAGCTGTATCATGACGTCCTGCGTTGATAAATTAGCCCTGAAACCAATCATTGTTTCAGGTATCAACTCCTTGTCCTCTACATAACCCTGAAGCCTGTTCAGGACCACATGCTCCATCAATTTGGCTAAACACGACGTTAGCGAGATGGGACGCAGATTCTCAATGCAGAGCTTCTTCCCTGCTTTAGGAATAAATGTAATCCTAGCATGCTTCCACTCTGGCGGAATCTCCCCGGCCACCCAAAATTTATTCATCAAATTCGTGAGTGCCCCTACTGACTTGAAATCCAGGTTCCTCAGCATCTTATTAGTAACCCCGTCCGGACCCGCTGCTGACGTGGTACGAAGCTGACCCATTGCAAACTCCACTTCCGCCACCGTGAAGTCTGCATCTAATTCAAGGTTTTCCTCTCCCGAGTAATCCGGCAAGCAACCGCCCGCCTCTGCGTTTATGTAACGTCTTCGGAGTTCATGTATAAACTCCCCAGTCGTGCCTTGATACCGATGCACTAACCTAGCCATTTGCCCCTTCTGCGCAGATTTGGTTGCCGTCGGGTCTAAAAGGTGCCTCAACAACTGCCATGTTTTTTTGCATCCGAATTGCCCATTCATCCGGTCACAAATCTGCTCCCACTGTTTGCACTGCAACTCCAATGTGTACGTTTCGATTTCTCGTTCTAACTTGGCCATCTTTCTACGGAGCACACCATTATGCCTTTGTTTCTTCCACCTCCGAAGGAGACTCGCATGTGCTTCCCACATGTGTAACACAATCTGGAGTCAGCCGTAGAGCCCTCCTCCTCCGCTGGAACCTCTTTTGTGGTACTCTTCACGGCCTGCTTGAGTGCCTCAACCCAGGCTCCTAAGTCCTCGATTTCCCCGGTCACTGTATCATTCCTGACTTCCCGAAATCGGTCCCAGTCCGTCACTCGAGTTCCTTTCACGTTGTATTTATGCTTAGCAGCACTAAATATCGTGGAAAGGATATAGTGATCACTTCCCAGTGGCTGTCCCGTGTTTACCCACTTTGCATCCCTGATACCATTCACAAATGTGAGGTCTGGAGAGGTCTCTATGCTCACGCTGTTGCCTATCCTTGTATGATCTAGCGGGTTGTTCAAGATCGTCCATCGCAGGTCCTGGGCAACCTGCCAAAGTTTATTTCCCTTCGGGCTGGCTCGGATGTAGCCCCACTCCGGATGAGGCGCATTGAAATCCCCCACCACGATGAGTTGAGACCTAGCCGCTAGCCGTTGCGTCTTTATCAGGAGGTCTGGCAAGCCCACCCCCTTATCTTTTGGAGAAGAGTATACATTAAGAGCAAAGAGACTCTTATCGCCTTTTCTTTTGGGTAAAATCTCCAGCAGGACGTAGTCCTCCCTGCTGCTATCTATGGTATGCTGAATCACTGTGGTGTTACGATGGACTAGCATGGCCGTAAAGACGCTCGATACGCCCCCTAGATCAATCTCTGGTGGTGTAAATGTCTTAAATCCCGGTAATTTAACCGAGCCGCTAGCCTCCTGCAAAGCTATAATGTCCGGCTTACTATCTAGATTTTGAATGTGCAACTGCAGGTTCCCCCGCTTGCGACGGAAGCCCCTGCAGTTCCACTGCCAAACCTCAATTTGCTGGCGAGGGGCCATGGTGAGGCACTAGGTTCACTAACATCGGCTCCTGGCCGACTACGGGAGGCAATCTAGCCTCTAGCATAGCATTTAGGTGTTTAAACATACCCATTACTTGGGTCTGGAAACCCCTTAAGTCATTGGTGAAGGCGTCAAGACGCTCCTCAATCTTGCCTAGTCTGGCTTCGATCTTGTCGACCCGACCTTCCAACCTATCCTGTCTTTCTTCCAGTTTTCCTACTCTCTCTGCAAGGGTAAGCATGTCCCTCCTAAGACTAGTGACTTTAACTACTGGCTGCGGCGTGTCCGCCGCCGAAGTTTCTGCTATTCTCTTTGCATGAGCTCCCTCATCTGCCGGCGGCGGCCTTTTGACCGTCCCCCGATTCTCCACTTCCATAGCTGTACAGTTATCGTCCACGCTAGAAGCGTTCGCCTGCGCCACTTTCTGTGGGGCGTCCACGCTACAAGCGTTCGCCTGCGCCGCTTTCTGTGGGGCCTGGGCCAGCGGCGTCTGTACCCTTTCTACTCTGCCGGTTTTAAGCGCGCGTTCCATCTCTGCCATCCTAGCTTCCATCTTTTTGATAGTTTCGGCTTGCTGCAACACCTGCCTTTGTAGCTCCTTCTCTCGAGCAGTCTCATTTTGGGAGCCCGCGTTCGGCCAGCTCACCTTTTTCCTTGTCGCACTGGGACTTCTTCCATGACCGGAACCTTGCCCTCCTCCTTTGCCAGGCTCGGGTTCGGGCAGTGACGGGAAGGAAGCTGACCGGTCCCTTCTCTTGCTATCGCCTCTCGCACCGCTAGATGACCGCTTCCTGGGCCTCGAATGCCGCTCTTCCTTGCCAGTTTGGCTCTTGTCCTCGTTGCTGCGCTGCGAACGCCGCTCTTCCTTGCCAGTTTGGCTCTTGTCCTCGTTGCTGTGCTGCAGACCCGTCGGCTGCTGACGGGCTAGACGAAACTTGCAGTTGCGGCTTCCCGTGCTGTGCGCCCCATGGCACACGATGCAGTCCGGCGTGCAGGTCAGCGACTCTCCGTCCGGTGGTGCAGGATGTTCCTTCCCGCAACGGCGACACAAATTAGTCTTCGGACGATAGCAAACGTCCGCCCGATGTCCCACTCGTCTGCAGTTATAGCAGGTCTCGACTAACTCTCTATACGGGATCACAGCGTACAGACAGTTCCAATAAATAACTTGCCGGGGAACGCGCTTCCCGCCGAAAGTGATCTGAATCGCCTTTGACTTGCCCAAAGGTCTAGCATCCAAAATGTCCATGTCTTCGTTCTTCTTCAAGAATCCTTCGCGAACTTCTGCCAATGGGCATCCGTTGTACGCATTGTGAATTACTCCGCGCACAGAGTTCTCCGGCGCCGCCACGTACGCCGAAACCTCAAGGTCACGACCGCCCAGCTTGAGCGTCTTTACATTCGCATATGCCCCACTACGATTCATACACGGCGTGCTCACCGTCATCGTGTTGTTTGTCTCATTGACCCGCACCAGGTCTTCTTCCACCGCAGTCGCGTTCGTCAGCTCTGCTGCCGCTCTCAAGGCACATCCGAGCTCCCTCGGCGTCACTATACTCAAGTCCCAATTCTTGGGCCGGCACACAACCTTGAAATCCTTGGCTGGCATCTTCAGAAACGGTCCCCGTTTCTTCCACACCGGCGCTTTCCCCCGCTTGACTTGGGCTGCTCCGTGCGTCTGGCGCCCGTCGCTGCCCGCCTGTTTCTCGGTAGGCCTACTCTCGGAGTGATCCCCGTACACAGACTTCTTGAATCGATCTTGCGCCTTCAAAACCCAGGTCCATTCTCCCGCCTCGAACTCTTCGGGCGATATAGATTCTCCCTCAACGGAGTACTCCATTGTCTTCAGCCTCGCAAAGGCCCACAACCACAAGTCACAGCCCCGGAGCCCGGTGCCGCAGGCGTCGGCTCGGCCTAATGATTAGGCCTGATTTGCCGCACCGTGGTCGAGTACAAATCGTGAAAAAACCCCTAAAAGGGGGGAACACTTGCCAAAATATGGTGTCCACAGGTACAGGGCAACTGCCTGCAGACGATTCCACAAAAAGCAAGTCCAAGGCACAGCGCGTTCCGCCGAAAATCGGTCTCAAGGCGGGAGCTCATGACACGTCCGCACAGCGTCCGCTCTACAACAGATCTCCGTTCGAACCCGGGAACTCCGGCACAGTAGTCGGGCGTCTTACCACTGCACCACCCCGGCGGGGCTGAAAACAATATCTCCCGATACTAATTTTCAAACATGCACCTCTCTGCATGCAAACATGCAGGTGCATGCAAACATGCAACTTTCGCGAGTACAATACAAATTTCAGAAGCAATTTTTTTTTTGCTTTTCAGAAACTTAGACAGTTCTCTCAGTATATAGTCATAAAGGTATATATCTTACAATTTTCGACAGTTGCCGCGCAATTAAATACAAATACAACCATTACTTTTCTATACAAAAGTCTTACTTTCTCTGAGCGCAGGACAAAATAATAATAATTGGTTCACAGGAAGGGAAAGCCGCAGTATCTGTCACACTTTCTCTGTGGACACCTGAACCGAGCTACAAGGGAAGGGATGAAGGTGGGAGGGGAAGTGGAAAGAGAGAAAGAGGAGCCGTAGTGGAGGGCTACGGAGTAGTTTCGACCACCTGGGGAACCTTACCGTGCGCTGACATCGCACAGCACACGGACGCCACTTCGTTTCGCCTCCATCTAAACGCCGCCGCCATGGTCGGGTTCGAACCCGGGAACTCCGGACACTAGTCGGGTGTCTTACCACTGCACCTCCCCGGTGGGGTGCAGGACAAGGTTCAGAATTTCGCAGGACAAACTTCACAAATTAATTTCGCTATGTATCAAAAGATTTCACTAATATATCTTATAAAAAGTAGCTTAAAGTGTTTGAAAACGAAATACAATGTTTTTTTATTTCAGTTTAAACACTCGTTGCGAGCGCAGGAATTTATTTAAGAGTAATTTTCGTTCTTACGACATAACTGAAGCATATAACGTTCCTATCAACATCAGCATACCAGTCAACGTTGATACCATAGTCTCATAGTGGGAGAGAATAACCCGCTATCGGTAGGTGGTGAAAAGTGGCTGTTCCTGGCCCTACGGAACTGGGACGGGTAGATCAACGCCGCTTGCGGTGGGGGCTAGCCTACCACTGAATGTATATTTGTTCTAGGCCGTCATTGCACCCACGACTACTGTTGCGACGCGCATCTTTCTTCTCTATTTTCTCTTCTGTCCGCATGAGGCAGCGGATGTGGCTCTGCAAAGCAGGCCCGTGCATTTTCTTTTCCTTCTTCCTGCAGTCGCAACAACAACAACTGCCATAGTGTTGTTGATACTATGCATTATCCTAGAGATGCACCATACTAGATTCCAACCTCGATCTGACGACGCTCTAAGAGCTGCCAAGAGCTAAAGACTTTACCTAATGGCTAAGAAATCAGCGCCCTCTTCGGCGGGAATTTCTTACAGCTTATGATCGAGAGTTCCCGCCGAGGCTCCCGTGGCCGATGACAGGGACCAACTCAGGCCGACGAGTAGCAGCTTCCTAAGGCACCGCTGCAAAATCACCACCATGTGCTGCAGCGGTCAGTCGCCTCGCCGGGTCGCCAACCATTCCAGGAAGCCCCCCATACACTTATAAGTACCCCCCTAGAGTTCGCCGGGGGGACAACAAGTAAATTTTCCCCATTTTTGGCGAACGCAAAAACGTGCTTTTTTTGTCGAACGGGAATGCAATTGTGACATTCCAAGAATTAGGACCAGTGTGGAAGTCCTTGCCAGGGGCAGACTTCTCGGAATCCTGAACTGCGTTTGTCAGCTCAAGATCGCCATGAATACCATGGAAGTTCACATTTGCCATATGAAGGTGTGCGAGATGGCTCAAGTACCATCCTCAGAAGTGGACGGCACCTTGTATGCTCGCAAGTGTCTCCCTGATTGGACTGCCCGACATGAACTCTATTTCCCTAGCTGGGGACAACCAACGATATTTAAGAAGTGGAGTCGTATCCACGATGAGTGAGCTGTGTTCTTTTCCTCACCTATGCATACTTCACCGTGTAAAAAGAGTACGTAAACGTCTTTTCTTCTTAGAATTCAAAATGAGGTCCGCTTTGCCAATGCATTCAAGAACTTTATGAAGCCTCTCATTGTGCGCTTGGAAGGACTTTCCAAAAATGATAACATCATCAAGGTAACACATGCATATTTCCCATTTGAGGCCACGAAGGATAGTGTCCATAAATCGCTCGAACGTCGCGGAAGCGTTGCATAATCGAAAGGGCATTACATTAAATTCGTATAAACCATCTGGTGTTACAAAAGCAGTCTTCTCACCGTCGGATGGATGTAGAGGAATTAGCCAATAACCAGATCGCAAGTAAACAGAGGAGAAATATGGCGCCAAATGCAGACAGTCGACAGCGTCATCAATGCGAGGTAACGGGTATACGTCTTTCTTTTGTTACCGCATTCAAACGACGGTAGTCTACACAAAATCGCCAAGAATTGTCTTTTTTCTCGCACCAGGATCACAGGTGTGGCCCACGGACTGGAAGATTCTCGGATGATTCCGTTGTGCAGCATTTCGTCCAGAGTCCACCTGCCGGGGAAACTCTGTAAGGTTTTGGCGAATAGGGGGTGCGCTTCCTGTGTTAATTTTGTGCTTTAGCCGAGAAGCTTGGAAATGGCTACCCCATCCATTTGAGGCAAAGTCAAACACTTAGGCATGAGTTGTCAAAATGTCTTGCAGAATACGACGTTCACTAGATGGTAGCTATTTGTTGACCATGCCCTCAAACTCAGCACAATATTCAGACTTGTCTTTCGCGGCTCCTCTGCAATCGGAAATAATTCCAACGGTATGGGTCACATAATTCTCAAATCTCGCAAGTGTCCAACCAGAAGGAAGACGAACAGGCTCTTCTGACACGTTCACAGCCCAGAGGTATGCGCGACCATCCTCCGCCTCCAAGACCGGAGCGTGGCACCAAAATATTTTTTTCGGTCCATTCGAGACATCTGGCTCGACGACTATTGAATGTTTACCCCTAAAGGATTCAGGTGACTTCACGGGGAAAAACGTCGCCGTCATCGCAGGCAGCAGCACATCTTCCTTCAAGGCGAGAACTCCTTAATGACTCTTAGAAATGTTATCTACTAAGGCGGGGATAATGTTCGGCTGCAAACAAATTTCACCGGCACTAAAGTCTAAAGTCGCACCACACTCGCGCAAAAAGTCAACACCCAAGATAACGTCATGCGTGGCACGTCTCAATACAAAGAAGGCCAGGTCCAGACGGCAAGGTCGTGAAGGCAAGGCAAGGTATGCCGTGTCAGCGTTTAATCTGATGGAGAAAAACCCAAGCGCGCGCCGGAGCCGGCGCCGCGGGACGATGATGATGGTATGTACAAGAGGAAGACGAAGATCATGGTATGTACAAATGAAAGAAGATCCGTGGAGGGCTCACACAATCTGCCCGGGGGGTCGGAAGCGGCCAGCCTGGCCGCTCCTAACCAACCGATGTACCGCGGCGCACAAACGGCTTCAAGCGAGATACATGAACAATTTCAGTTCCATGGTGGCGTCGGTCAGCTGGGGAATCAACAGGTGTGACTTGGTAGTTTACTGGGGAAGTTTGGTTGATTACCTTGTAGGGACCAAGATAGCGGTGCTGAAATTTATCACTAAGGCCAGGGGTGCGCAGTGGTGTATACAGCTGTACTTCGTCACCAGGACGAAAAGAGACCACGCGATGTTTCGAATCGTAGCGACTCTTGCGGTCCTGCTGGCACGCTTCTGTGTTGAGGCGGGCAAGATGACGGCATCTGGCTACACGGGATAAGAACTGGGCTGGTAATGATGAGTAGTAGTCGGGCGTAGAGAAGAAGGAAGTGTCGAGGATTGTAGTGGGAGGACGGCCGAAAACGAGGAAAAATGGGGAGTAACCGGTAGTTCGTTGTACTGCAGTATTATAGGCGAATGGGACGAATGGTAGAACAGTATCCCAATTTTGATGATCCGGTGTGATGTACATGGATAGCATATCCGATAGGGTGCGGTGAAATCGCTCAGTCAGACCATTAGTCTGGGGATGGTAGCTTGAGGTTGTCTTATGGAGGGTGGATGACGCACGAAGAACTTCGGATACCACTGTCGATAAGAAGGCCGTCCCGCGGTCACTTAGAAGCACCCGAGGAGCGCCATGACGCAATACAATTGACCGCAAAAAGAAATTAGCTACCTCTTCAGCGGAACCAGTCGGTACAGGGGCGGTCTCAGCATAGCGTGTAAGGTGGTCAACAGCTGTTATAATCCAATGGTTACCCCCATTGGAGAGAGGTAGGGGACCATATAAGTCTATGCCGACTACGTCGAATGGTGTGGCGGGACAGGGAAGGGGTTGTAGGAGACCAGCGGGGGAAGAGGTCGGCCGCTTGCGACGTTGCCACAGGTGGCAGGAAGCAACGTATTTAGCTACGGTGGTAGGCAGGCCAGGCCAGAAGAATCGTCTTTTCACGCGGTCGTATGTTTTGTTAAAACCAAGGTGACCTGCGGTAGGGTCATCGTGGAAAGCTGCTAGTATACGTGGGCGAAGCACGCGCGGTACGACTGCGAGCCAGCGAGTTCCATCAGGATAATACACGTAGCGGCGTAGTATGCCATCTTCAAGCTTGAAATTGCGAAGCTGCCGGCGAAGCCTAGCGTTGGGTGGGTTCGAAGCGCCGATAAGGCGGTCGATGATGGGCCGACAGTAGGCATCAGCTAATTGCTGTGAACGGAGAGCGTGCTTGTTCTCAGAGTCGTCAAAAGAAACTGCAGTGATATGCGTCGGTGGAAGCGATGATCGGCTGTGGTCAGAGGTGGAAATGCATTGTGAAGAAAAACAGCAGGCTGATTCCGAAACCGGGCAGCGAGAAAGAGCGTCGGCGTCTTGGTGTTGGCGGCCCGATTTATAAACGACGTCGAAATGGTATTCTTGCAGGCGTAGAATCCAACGGCCAAGTCTGCCTGTCAAATTTTTCAGTGAAGATAACCAGCAAAGAGCATGATGATCGGTCACAACTGTGAAATGCCGACCATACAGGTAAGGGCGAAACTTTTGAACAGCCCAGACGACGGCGAGACATTCCTGCTCGGTAATGGTGTAGTTTTTCTCAGCTGGAGTCATGGTCCGACTGGCGAAGGCAATCACTTTCTCACGTGAAGTTGCATCGCGCTGCAGAAGTACAGCGCCAAGACCGTGACCACTGGCATCAGTGTGCAGGATGGTAGGAGCGCTGTCGCTGAAGTGGCCAAGAACTGGATCTGATGTGAGGGCGTGCTTTATGTCGTTAAAAGCAGTGTTGCACTGTTCAGTCCACACGAAAGGGCTGCGCGCTTTAAGTAGTTCATGAAGTGGCGCAGCAATAGTTGCAAAATGTCTTATAAATCGCCGGAAATAGGACGCCAGGCCGAGGAAACTCCGCAAATCTGTAGTCCGTTGCGGACGAGGAAAATTCAAGACCGCGGTTATTTTTTCAGGGTCTGGGCGAATGCCGTCATGGCTAACCAGATGTCCTAATATTTTAATTTCCTTCTCTGCAAAGTGGCACCTCTTTGTGTTGAGCTGAAGGCCCGCTGAAGCAAGACACGTGAGGACTTCATTCAGGCGCGTGAGATGGTCGGTAAAAGTTGACGAAAAGATAACAATGTCATCCAAGTAACATAAACAGGTTCTCCATTTGAGGCCACGGAGTACAGTATCGATCATTCTTTCAAATGTTGCGGGTGCGTTACAAAGGCCGAAGGGCATAACATCAAACTCGTAAAGTCCGTCAGGAGTTGCGAAAGCGGTTTTTTCTTTGTCGTCCTCATGCATAGGTATTTGCCAATAACCTGAGCAGAGGTCCAAGGTCGAGAAATATTCGGCACCTTGGAGAGAGTCAAGGGCGTCTTCAATACGCGGCATCGGGTAGACGTCTTTGCGGGTAATTTTGTTGAGTGCGCGATAATCAACACAAAATTGTACCGATCCGTCCTTTTTTTAACTAATACTACTGGGGAGGACCATGGGCTTGTTGATGGACGAATAATATCGCAACGGAGCATGTCATTGACATTTTCTTCAATTACTTTTCGTTCCAAGAGAGAAACCCGATAAGGTTGTCGGCGTACAATTGAGTTACCTTCGGTAAGGATGCGGTGATGTGCAACACTAGTCCGTCCCAGTGGTGGGGAAGTGGCATCAAAAATGGCTTGGTGGGCTTGAAGCAATTGCAGCAATTCTTGATGTTGGTTTGACTTGAGGTTCGGATTGATTGTCTTCGACAGCATGGAAAGAGAGACTTGCGATTAATCGCGTTGCGGAGGTAGCGGGGCAGTGAGCACCATCATGGATATAGGGTGAGCATCCACTATGCATGGCAGGGAAGTTCCTTTAGTCAGCACGAGGGATTCACGGGAAGTGTTTGTGGCAGCTACTATTGCAGAGCTGCTGCGGAATCGTACAAGGCTTGATGGGAAGGCGATTCCACGGGCAAGATGACGATGATATGGTGCGATGAGTACATCCCCGTCACTGATGTGTTCAGAAGAAACGGTAATAAGTGTTTCGCACTGTGGAGGCAATACAGTATCAGCTGCGGCAATGAGGAAATGATGCCGTGCAGAAATGTCAGATGAACAATCACTGTCTGTCATATGGATGACACGGTCGCCACAAGAAATTAACGCTGAAGTTGTTGACAAAAAATCCCATCCAAAAATCATCAAATGCGCACACGGTGAAAGCACAGCAAACTGCACATGGTGGCGGACGCCGTCTATAACAACTCGAACTGTGCACTTTGCTGAAGGGTGCAGAGGGACGCCATTTGCTCCACGAAGTTCAGGTCCATCATATGGTGTCGTTACTTTCCGCAAACGGTGGCACAAATCAGCATGAATAACAGAAAGTGCAGCTCCTGTGTCAATCAAAGCTTCGACCGGTAATCCTTCAGCTAAAACGGAAATCATATTATACGGGCGACGAGGAGGACTTTTTGTAAGTTCGCAAAGTGCAGTTTCGCCTCCGGAAACTGCATCGCTTAGTTTTCCGAATTACGGACAGGAACAGTTGTTGCTGGTCGAAGTGGCGAAATAGTGTGGCGGTATGGGGAAGGGGACCGGCGTCGGGATACATGAGCCCCACTTGGTTCAGACGAGGATACCGGCGGTGGAGAGAATCGACGAGGTTGACTAGGAATTGGTCGTCGCTGATAATATGCAGGTGTGTCACTTTCGAAGGCGTCATAACCACGTCGCTCATTCTGAATGCGTCGGCGACAAAAGCGAGATATATGTCCTCGAATTCCACAATAATAGCTCACTGGGCGAGAGGGGCGCCAAGGTGCGTAATAGGGTGGCGTCGGTTGAGCCGTCGTCATGGCGTTGATGTGGTTGTAGGGTGGTGCTTGGGGTGGGAGAACAAAAGGAGGAGGGGATGCAGTGACGTGACCGTAAGTCGGTGCTGGGCGAGGTGCAGGAGGATCAGGCGTGACAGGGTGGTTGATAGTGGCCAACTCTTCTTTAATGATGTGGCGGAGGCCGGCGTCATTTGGAGACGAATGATCGCACCCGTGCCGGCAGAAAGGGCTGAGAGCTTGGAGCTCCTCGCGGATTATCGCTCGAATCATGGCTCGTAGATCGAGGTCAGTAGAAGTCGGGGCAGTAGTGAAGCTGGGCTGCAATAGGGAGGACTGTAGCTGGTCGAGGCGTTGGCAGGTCGTTATAATGGAATCAACACTTGATGGATTTTGGGCAACTAGGGTGTTATATGCCATTGAATTGATTCCCTTCAAGACATGGTGTACACGTTCAGATTCCAGCATAGTGGGACTGATACGCCGACAGAGTGACAGCACGGCCTCTATGTATGACGCATAGGACTCACCGGGACCTTGACGGCGGGTAGCGAGCTTGTTCCTTGCGATCTCCGTCCGAACAGCCGGGTCAGCGAAGTACTGTCGGAACTGCTGCTTGAAAGGGGGCCAGTTTGTGGTGTGGGGCTCGCGGTTAATAAACCAATTTCTGGCGACCTCAATAAGGTAGAAAGATACGTTCAGAAATTTCAAAGCATCATCCCACCGGTTGTAGGCACTGCAGCGTTCATAAGTGTCAAGCCAGTCATCGACGTCTTCGTCGCGACGACCAGCGAACAGCGGCGGGTCGCGTTGTCGTGTGGGCACCATCGGAGGCGGCGGTGTAGCCGAGGTAGAGGGTCCGGCCGGGTCGGGACTGCTCTCGGTTGACATGATGATGGTAGTGGTTAAACGGCGACCGGAACGTAGCTCCAGCGAGAGGCAGGGCACAAGGCAGCAAGGGGATCTAATTTCACCTCCACCACTTGTGAAAGAAGGCCAGGTCCAGACGGCAAGGTCGTGAAGGCAAGGCAAGGTATGCCGTGTCAGCGTTTAATCTGATGGAGAAAAACCCAAGCGCGCGCCGGAGCCGGCGCCGCGGGACGATGATGATGGTATGTACAAGAGGAAGATCCGTGGAGGGCTCACAATATATATATATATATATATATATATATATATATATATGTATATGCGTGTGCGCGCCGGCAGCCGCCATCATCACTAAGCTCCAGCTTCAAGACTGCGGCAACACTATCCGCATCAAGTGGTTCCCGGCGCACGCGGGAGATTATGCACCCTCACTGAATCACAACGAGACGGCCCATTCGGCGGCGTCAGCGCTTACCTTCCGCGCCCCCGAGAGGGACCGTTCCGAATGGCGGTTCGAAACGAGAGACCGAATGTCCAGTTACGAGGAAGTGACTAAATTTTACCGCCTAGCTCGACGGACAATGCCGCCGCCTCACCCGGCACTTAGTCGGGAGAAGGCGGTCATCCTAAGGCAAATGCCAACCGGGTCATTCCTAGCCCCGGCAGTGCTACACGTCCTCCACCCAGACATCTACACGAGAGATATGTGCAGTGTATGTCAAGTGGGTCCGGCGGACCAATGGCACATCATGTAGGACTGTGCTAGGTTCCCGACCGAAGCTGCATCCAGGACATACCCGCCGAAACTTCAAAGTGTTGTGCAGAATACAGACAAGGACTTTCAACTATGGGCCGTCCAGCAGGCCCTGGGTGCACTCGTAAAGCACATGCCTCACAACCCATCACAAACGGGCCAAATGAGGTAGTGCAGATTAGGGCTTAACCCCGGGTAGAAGCTTGGCCAGCGTCACGACGCTTCAACCCGTCGTTTGCCGAAAACAACGGTTTATTTCCGACGTTTCGGCCGGGGCCCTGCCTTCGGAAGGCCCGGCCGAAACGTCGGTAACAAACCGTTGGCCCGGCCTTGACGGAGGCTTTTTTCGGGCGCTTTTCTCCGCACGCAGCTGAAACTGAGCGCGCAAGGAGCGCTGAAAGTATGGCGGAAATGCAACGTCAGCTGGTAACGAGCGGCAATGAATGCAGTGCGCAATTTGAAACGCGTGTGCTAATTTCCCCGACTAGGGAGCCTCGGCGCTTTGCTAATACCGCGGCAGGTGTTTCGTCTATTTCGTCGCACGGAGTAAGGAAAAGGATAGTCGTCGTCAGTTGTAACAACGTCGCTTTGGAAACACTGATAAATTCTGTCCGTAGGTTACCTGTCCGGTTACCTACGGAAGGAACCGTTCTTACCTTTTTTTTTTTAAATTCGTCGTAGGCACTGTGACACAAATAACGCCACGCTCCTGTGACAGCGTGTAGATGGGTGTTTAACGCTAAACGGTGGCGGTATATTGACGTGCATTGCATTATTTGTGTCAAACTTCTACTTCGTTTACGCGTGCAGTATTGGCTTGGCAACTAAAATAGACGAGAATCTATTCGTAAGTTGAAACATTGGCTGTGGCTTGGTTCGGCTATACCATGATATACGAGCTTGATTAACCTTGATTGCACATCCAGGCGAGTGTGGTTGCCTGGCTACATACTTCCTTTCCCAATATATCTGCAAAGGGCAGAGGAGCTCTTGCAATTTGGTGCTCCTAAATGCCTCTCGCCCCTGCGCACTATAATAGAGGATTGTGCTCCTACAGTCACCCCCGCAAATTGGGGTGAAGGGGTGGAGGAGGGAGGGGGGCGATATAGGCAGGAGCACAATTGCCTATTGTAGTGCACGTAATCCTAATTGGACCGGGGTGCCTCTGTCTTTCGCAGTGCTACAACATCTGCTTATCACCTTCGCCTGTTTTCATTCCAACGCATAAGCCTGAGGCATAAGCCTGAAGCGCGCGCGCCGGCCAGAGAAAGTCTGCGCATGCTTGACGTGCCCATCACCGCCGAGCGCGTTCAGGCGAGACCTGTGCACCCCAGCAGCCTACGTCACGACAGGCGGATGGCGATAGAGTACCAGCAAATGAAGGTGCGAGCGCGGATCTGAGCCGAGTCACAGTGGCTACTGTACCTTTACTCAGCCTGTACGTGCAGACTCAGTGGCTAATCCGTTATCGCTCATCCGCTCGTCGTGACGTCCACTGATTGGAGAGAAGGTGACTCACGACTCTCGGATCCGATAGTACCAAATATTTCCGGCGTGAAAGCATCGACCAATCAGCGGGCGTTTTGCGTCTGTCTTCCGGAGCGAGTCTGGCGGGCCTTTCCAAACATGTTTTGAGCATAATGGCGGATGTCCACCCCAGTGAAAGCGTATGGTCCTGCACTGGCAGCCAAATAAATGAAGTCAACAACGAGCTGTTCATCGCCACCATCGAAAGCTGCTATGGCTTGCGAGCGACGCGCTTCATATGAACGAGGTGGTATCTGCTATGAAGCTACCCTACACGACCAATCCCGTTCTTTTAGTAAAATAGGTAATATTAAATTATTGAGGGCAAATTCTTATGTCTCATGCCACGTACCACTGCTTCTGGCATGTTGCCAGAAGCAGTGGTACCGAAAGTCACATGCCCAGTCGGAAAAAACTACAGAAAATTTTCTGATGTTACGAAAAAATTTCTGTGCGGTTTTTGACGGGAAACCTGTTGTGACAACAGAACATTCTGAAGTAACACCAGAAATTTCTGTAATTACAACAGAAAAGGGCTACAGAACTACACACAAAAGAAATATAGTACAGAAAAACTACAGAACTACAGCAAAGTACTACAGAACTACAGAAAAATCTGATGGTTACGACAGAATTACAGGATATTTTGTCGTATTTTTGACAAAGTTCTGTAGTTTTTTCGACTGGGGGCGGCTGTATGGATAGAGGTGGCCACGGAACTTGTGCCGGGGTTCCTACGCGAAGGTAAGATGCTGAACCTGTTCGTTCATTATTCATGTCGTGTATGTCAAACGTTTGATATCATGAAGAAAGGAAAGAACATAGGAGGGGCCCTGACTTCATTTTTTGAAGCCGGCGCGGCCGCGCCGCGACCGGACTCTGCAACGTCTCTTCTTCTCCTTTACCCTCCGCAATCTCTATCGCCCGCAACTTAGGAGAGGCCCTCGCCTTTCCAAATGCATTGGAGAAAGTGTGACGGAAGTGACGTCAAAATTTAGGGTTAGCCAAGTCGGGCCATTAGCAACGGTGACTGTTGCTATGAAAACTCGGGCCACTAGCAACAACGTTGTTAAATACCCTAGGTACGTGAGCGTCGCGGAGAAAGAGAATGCGGAGGGCAAAGGAGGAGGAGAGACGTTGCAGTGTCCGGACGCGGCGCGGCCGCGCCGGCTACAAAAAAAAATGACGTCAGGGCTTCTCCTAAGTTCTTTCCTTCCTCCATGCCGTTGCTAATGGCCCGACTTGGCTAACCCTAAATTTTTACGTCACTTCCGCCACACTTTCTCCAATGCATTTGAATGGCAAGGGCCTCTATGAGGTTGTTTCCTTCCTCCATGTTTGATATGTATATTCTTGTGTTTTCACCGCAGAAGCGATGGAAGAGCCTCCGCGGCAAGTTCCGCCAACGCCTCCTCTATTTTTCAGTGCCCGGCAATTCACGCTTTCAGCGCCGTCGCGTCTCTGTTCACGTAGCGCGCTTGGCAGCCGCGAGGAGGCGCCACGTAAACTGGGTTTGTTTATCACCCGATGGCTCGCGTGATTTGGCCATTTGGGATTTTGCGACGTGCTTTGCTGCGTTGAAACATGTGCTTTTGCGACACGTCTCGCTTCGTCTGACATGGCGTACTGTTGCGTGCCTTTGTGCAAGTCGGATGAAAAAAAGAAGACTCCGGGACTATCGTTTCATGAATTTCCATCAGACTTGGCATTGAGGGAGAAGTGGATTGCTGCAGCTCGACGCGATGGTTGGAAACCGAACGACAGGTCGTGCTACACAAAGGTTTGCAGCCGGCACTTCAAGAAGGAAGATTTCATTGAAGGCAAAAGACGTCGACTGAAGAAAGGTAGTGTACCTTCCGTTTTTGATGACTTCCCTCATCATTTGCAATCGAAGACAACACGAGACAGGAGCATAGCAAGCATAGAGAAACGAGCCCAGTTTACGTGTTCGCTGTCGACGAACGCTTCGGCCGCCACCGCATCAACCTCTGCCTTGCTACCGTCCGTAACGTCGGCCGAACCACCTACTGAGGAAGGTGCTCTAATGGACACAACACCTGTCAGTGAACCCGCGGACCACTCTTATGTGAAGACTAATATGAGCAATCGAGGCGTCCAGGTCGACTGCAGAGCACCAACAAGTCTACTGACAACAGAAAGAGCGAAGTGGAAAAGAAAAGAGAAAGACCTAAGAAGCCAAATTTAAAAGTGAACCCGCGGACCACTCTTATGTGAAGAGTAATATGAGCAATCGAGGCGTCCAGGTCGACTGCAGAGCACCGACAAGTCTACTGACAACAGCAAGAGCGAAGTGGAAAAGAAAAGAGAAAGACCTAAGAAGCCAAATTTTGCGACTGACACAGACAGTTGATAAGTACAAGCAGCTGCTAAAGGAGCTTAAGGAGGACTCGCTCTTATCTTTCTTAGGACTCGCACAGATCTTTCTTACATACGGCAGAAAGCAACGGAAAATTAGTCTTCTGCTTTAATTTTGCTTGATCAGGTGAGAAATTGCTCTGTGCTCCTCGTGGGGCAAGATATGTTGAAATCGTCACATATCCAGACCTGCGGAAAACAAAGCGGGAGAACACGTCTTGCTGTGTTTTTATCTGCTGCGTTGCCACTTTCCACCACGCGCACCACCTCCGCCCCTCCGCTGCCCTGGTCACGGCCGGTCTCGAGGGAGAGGGCGCGCGCTCTTTCTTACGGCCTTCTCAATCGCCGCGGGAGCAATGGGAACTTTTCTCCTTGAGTTACGCTCTCCGCCACCGCAAGGGGCGCGACCTACTCACTGTTCGCTCCGCGTCTGCTTCAGCGGCGGCGGGTGGTTTTTGCCTGATTTCGCGTTGTCGCTCGCGAGTTTCGTGGTGAGTGCAGCCCCGAAATTAAAGAGCACAGAATGTAGATTCTGCAGCGGCATGTCGTCAACGTACCACACGTGAACGGATATAAAAAACACTGTCGTTCAGCAAACGTTTGACAAGCATGGCATACATTCCGGCACGGTAGCTACTTTTGTCCATTTTAATCCGAATTTTTCCCAAGCCTTTACAAGAATAGGAACAAAAAGAAAACTGAATGAGCAGTGATCACATCGAAGCTTCTTCAAGGCTAACATGACAGCAACTCGTCTGCTACAGCAAAACCGTCTTTCTGCGCTAGATGCGAAACCATTCATGTAGCACCGAAGATGAAAATAATTTCATAAAAATGTAATGTAAATTGCAAAATGCTTACATGATATAAAGTATTAGTATAACAGTCAAAGTAAACGTTGTAGGGTTGAGTTTTAAATGTTATGACAATTCATATACTAGGCAATGTGTGATATTATAAACATTATTTTAACTTTGCAAATAAACATTGTTTGAATGAAATTTTTACATGATATTATGCTTATTATGAAAACAAAAAGTGGTTGATATTCATGACGCCACTTGTGCTCGAAGGGGTAAAAGAAGGCCAATAAATGATGAAGGTGGTACTCGATGCAGTGACTTACAAATGAGTTCACCTGCTATATCGAAAGTATGCAAGAAACTTCTAAAGCGTTAAAGAAGGACACTCTCACTGAACTCATTTCAACCCTTATATAGTGACCTATTGAGGCTCTCTTCGGGAAAGTAAGGTTAATGTGCGGAAGGGAATATGCCAGATGCGAGGGCCGTAACATCTAGCGGCACATGACTACATGACTACATTGTCAAGACGGACGTTTCATCTGAGAGCAAAATCAAGGCACTGAAGGAAGTGATGGCATCTCTACCATCCCATTTCCCACTATCACATATTCCGGTTCACCTTACGTCGCTCGATATATCGTTTAGTTAATCAACTTCGGGTGTGACGCTTGCGCTATTCTTCTTGAAACTAGCGAAAGAAGCAGCCCCATGTAGTACGCTCTTCTACGAGGACAATGTTCTAGTTGACTGCATTATCCGAAACCAAAGCCTGCCCTATTGGACAAACATTTTTTTTTCGAAAGAGTTGCCGTGCATCTACTACACACAAATGTTCTCGAAGTACTTAAGATCCTGATTCAGTCAGCATTTCAAAACTCAACACGGAGTTGCCCGAAAGTAATTAACAGCTATGTTATTAGGTCCGCTTCTTTGATATTTGAAAAATTTCTCAGAATTCTTCTTCTCAATTAATTATACCAGGAAAGTGACAGAGAAGACCGAGAGGCCAACTCTTTATGTGCACAAGCCGTGCAGGAAGATTTTGAGCCTGAATTTTCTAGACGCAGGTCGCATTTTGATAAATTGATGAATATATAGTGCAATGTGTAACTTTGAAGGACAATTTTTTTTTATTGTTTGCCGCTCTTTTCGATTCTGTTTTATTATGCCCATTTCCTTGATTAAGAGTAGTCGCGAGACTACATATACATCTTCGGTCTTTCAACGGACTGCTATGTTTTGAACGAAGCTAGAACAGCCCACTCCACTAGACAAGTGAAATTTTTACTATATGAGTAAATTTTTGTTATTTACTCTGAGTCTGAGACGCGCCATCAATTTTTGCCGGTGCCTCTTCTGATCTAAACGAAAACGGTAGCGGTTGACAGAATCTCCACCCAACAGTTCACCATGCACTCACGTCAGATCGCGCTACACCTGCTTAAAACATTCAAAGGCAGATTGCATAGCCTGATAAATTTATTTTTGTACAAAACTTGGAGGCAAAAAATGTTGAAGTGTACCCGAAGCTTCATTCGACCGTGCACGGCCGCACTGACGAAGGAGCGCGCGCGTGAGCGGATTTTTGGCTGTATTTTATTCCTCGTACACGATAAATGTTCGATGTTGATGACGGACTTTGTATAAACCATAAGGGGCGAAATGTCAGGACCTGCCGGTTGCAACTGACGCGGGCGAAGCTAAAAGCGAGCGCGCGCTTCCCTTGCGCGTGAACGGCTGTAGCGGAGGAGCAGCAGTGGGGCGATGGCGACCCCACCGAGGCGCGGCGGGCGGTGAAAACAGACCCCATTGGAGAGGCCGTAAGAGAAGAGAAGCGCTCTCTCCCTCGAGACCGGCCGTGCTCTGGTAAACCAGCGTAGGGGAACCCTGTTTAGGTGAAGGCACCTGGCGGCAATGCGTTCTACTATCGCCGACGGCGGCGGGCTTTTGTTCTGCGCTCTTTCGCTGGGCACTGAAAGTATCTGGTTCCGCCGATTATGCATTGCGCGACCGGGCGCGTACCGCGCCATGCGCTTGGAGTTTTGTACAACTTTTTTTGCACGCGGAGCGCGGCGCTCACTGCGCAGGCACGCACGGCGTCCGACGTGTAGGACGCAGAGGTCAGCAGAGGTGTCGGGCTGGTCGGGCCGCAGCGTACCTGTTGCTCCTTCCCAGTTGCTGGTTTCAGCTCATGCGCACTAGTGGCCTGTTTATGGATGGATGGATAGAATATAGGAGCGACCCCTTTGAAACAGGGGGGTGGCAGTTGCTAGCATGCTCGTCTTTTCCCCCGTATATCTTATTCATCTTAATTATTGTTTTGATCAGTTAGCTATACGATCAATCTATTTATTGAATGTTTCTTTCTACATTACTAAGATTATGTTACTTTTCTGCTTCTAAGCCACCAATCTTCCAATCGTTTTTTTTTTTTTTTTTTTGCTAGCTTCTTACCGGTTTCCATTGGGCGTACAGAAGCAAGAGCAACGAGCAGCCAGAGCAGCGCACGAAAGCACTGGGGACGCGCGTTAATTCTCGTCTCCCCAATGGAACATTCGAGGCGCAGCGCGTGACGTCAGGCGTCATGTGATCAAACTTTTCCCGCGCTTGCGTTGCTCGTATCTGCCGGCCATGGATGACGTCATTTTTTTTTTTTTTTGAAGCCGAAGCGGCCCCGCCGTGACCGGATGCTGCAACGTCTCTCTTCCTCCTTTACCCTCCGAATTCTATTTCTCCGCGACGCTCACGCACCTAGGGCCCTTAGCAACGCTTTTGCTAGTGGCCCGAGTTTTCATAGCAACAGCGTCGCCGTTGCTAATGGCCCGACTCGGCTAACCCTAAATTTTGACGTCACTTCCGCCACACTTTCTCCAGTGCATTGGGAATGGCAAGGGCCTCTCCTAGGCTGTTTCCTTCCTCCATGCTGCCAGCCCATGGAGGAAGAAAACATTATTAAGCAACTCCCTCTATTAAGCAACTAGAAGCAACCAGAAGCAACCAATAGCAGCATCTGTGCTTTCGCATTACTTCATGGAGGAAGGAAGCAACTTAGGAGAGGCCCTTGTCATTCCCAATGCTTTGGAGAAAGTGTGGCGGAAGTGACGTCAAAATTTAGGGTTAGCCAAGTCGGGCCATTAGCAACAGCGACTCTGTTGCTATGAAAACTCGGGCCACTAGCAACAGCGTTGCTAAGAACCCTAGGTACGTGAGCGTCGCGGAGAAAGAGAATGCGGAGGGCAAAGGAGGAGGAGAGACGTTGCAGTTGCAGCGTCCGGTCGCGGCGCGGCCACGCCGGTTTCAAAAAAATGACGTCAGGGCCTCTCCTAAGTTATTTCCTTCCTCCATGTGCCAGCCGAACGCCACCGCTGCCGTCTTTCGCCATATTTCTCGACCGTCTTGCCCGGGCTCCGGGCGGCGAATAACCAGAAGCACGGCCGGTCTCGAGCGAGAGAGCGCGCGCGTTCTCCCTCGAGACCGGCCGTGCTAGAAGTGACGTCAAAAAGTCACTTGACTTCCTCCGTTCTCCCTGTACTCCGCCGCCGCTGGCGACGGAGCACCGAGGACTGCTCTCGGCTGCTCCCGGGACCCCAAAAGCGCGCCTCCTCTGCCAATAGAACACAACGCTACTGCTCCTGTTCGACCACTGGTAGGCGCTGAAACTCGCGAGAGCTCTTTTAGTGCAGCTGAAAATGCTCCTGTTCGCCCAATGGAAACTGGTATCACCCGGCCACTGGTATCTCTAAACCCACGGCCTCAGGAAGAGTGACTGCGCCTGCATCGACTTCCGGATGGATACACGGACATACTCCAGCCCTACCGACTCCAAAGGTGCACATATCCTCCCGCACACCGCGATCTAACAAAAAGCGAGGCCGTCCAATGGCGCAAACTACAAACTGGCAGCTTCCCACACCCCCTCTTATACAGCAGGATCTTTCTGGATCAGATAGCCCCCATGTGTAAACACTGCTCAACTCCGGCCGCACTCACACACATGGTGTGGACTTGTACACATTACAACACAGACAACTCAAACACCCCAGAGACGTGGGAGTCTCTCCTGTGTACTTCCGAGCCAGCGGACCAACTCTGGCTTATCCAGCGCGTGGTGGAAGCCGCGGCATCCCAAAGGATCCCCGCCGACCTCCTCTAAGTCAGCGCAATCGGTTTTTTGACTGGTCCCCTGTTTTTGGGCGCAATAAAAGAGTTCACCACCACCACCGGATGGATACCATCACATTCGAGTATAAGATGGTTAATTGTTTCTGTGGGTTTACCACATACTGCACATATGTGTCATCTTCATGGTTATTTTTTTTTCTGTAGCTGCGTGCGTTCAAGTGTGGCGTTGCAGATGGCAGGGAAGCATTCCCCCTCGGCCAATCAGAACGCCGCAAAAGCGGGACACACTTAGTCCACGACAGCACGTAAAAAACTCAGTGTCCCTCATATAATATTTTACTCTGAGCTTCCCGCACTTCGAAAGATGTCCAGCCCATATCTCCCTGTACGCCCTCATTTGTGGTTTTGCTGTGGGCACCCTAATCGTCCGACGGCTCTGATTATTTCTTATGTCGACTATATCTCTGCTTTTAGACGAAGGACGATCTTTGTTCATCCACATTAGGGCTGCGGATGTAGGACTCCCAGGTAGTTTGATCAAGGAGATCAGTTTGTTTAGCTCCCGGAGAATCAGGGTATTGCCAGATTAGGTTATTTTGACTCAGAGGTACGTTGCAGAAATTGCAAGCCTCTGGGTCTTCTGTCAACTCATTATGTAGAGTAACATGAGGAAAGAAACGATTGGCCTAACTTCTTCGCCAGGTCCTGCATTCTGAGAGTATTAGGGACCTATCTGGTGGTGGATAGATCCTTCTGTTTAGTCTGGGAGTCTCGGAGAGCTCCTTGTAGGTGATGAGGGGGTCTTTGTCTCCATGTAGCGGGGTCTCTTTGGCCGCACGGGTGTATAAATCTCGAGCGAGGCCATGGACAGCCTCATTGCCTGATAGACCCTCGTGAGCTGGAACCCAGATGACTGCAACCTCCCGGTTTAGCGGGAGCTTTCTCAGTAGACTGGCCGCCTGCTTAGAAATTAGGCCTTTGCCGAAGTTCCTAACAGTCGCCTTATTATCTGAAAGGATAGTTCTGGCTTTAGTGCCTGTACATTCTAGAGCTGTCGCAGCCTCTTCAGCCATTAAAGCGTTACGCGTATTAATGGATCCAATTACTTTCTGGGAGCGGTTCCCATCTACGACTGCTATGACGGCGGCTCCTTCTAGCCCGCAGGCAGCATCGCAATAGGCTGATTCCTCAGGAGGGTCGTTTATTAGTTTACTTTTAATAAATTTAGCTCTATGCTGTCTTTGTTCCTTGTCATGAATCGGGGGCATATTCTAAGGGATCGGTGCAATTTTGAATAGTTTCCGTGTCTCAAGCTCCAGGAGTTCCGCGACATAGTGTGGCTCACCTGAGTGAAGCTGTAGTTCTTGCAGTATTTTTCATCCCACTACAGTGGAGTTGAGCCACCAAATCTGGGCCTCCCTGACCGCTTTAGCAATCTCTACCCAGGTATTATGCATTCCCATATCTAGAAGCTTCTCTGTTGATGAGTTGGGGGGGGGGGGGGGGGATGCCTAAAGCTTTTTTGAATGACGTTCTGATCATTTTCTCTAACTTCTCTACTTCACCAGTATTGAGATTGAGAAAGGGGGTGGCATAAGCTATCCTGCCGATTACAAAGGCACGAAGCAGTTTTATTAGGCAGTGCTCTCAGGCCTTTGTTTCCGAGAGAGATTCGCCTGAATATCCCCGTTACCTGGTCGACATAGTACGTCTGAAGCTTTTTCAGGATGGTGGTGTTTTTCCTATTCTGCTGCAGGAAATACCCCAGGACCCTAATGGTGCTGACTCTCGGTACCTTGCTCCCTGCCACGTATACCTCCACTGGTTTGAGTAGGTGCCGTAGGTGGGATTCTCTGGTTAGTTGTGATTTGCTGCACATTGAGAAAAGTTCAGATTTGTGAGGAGAGCAAGATAGTCCTCTATCTAGGACGTAGTTTTCAACTATATACGCCGCTTCCTGCAGCCTATGCGATATATCGGCGCTGGAGCCTCCATCGGTAGAGATTGTCATATCGTCTGCATAGATGCTATGTTTGATGCCTTCTATCTTATTAAGATGAGATGAGAGATCTTTCATAGCAAAATTGAAGAGTACCGGGGAGAGGACAGATCCCTGGGGCGTTCCTCTGCCCCCGGTACTGATGGGCTTGGACCTAAGTCCCACGAAGCTAACTTCAGTTTTCCTGCAGGTGAGGAAATCTTTGAAGCACTTGTTAAGAACACTGTAACCGAATTGACCGCGTTCAGACGTTGTCGCTAACGATGCAACCGAATCGATGCCGAACCGGTGGCATCGTTTTTGGCCATTGGATTGGCCAAATTGTCGCGCTGCCAATCCTCAACGTCGGCCAATCCTAGCCAATCCTGTCCATACCTGCCTCAAGCGTCTTTTCTTTCAGGTACAATGCGACAGCGGCGGTAGCGGCGGTGCTTTCTTACCTTGCTTACCGGTGTTTAGCGAAAACGTGGGTGCGCGGTCTGCGGCGAGCCAGCCGCGTCGATCTCGGTCGACGGCAACGGCCGCACTTGACACAATAATGCATAGAGTGAGCTGACGAGAGATATTTTCAAACCGTGATCAACATGAGTTTAACTACGTCAGCCGGCTTGAAGTGCCGAGATTTGCACGCGTACCTGAAAACACTTTCAGCGGCTACGCTAGACAAGCTCTACACTCATCCAGCGACATGCTTGGCTGTTTTCCGGTGCGTAGTGATCTCCAGGATAGTCACATTGATGTCTTATTGATGTCTCGTTGAATGATTTTTTGTTTTGAATTTGACACCTCGTTTCAGAGAGCTGCCGATCATATCGCGGCAGTACATAATGAGGCTACTGTTCGTTGAACAACCTGTTCCCCAGGCGGTGATATCGTCGTGGAACGAACAGAAATACGTGAAGTGAGTAGCAAAGTCTTTTTTTTTTTTTTTTTTTTTTGAAGCGTTGCGCAGAACGCTTATGAATTTCCATGCTTCTTTAGCATGGCTTAAACGGTTAACCATCTGAGTATTGACTTTGTGAGTACACGATGTTAGAGCTTAGCTCCTATTTTATTTCCAATTTCGTGACTGAACGAGTCTTCTCCATTCTCAAGAGTTGTGTGGGAAAGCGTGCAGGCAGGCAAACCGAAAACATGCATTCCTTTTTTATCTCGCGGAGTGAATAATCTCAACGGACACTGCCTAGTATTTGCAACTGTTTCTGGCCATGTGCATAGCACGACTCGTTTGCTGGAGCCTTGCTATGAAGGTTTTATAGTGTGTGCATGGCCGGAAATTTCTAATGCAGAATAGCATATGTGGTAGTTGCTTTACATTGTTGAGCGTTCGAAAAAGGGGCATTGCTCAGTGTTTTATTTTTCGAAAACTTCGTTGCATAAAGTGTCTATTAGTGCATTTATAAGTAGATCTAGATCTTCCTGTCATGTAATGTGCAGCTTTTGTTGCATACTAAAGCACTGAACTCCGAGAACAACAGATTGCATTTTTACAGCAAATGATCAAAGTTCCAAAGATTTGTCAGCTTTTTCCATTGCATCTTGTTGGCAAATGTTAAAAATCCTGTGATTCGTCTGCTCCTTTGTCTCTGTTATGTTGTGTGGTAAGTATATACGTCTACTTAAGCACTTTTCTGAACGCTTTTAAGAGTAGACTTCAGAGACCCTCAGCCTTTACTGCCTTAGGAAACCCTACATCATGCTGCTGAAGAACTTTCATGCATGCTCGTTTCCATTGCTTCCATTCCTTAAAACACAGGCGGTGAATTTGTTAAGAACAATTGCTTGTTCTCTGATGTCAGTATTGGTAGTAAACTGGTAAAGGAAGGTTTGAGGCCAAGGCATGCATAGATTGAGATGTTTGAGGCACCCAAAAAGCTCTTCAAGGAATTCAGTTAGAGAACCCTTAAATGGGTGGTGAAGATTTTCATTGGTGTTGTCATGGAGACACTTATTTTTTGCAATATTGCAGAGACCATTTGGAGGCGCTTGAGGCTCTCACTGCCTTGCACATATGGACGGATGCCAGCCTTCCCGGTGGACTTCCTGGCTGGTCATTGAGTGCTGTGTTTCGAAAGAACATCCAGATTGCTTTGCTCGGAGGGTCAGTATTCTTATTTCATTTGCTTGTGGTCCCAGGGTCATTCTATTCCTTGTCATGGCCTGTATGTCGATGGAGGTGAGATACAAAAAGACCTGGCTGCTGCGCAATGTCGAGGCATTCTAAAGAACCCCAGGAGGTCCAAACGATCAGGGGTCTTCTAGTCCAGTATCCTTTATTCCTTTGTTGCCCATGTGTCACTTTGGGACATTAATTATGAAAATTCACTATTTTATCATATTAGTTATTGCTACCATAGTCGTCTGAAGCCATTACAAAAGGTATAAAGTATATCGGATGGGAAACATTAAAGTATACCTGGGCACCCGAAGCACCTGCACAAGCAGTATAGAAAGGCGATATGGAACAAAAAATTAGGAATGGTCTCACTGACGCCTGGCCGCATGTTAGCATTGCTTTTTTGTGTAGATGCCAAATTCTGTGGATTTGCTATTTATTATTCTGATCCCATAGTTACTGCAGCCTTTATTGCATCTAAAAACACAATTTTTCATTTATTAACGTCTTCCATCTATGCTGTGTCACTGAGAAGAACTGGAAGATTTCTTCTCAGTACTCCAGTGGCTGAAAATATTGAAAAAGAACATATCAAGCTCACATTGTTTTGCTTCCAAACTGTCATTCGTTATGGATACTTCCGGTCAGTTGTAAAGAACTTTTGTGACAAGCTGCACACATATTGGTATCCTAGAGTAATTAAACTGTTAAACATTAAAGTGCATTATGAGCATGTTTTAAGATACACCGAGGACAATCTCTTTTTTTCTTTTTTGTAGAAATCAGTTTTGTGGCTTTTTCTGGCTGTGTTGACAGCTGTCTTGATGCACTGCTTTTTGCCTGCAAAACCAGCCACGAAAATGTCTGCTCGTGGCATCACCTGTGTTTAAAATTGTCGGGACACTTAAGCTCTGCTTTTAAAGAATATCGTGCGACAGCATGTCTCCTGCGTGCGGCTTTACTCGCGGACCTTCTCTTGCACACGTGAACTTTGCTACTCGCTCAAGCACCAATTTCTCAACCTGTGCCTTTGTTATCTCACACATACTCATTGAACTGTCCTAAGCTACCACATAATGTGAAGAGACTACCCGGCATAGATATAAAGCTCCTCTTGAACCAAGCCGTGTAAGTGTGCGAGCATGGCCTAAGGGTAGCGTACCTGACTCTGCATCCAAGCATCTCTGAGTTTTCTATGTCATGCCTGTCATGATGATGATGTTATGCCATGATCATTGCCTGGCCGAGTCAAATTCTGACAACAATGTTGGTGATCTTTTGCCTTTCGAAGGCAAAGCTGGATTTTCTGGAAAGGAGGGCCTTAATGCTTTGGCTTTACTATTTTAAACTTCTTCTAGCTTATTATAGATTGTTTGTTTTCAACCAACGTCTCGTCTTTGTCATTATAGTGTGGTATAACCTTTGGATGCAGGCCAACTCAAGTTTTTCCTCATTGCCTCTTGAAGGCCGCGTGAAGGTTAGCAGCAGGTGATATTGAGGGTCATGTTTTCTTTTGCGTGCATGCTGCAGCGGGAAACCATGGGCTGTTTACAACCCGCTCGAAAAGGACAAGCATGGTCGAGATGCTGCTTTTCTGGACCAGTATGCGGTGGAGCGATGGGAGGTGAGCATGAGAAATCGCTGTTACAAGGTGAAAAAAGGATTGAATGCATTTTACTCCGTTGTAGCTATCGCCATGGAGTTCATACCATACTGCAGGCTTCAATGCACCATTTTTAGTTTGTCTTCAGCGCTTTTTATCATTTCCCTTATTATTATCACGTTTTCCACATAAGCTAGCACAGCATATTATTATTTGTAAATAAGAATATCAGCCGGTAAAAACATGCTGACATGGTCGAGTAACACATTTTGAAATTGCACCTCAGTTGCAGATGTAATCAAAAAGCTTATACCACATTACTTAAAAAAAAAAAAAATAAATAAAAAAAAATGTTTGTAAATACTGGGCCGAAGAGTACATCTGTACACATGCTTGTTTTTGTGTTGAGTTTTCTCTTATCAGGTGCTGCGAGGTACTGTTACCATATAAATGCATGTAAGGGCCGCACTTTTTTGTTCAGATTTGAGGGCCATTTTTCGGGTTGTGGCCCATGTACGCTACATACAAAAAAAAAAAAAAACACTTTTTCAAGTAAATGTGCGGTGTTTATTTACCATTCAATCGTCACTTTCAAAGTCTTCCGGCTTCGAGCTGGTTCTGTGCTCTGGTGCATGTTCATTCAACAAGTCGTCTTCAGTCCCATCTAAACTGTTTGAAATCCCAGTCACCTTGAAACTATGGGATACAATGTCGATAGACACTGAGTTCCACGCGAACAAAATCCAGCCAAGCAGAGTCGCGAGTGGCGGCCTCTTAAGCCACTCGGTCAGTGTCTCATCGTGATTGCCGTTTACCATTCATTCTGAGTGCTGCCTTCAGAGTTCAATCTTAAAAGGCCGATTGATGCTGACGCCTAGGGGTTGCAGCATGCCGGTGAGGCTGCCCATAATAATGGCCATGTCTGTACGCTACCACTACTCGCATACCTTTGACAGTTGCAAAACAAAACCAGGGTGGCCTGGGCTGGTGATACCGACGCCAATATAGATTGCGGAAGCTTGCGGCAGAGGGAAAATATAATAGTGATAATGACCCACGACTTCGGGCACCATCCGTGGGCGGCATCTGGAAGCTCCTGTGAGCGTGCATTTTGGAAGCTATTCCCACGTAGGTCGCGGAAAGTTTGGTGTTATTTTTTGGAAATATTTGCTTCGGGAAATAGGGGGTGCGGCCTTTACACGCATTTCTACGGAGCAAAAACAGCGCAAACTTCACAATGGACAGAGAAGGGCAGACGAGACACAGGCGCATTTCTACGGTATTATAGTTTCGGCAAGTCATTGTACATGCTCTGTTGTAGGGCAGTATTGATTTTCATCTTTCCTCAGGTGGCATGCGAGCTGATCCTTGGACTTTTAAACAATATATATCAACATGTCAATTTTATCATTTAGGGCCATATGAAAGCAGTTCGATGTGACTAATTTTAAAACTAAATGGTTGATCTTGTAGATTGTAGTTAATCTTGAAAAAGGACAAGTAAAAAAATGCAAACTAGACACATGAAGACAAAAGAAACGTGGAAAACTGTGCTACTCTCAGCTAAATGTATTGTTAGTTTTTTTTGGAGGCTTTTTTTTTTTTATGCGCCATATTTTAGGCTGGAAATATTAAAATGAAAATTTAGCCCTTCAAAAGGCCTAGATCGTCAATCCAGACTGACTGACAAATCGCTCATGCATGACTCTTTGGTTTTTATTTAACCGCAGATATTTTTGAAAATTGGACTTTCGGGTTCAAACATGTTTTTAGAACATTTGTGAAAGATGTGAAAATTGTTTTACAGTCGAACATTGCTATAATAAACACGGATATAGCGAATTATCGAATAAAACAAACTAAAATCAAAGTTTGGCTGGTCTATGGTTTATTTCATTCGGAGTTCTTTCTGTACAAAGAAACAAAGATTTCAAAATTTGACGCTAGATTGGCTATAATGAAGCGGATCTTTCTCATTAAGATGGCAAAAAATGTGTAATGGAGCCGAAAAAAAACATCAATAAACGAAATTTTTCAATCAGTCAAATCGGCCACCGCAGAGTGTGTTTAAATCACCCGCGTGTTCACATGCCGTGTCATTTAACGGTGGCAACAAAAACTACCGCCAACGGCTTATGGCCTCAGAGATCACACCCCCGCGCGCGGTGATCTCGGAGGTCGTGAACGGCCATGGCCAGACTCTAGTAGCGCCGCCAAAGTGTGTTTAAATTGCCCTTGCGTTTGCGTGCTGCTTCATCTAGTGGTGGCGAAAAAAATAGCACTAACGGCACCAGCTGTTTGGTCCCTATAGGGCACAGCTTAAAGAACATGAACAGTGGTTCGCAGCGGCGGCCCACAACCAGGAGGTTTCTTCTAACCAAGCAGAATAGTTGATGAGATTAGTAGTAATTCATTCTTTCGTCTCATTAAACAGGTCAAGGGCATCAAAGTTCTTGAGCTTATAATTTTGGCTTTGATTAGCTTTAGTAATGCTTGTCTTCTGTATGTAGGCTCCAGGGAAAGGCGTAGATAGTATCTTAAGCCCGTGGCAAACATCAAAGATGGAGCTTTCGCTTTTTGTTCTTCATCACGTCCATGTTGAAAAAGTATGAAAGAGCTCTGAACAAGAGTTGAGGGGCAGCCTCAGTTCTCAAGTTGTGGCAATGTTTCGACAAGGGGATTCATCTTTGTCTGTAAAGAAAACAGATATGAAAGAGTAGTGTGCAAATGCCACAGCATAGGCTTTTGAAGGCGGTGGAACAACTCAAGAAGAAATGGAAAAAAAAACAGGAACCTAAGGCATCAATAACAACGCCAGCACTCCTGGGAAAAGGTGCGGACAAATGCTTCGGTGCCTTCAATGCCAGTTACTCGCAAGGAGCCACCGGTTCATCGACAAGTGTCCTGCACTCAGAAGTGGCACCGGCCAGGTGCCCATACTGAGTGGACATTCGTAAGGTCGTCTCTGGAATATAGCTGTTACCTGCTTCGGTTGCCATGTGTTATCTTTCATACTTTCTGGATGGGCTGAGGATGGGTGGCTGGAAGGAAGGTCGCCATGAACTCTGTGACAAGGTTCATCATCATCATCATCATCAGCCTGACTATACCCACTGCAGGGCGAGGGCCTCTCCCATATTCCTCCAAATAACCCGGTCCTGTGTTACCTGCATCCACTTGACTCCTGCGAACTTCTTAACCTCATCCACCCAGCTAACTTCCTCCCGCCCCCTGTTACGCTTTCTTTCCCTTGGAATCCAATTTTTACCTTATGCGACCATCGGTGGCCCTCTCTACACTCTACATGCCCTGCCTGTGCCCATTTCTCCTTGATTTCCTGTAGAATGTCATTAACTCGAGTTATATCTGACCCACTGCAAGCTTCCTATCCCTTAAGTGCTACCCCTACCATTTTTCGATCCATTGCTTTCTGCGTTTTCCTAAATTTAAGTAGAAACCTCTTCGCTAGCCTCCACATTTCAGCCCCATAGGTGAGAACAGGTAAGATGCTAAGATGCAACTGTTGTATACTTTCCTCTTGATAAGGTTAAGAATGTTTTTTTCTGCAGGGAAAGGAAGTAAGGTTGGCCTGGGCAGCCAGTCTTGCGTTTGTCAGTGCAATGGATGAGCAACACCAGGAAGAAGCGTGGGCCAAGAATAACACATAAGTAGCCTTTGCGAAACTGGCGCAGCCCAAGTATTCAAGATGTTGCTTTGTTGCGATGTCAACCACCGTGGTTACCTGTGACTCAGGACTTTTTAAAAAAACTTCAGAGAGCTCTTTTGACTTTGCAGATGCAATTCGTAACCAGTTTACCTGTGTTGTCAGCACCAGATCCGACATAGTTTCGCATAGTCTTCATAGCTAGCCCTCGTCTTCATCGAGGTTTTTTTTTTGTGTAACTGGGAAGCCTTTAATAGCGGCTTGTTTCCTTGTTGTAGTACATGAATACATACTAGTACCTATGTAGCAGTCGTCATGGGTGTGAGCAGAACTTCACAGCCACAAACGTACCCCTTCCGTGCTATCTGCTGTCTGGCTATGTACGTGCCCTTGCTGGTCATTTTTTTTTTCTGCTAGCCTCATATGCTGTTCACTGCACAGTAATTCAGCGTGCTTGCCTTTGTCAGTTCATGCTGTGTCAACGGTGTTTCTTTTTTGTTGCGCAGTGTGTCCTCCATTTCATGGTGGGCTGTCATACAACGGAAGGCATCAGTGCAGATGCGGTACGAATACTTCTCCACGCTGGACTGATGAAATCGTAAGCTTCCTACGGTGTCCCTGCCTTTTTTTCAGGGCTCTTGAATGCCAGCCTGTGGTTGTGGTTCAGGTAGTCATTTGCGTCCTTTCACTAGTCATAAAATGATGACAGTGCTTCCTGAAAATGTTTTGCCTACGTTGGCACACGGCAGAACTAATATGAATGTGTTTGAAAATGAGATATAGTTACAGTGGGCCCGTGAATCTTTTTTGCTTTGAGTGATTTTTTTTAATCTGTGATATGAAAATGTGTCGACCCAAAGAGATGAATCTAAGTTTTCTGAGAATTGCTGTATAGTTGCCGTAAATGCTGACAGAAATTTACATCCCCCAAGAGCTTTAAAGCATGACTTGCGCACTTGAGCAAAGTTGCAGGTTCAGGGCCTTGCTGAACAAAATACTCACCTTTTCCAGGGAACATATGCAAGCTCCTCTGTTGGGAAAAGTAGAAAAGAGTTCTTTTTTTGTGCTTAGAATTTCAAAATAGAAAAAATGCTAACATTGATTCAACAGTATAAAAGCTGTGCATTTGAAAAACTTCAAGGAGTTGAGTCGCAAAGTGTACGACTTCGCTTGCAGAGAGCAGCTCAGGCTTATACCCCAGTCACACAGCCATTTTCAAAGGCGATTGAGTCGATAGCCTTCGAGATTTTCAATCCCGATTGAACTTGATGAAGTTGTGCCGCTGCTACATGGCAAAACTCAAAGGCTGTTGAAATAGCTCTGGTGTTTGGGCCAAACTTTTGTGGCACTACTATTATTGCTTTGGGTTTGCTTAAAGAACTAAAATTTCTCTATAAATGCAAAATAAAATATAACTGTTACCTTTTTTTTTAGTACTGCATGTGTTTAGTTGTTATTCAAGGACAACCTTTTTTTTTTCTTTTTTTTACGCGTTGACGGCTGTGCTTTTCGTTATGTTTGCTTTTCTCGGCGGCACAGGTTACAGTGATAGAGAGCACATAAATAATGCGCCTTAAAAAAGAGCGATGCTATTTTAAAATTATTACGAACAATAATTTTCATCGCGCAAATTAAAGATATAAAATAATAACGCTTGTTCATGTTTTTGTAAACGCGCTATGCACGTGTGTGCGTGATGCTCCTCGGGCCAACGCTAGCAACCTTGCGGACGTTCGAGGGCCTTTGAGATCTTGATAGGGTTCTGAGCTGCTCCGCTGACTCAATAGGCTATCGACTCAATGGTCATTGAAGACGCCTGTGTGGCAGCTTTCGAAGGCCTTGGAGTCGATAGACAGTCAGTTCGAGGGCCTTCAAAATGCTCGTGTGGCAGCGGTATTAGTCTAGTGCACTAGTCAGCAGCAAGAGCGTGCCAGGTTTGTCGTCCTTGATTTTGACATCCTTTACTATGCCCTGTTGACCTCATTGGTCATTTCGGCTATGATATCTGTTGGCCACACTTGTGCCAGGCCACCAGTGATCGCTGGATTATTCGTGCTTTTGAATGCCAAAATGAATGTGCCTGCATGGGCCCTAGCCCATGCAGGCACATTCATATGGCTTGGTTAGAGTGGGGCTTTGCATGTAGGATGGTAGTCTACGGTATCGCGTCATACCCTTACAGGTGGGGCTTTAGGGTCACCCATAATTTTTTTTGCATGGAATTTCCTGAGGCTATGTTACACTTTATTCGCTTTTGGGGGGTGACTGTGCAATTGATGTTGTGAATTTGAATTGAATAGCAGAAAAACAAAGATGGGTTCCATTTTCAGACCAAAACTTTTCAGCAGTATATTGTGCGAAGTCTAGATTTTTGTTTTTTTTTCTGGGAACAAAATATTGTGCACAGCTTTGCATGGTGTTCCTTTACAGTGAGTGGGCTGCATTTAGATGCAGTCGGGATCTGGTACGCATAATTTCTAAGTCTCAGCGCCTGCTGTTTGACCTGGTTTGTTTTTATTGTGAAGGTTGGCTGTCGCGCAAACTTTGTGCTCCCATGGACACCATTCACTGCGCGCTCTTTGTTTATGCGTTGCCGTTTGCGTGTGTCCACACTAATGCAGGGAGGAAGGGGAAGGCAGTTCTCCACTGATCACGATGGAGGGCTTCCAGTTTCTGCTGATGGACACACCTTCCCAGGTGTGGCACTTCGTGCTCCAGTATCTGGACACCATTGAGGTAGGCACTCTCCCCTTTCTCGGTGACATGCCACTCCCTTGGTTTGGTATGGGTTGCTAGCATGCATAGCTGCTTGAGCGTGCAAGTCACGCAGCAAAAGCACTGTAGGTGCATTTCTTAACTTAAAGAAATCCCTTACCTTGGGGTCATTGTCTTCATCCTCTGACCCTTTCTTCTCGCATATGATCCAAGTGAGGCATTACTCTGTGTGTGGGATTTTCTAGTATTTATTTTTAAATTATTTTTTCATTCCTGTAGATTGGTGATATGGCTGAGGTAAGAGGGGCATTTAAGGGGAGATGCTCCTCGAAAACACTTTTTCTTTAATATTGAACCTAAGGTTATGAAACATTGGCCATTTATAGAGTTTTTAATGCTGATTCCAAATATGTTTTTACTTTTCACATATCTTTATTAGTTTTTGTGTAGAAGTGTCTGCAAAAGCACAATATAGGGCCTTTTGTGCACACTTTTTTGATAATGAAATGCATGTTTAGACCAGCTTGCAATAGCTCATTATGTTGCTTTGGTAATATAGTATGTCGAAAGCTACTTCAAATTTATTCATTTTATCCTATAATTGTAAAAAAAATTCAGGAACACCAATGTGTATATTTTGGGCACCATGTGTCAACATTCTGAATTTTGTTAAAAAAAAGTTCAAGAGATTTTTTATAACCAGGTAGATAACAACATTCTACACACTTTGAAGAGGCTGTGTGCAAAATTTCATCCAAATCTGACCACTGAAAGTACTCAAAATTTGTTGCACAAAATGTAAAAAATGCTGAAAACTACGAATGGAGAAAATTGCATTTGAAAGTTTCAAACATCTGTATTTTTTCATAAACACAACAAAAGCACATGAAACTTCTTGCCACTGCTTTCATGGCCGCACCATGAACTTTCTTGCCGATAGCAGCAAAGTTCTTGTGGTGTAATGGGTTCGGCAGGTCAAGAATTGCACAAAATCGCGACAGCTGTTCGTGTCCGATGCCAATCGCGCGCGCAGCCACCACCACCTTCACATTGACGGCGAAGCTGTCGCGAGAGCTTCCACTCCGATAGTCCCGATTTCCACTGGCGCTATCTGCAAGTCCACCGGGCACAACGCGTGCACAGCAGAAAGCACTGATGCTAGGCACTCGCTACTTTCACAGTGCAGCTCAAGAAAGGCCGAAATCCCCTTTCGCTTTTCCACCGGTTCGCGTACCGCAAGGGTACAGGTGCGGCACGTAGGGCAAGCAGCACCGCTTACCAGCACCGTAAGCGTGCTAATCTCGCATATCGCAACACTCTTAGAATATCGATGACCGCATGCTGCCCTATCTTCCTTGAAGAGTCCAATCTTCACCTCCGAGGTGCTCACAAAGTTCACCGCGGCATCGATCTCGTCCGAGTGCACGTTGGCCTGGTTAGGACTAGCTTGCGTCTCCCGCTGCAGTTTTCCGGTGAGGTCCGCGACGGCGTCCTCGGTACGGGTTCTTCGACCGAGACTTTCGAGCTCGGAAGTTGCGCTTTTGCGTGTCGTTCATCGCGAACTCAACAAATGCTAAAAGGCCGCTGAAAAGAACTAGCAGAGCACGATGTAGCGCGATCCAAACGCTGCACAAAACGAAAGCAGGAGGTAGGCTTCGCCACAGCGTCGTATCAGTCTAGGCCAATGACGGCCTCTCTAGAGCACCACGTGATTTAAAAGGTCCAGTAGGGACGCTCGAAGCGTGCGCGGAAAACGTTTTTTTTATTATTTGCAGCTGAGATACGAAACTGCGAGAGATGCTATCTACAAGAGAAAGGCTTGCTCAACCTCTCCCAGCAAACGGCAATGGCGGGCGACGCGGCGTTCTCGAAGTATAGGCGCACGAAAATTGACGATTTGCGCGGAAAATAGCACTTTCTCGAGCCACCGTGGTTGAATAAAATGGACTTTTTACTAACTTCACGATCGAATTTTGCCTTGATCTTTTAGAAAGTTGTAGCTAAATGTTCAAAGATAATTTTACAGGCAAAAACTCAAAACTGAAAAATTACTCGGAAAACTCGCTTTTTCGACGCGCATCTCCCCTTAAATGCGGAAGGGCGAAAAAAAAACTGATAGCATAGGAAAAACTAAAATTACACAAAACGTGCTCGTCAGAAATATGTTTTTCAGCTTACAGCAAAATTAATCTGTTGCAGACAACAAAACACTCTTCTGCAATAAAACTTGCAACAGTAAGCAGTGGCTGGCTCCAAAGAAGAATCAGTGTTCCTTTTCTACAACAGAATTTCTTGACAAAAACAGTTTGAGATGGTAAATGCTTGCAATTCTTCACTGCTTGACTGAAGGACAATATGCTTGAGTCTTTGGTCTCCCAAAAATTGAACCAAGAGAGTGATCATGAGTATGGTGAGGGCCTCTTGTTGTGAGGGGCTTGTCAAACTCCAGGTAGTTTGCGGTGATTCTGCGAGAAATACTGCACTGCAGCGAAATGTGAGGACTAATTAGGTAGGAAAATTACAACTCATCTTTTTGCAGTGTTTCCAAGGCATAAATATCATTCGCCTCCATTAACTAGTATGGTAATTCCTTACTTCTATATTCACCAAAATTACTTGCTTTTTTTTTAGTCTTTTTTTTTTTCTTTTGCATTCACAATACTATATATAGCGTCTTTGTCTGTGGTTCTCTAACCATGGAAGGATTTTTGAAAGTGGTTTTAGATGCATACAGTACTGGTCCAGTATGTGGTTTCTCTCCTGGTTAAAGGGAAGTCACGGAGCAATGGTTTTTCATTTAATTTCGCTTCATTTATTTAGTCTCAGGATCATTCGGCGTTACAGAGAGGAGTGGGTAGTACAAAACAAAACAGCAAAGACAAAGAATACTGTGTACTGTGTAAAGAACAAAGGTGTACTGGGCAGGTTAATGCAGGGGATCAAATACAGCAGACTTGAAGCAGTCTGGTGCGGTGATGACGTGACGGAGGCGGGAAGGTGGTTCCAGTTCGTGCTAGTCAGGAACAAAGGATTCAAAATAAAGATTAGTTGTGCAGCTTGGCACGCCAACTTTGAGTCTGTGGTACATGTGGGATGAGAAATAAGTAGGAGTACTAAAAAGAGATTGCTTCAGCTTTTCATTGGTGAAATAAATTTCGTGGAAAAAGGCAAACGAAAAATGTGACGGTGTAAAGAAAACTCAGGAAGATCTAATGCTTTCTTCATAAGTGTTGCACTGGCCAAACAAGAATAGTTAGACAGAATGAAACGAGCAGAGTGATTTTGAGTGGATTTGAGGGCTTCTATAAGTGATTTAGTGTGGGGATCCCAAACAGAGGAGGCATACTCAAGTTTCGGGTGCACAAGAGACTTATAAAGAAGTACTTTCAGGGTCACAGAAGCAACGGAAAAATTGCGGCGAAGAAAACCAAGCATTCGATTAGCATTATTAGTAATATATGTTGAACATGCGCTTTTATGATAGGTTGTTAGTAATATATACGCCAAGGTACTTATAATCAGAGACAGAAGTTAAAGAAGAGATATTGAGGAAATAGGCGCATGAGAAGACTGGTTAAATGTACGTGTTACGTTCATCATTTTACACTTACTGACATTTAGTTTTATAGACCAGGTGTGACACCAAGTGGAGATGTTATCAAGATCTGACACCAAGTGGAGATGTTATCAAGATCAGACTTAAGAGCAAGTACTTTTTTCTTAGTCAATGGAATCAGAAAAATCATTAATATAAATTAGGAAGAGCAGAGGGCCTAGTACGGAACTTTGAGGAATGCCAGATGTTACAGGACTTACGGGTGAGTCACAGTCATTAGGTGACATACTGTGTACGACCCTCCAAAAGCATTCAATCCACTTCATAAAAGACATTGATGTCAAACAGTATCAAATGCATTTGCAAGATCGATAAAAATGCAATCCACAAATGATGGTGAATTCAAAAGGAAAAACAAATCATTGGTAAAAGCGAGAAGTTGCGTTTCACAGGAATGGTGTTTTCGAAAACCGTTTTTGTTGTTTTCACAGCTGTAGCTTGCTAATTTCCTGTGGGCTTGGGGTCTTGAAGGAGACTCAAGAGCGCTGAGTGCTAAACACAGCTGCTGCTGCTGAATAATCGTTTTCAAGAGAGGCAAGCCTATTGTTTGCTGGTTTTGTAATAGACTACGGTTGCCCAGAGTTAAAGGGACACTAAAGACAGCCAAAGATGGTATGAAAATTAATAAACTACATTTGGTGACACTGTCGCCGCATATCCGGCAGCAAAAAAACGAATAATTGCTGAGATATTGCGATAAGAAGTTGAGGTTTTTTATTGTTCCCGCCTGTCGAATTCAAGCTGTGCCCTCCAACTACGTAGTTGGAGTTGAGTGACACACACTGTGACGTAAGCGGAGACTCCGTGATAGCTAGCGAGCCGGCGCGGCCCGCAGCGTCGCATCCCTCAAGGGCCAACATGGCAACAGCGTACTCGCAATGACGGCCTCAGCCGAAATAAATAAAACGATGAAGAGAGTAATTTACCGAGCGATGGGCCCATAAAGGAAGAAAAAAAAAACATAGAGCGCTTCTAATGCACAATACTTTACATGTTTCTCAAGATTTTGCACTCCTTCTTGCACTTTGTATAAACAAACTCGAGCCCTTGCTCATCGCAACGTTTACATACAAATAAGATTTAGTTACCAGCAAAATAGTGTCCTCGCTGCTGCGCTTGTCAGTATTGAAGCTTCGTAGCACTTTTTTCCTTCAAGGTTTGTGCTACAGCTCCGTGTTCAGCGAAAATTACGTCCACGGTAGCAGAACATGACCGAAGTGCCGGCGCCACTACATTTGCCAGCGCTGTGAAATTCCACATGTTAAAATGGATCCAGTGCACAATAAAGTGCGCATAGGCATCCAGAACATTAGTTGCAAGACGTGAGAGCAGGCAGCATGCGCCGATGATCAAGAAATTGTAATTGTAATTGTAAGAGAATTGTAATTTTTAGACCTGCAGCAGAAACACTTTATTGTAAATGGGGCCATGACATAAATACTAGAAATATTTCCTAGGTTCCCTTGGCGCGGCGTAGCCGAGCGGTTAGCGCCGAACGTTACGGAGCAAGCAGTAGCGAGTTCGAGTCTTACCGCTACTGGCGGTATTTTTTTCTTTTTTTTTCCACAAATCGATTTTTTTTAACCTTTTGTAATGTATCTCTGGTGCTTCGTTATTTTTAGTTTTTACTTTTTACCCGAGGCCCTTTTTTTTTCGCTGGGCGACGAGCGCAATATGTCGACGCTGTCCTTAGTTTGAGCGGCAAGTATGCCCCTTTTGTTTACGACGCCTGCAAATAGCACGTTGAAGGTCTTGTTGACGCAGTATATGTTGGTCAGATGTGCCATGATTTAGTGAACAATTGAATGATAATGCGTTTTTCCTTCGGTTCTTAGCATATGTATGCTTTTCGTGGCGTACGTAGCTGCAGTCAAGCGGTCAGGTCGCAGTCGAAGCGGCAATGGCGGCGATATGTTGGCGCAGAAGTGTGAACGAAGGAGCGTGTCGGCGGTAGCGGATTTCGCTCGCTCGTGCCTCCGAATGCTCAAATGGGAACCATCAAGGCGCATCTGCTGCTCCAAGCTCGTAATTCAGGCGCTGCAGGTTCAAACAAACTATCCGAGTGCGCACGAACTGCCTGAGCCGAAACATAACCAAAACTGAAGTGGGCGCCTGTGGCGCCTCCAAGTATATCTTTGTATTTGCCTTGCAACGTTTACGTTGTCTTTTCGCCGTCGTTTACGTATGATAAAAGTGTGTTATCATGTTTGAGAAAAAACGTACTATCGCATTCAAACATGCAACGTAATTCGCATTTGTCAGCCTCCGGGATCCCTAGCGCGTCACGTGATTTGTAGTTGCGAGCCTCGGCCGTTTGGCTGTGGTGGCGATACCTGTATTTCTGTTATTCTTCTTTACTACCTTATAACAGCTCTGTTTTCAGTAAGAGTGGTCTTTTTGTAATCAGGAACTGGCATTCTATCGATGCAAACCCACTTCCTTTCTCTCTTTAGTGTCCCTTTAATATCAGTCATGAGTAAGTAGCCCTTGTAAAAGACTCTTCATCAAATTTTTCTTTTTTTGTGTGTGTGCATTATTTACTACCTTATATTGAAGAAAAAAGAAAGTGACGCTAACTCGCTCTTCGATCACAGCTCGTCTATAACTTTTCAGAAGATGCGGTGTTTGAATGGCTTGGTCAGCGCCAGGTGTAGCGGCTAAGGGTCAACCCACCCAGAATAACGACCAAGTCACATCCAGCATCCTCTACTGCTTTCTTCACTGAATTGGTCATTGACATGCAGTCACTGACTTAAGTAGACATGAAAAAATTGCTATATATTAAGAACTGGATTGAATAGAACTGCACCCCGCAATAAAAGAGATTACAGGATAGAGAAAAAGGTAAACCGTCACCTACGTTCTTCCATGTTATTGCTAGAAATAGCGAATTTATTCCGTTTTAAGCAATGCCAACAAGCATAAAAAACTATAAGCACTGAGAAAGCTTTGGATACTACATAATATAAAATGTAAACAAGGTCCAGCTAATGATAAATCTAAGTTTTCATGCCTACTTCTTAAGGGGAATCCATAAGCTCTTCATCCATAAGCTCTTCCATAGATTAAAAACATGCGTTCAGTTTTACATTTATTTTCATGTTTCAGCTTACATAATGCAATACTGCCTGATATTTAATAAGTACTTAAGATTGCTTTTAAAAGATTTCAATAACAGTTGAAGTTGAGGTAGTTTTTCAAATTCAAATCAAAGCTGTTCATTTTTTTATATCTTTGAATTTTGGCCGATTTCAAAGTAATATGAAAAAAGAACGGACCACTCTAGAGCTTCAAAGTTTTCCATAAAGAACAAGGCTTGGATAACATAGACAAAACATTTCAGTGGCAAAAAGCCTAAGGTATTATGTTTACTTTTATCATTTTAAACAATATAATTGAGCACTTTTTTTTAGTTTGTAATACAGTCGAACCCGGATATATCGAACTTGGAGGGAATCGCGAAATAGTTTGATATATCGATAATTCGATATACGGAAATTGGCTTGTGACGGCACTTACGATGCGAAAAAACGATACCGTATTTGTCGTGTAATCAACCCACTCGCATAATGAACTCACCTTCCACTTCTGCACCGAGAATTTGAAAAAAAAATGCGTTAAGGCCAGCTCGCTCACATGCAAGCGATCTCAGCGACGAGTGGCAGCGACAGAGCGAAAAATTTCAAACTTGTTGGAACTGCGTCCCTCTCGCTGCTCGAGCCACCATCGCGGCAGCTCAAAACAAGGTTTCCGCGTCGCCGCGACAGAAATCGCGAGCGTTTTCGCTTGCATGTCCCTGGCGCGCGTCACTCCGTTTCGGTTCTCTCATCCACAGCTCATTTCTTGGCAGCGTGCCAAGATGCTGCGCAGCGGTAACGTCGGGGCGCGTTTTCTTTTGATAGCTCCTGCGGTGGTGGGGAGCGAACTTGGCTGAGTGCCCGTGATGGCTTGATTGCACGTACAAGTCTGGTTCGATTTATCACGCCGCGCTTGGGGTGGGCGTCATGATCGCAGCAGCTGATTCATACATGCAAGAATAAATGCCTCCCGCAGAAAAAAAAAGAAAAAGCTGCTGTTTCTTAACGTGCAAACAGCACAAAGATAAGAAAGGATGACTCGCACAAAAAAAACAAAAAACAACAAAGCTGCCGCTTTTTAACTTCCGCAGGCGCCATAGAGGGTTCGCAACACATGCTGGAGAAAGCGTCCAACGCCTGTCTGAAAACGGGCTGACGCTGGAGAAAGCGTCCAACGCCTGTCTGAAAACGGGCTGAGCTGGCTTGGTGCTTGCGTAGCGCGTGCTGAAGGAGAGAGATAGCTCAGCAAAAGGATTGGCACACCCACGCACATGGCTTGCAAACGTCATGTGTTGGCGCGCGGGAAACGATAACAGCAGATGCGCGCGCCTTTGGGGAATGGGCGCGGCGCTGCCCAGACCAGCCGTCGCCAAACTGTCCCTTCTCATTCTTTCCGCGCGTGGCTTGAAAACGTTACGCGGCAAACGGCCAAGGGTGATGCGATCATCTTTGGGGAAGGCACACTTTCCAGTGCGTGGTGCGGAGTTCGATATATCGAACGACCGGTGAAATTAAGTTTGATATATGACGCGGCTTTCCTATACTTTAACATGGGATTTTCAAGGGGATATTCCGTGAGTTCGATATAACCAAAATTCGATATAACCGGGTTCGACTGTATTTCCGAGGTACTGAGGATTCTTGAGAAGGACAGTAGTAAAAATCGAAGATGGTGATTTTTTTTTAAACTAGAATCAAAATTGCCCTTTTCTTTGCTGTTTCTAAATTTCGGGTGATTTTAATGCCTTGTAGAGAGCAGTCTAGAGCTCCAAATTTTGTTCAAACTACTTAAGCCATCATGTCAGTATCTAAAGTTGAAATCAAGCATTTTTGCAATGCGTTGGTCTTGAAGCAAATTTCGTGATTTTTTATTAAATCAAGTGCAACAACAAAATTAATTTCTAATAGTTCTTCTAAAAGTACAAGTCACATAGATTTATTAAGTCAAAAATAATAGATGACAATATTTTAGTGCTTAAGCAGCAGGTCCCCAAACTTGCAACTTTTTTGAAATGGAAAAAACTGCATTTTCCACCTATAGGAATATTATACGATTGTTTTCTGAGAAAACTACACTATATCTTGCAAAACTGAGGTTCATTCCTTTGTTTCAAGAGACGGTTTCACTCTTTCTCTATCCTGTAATCTGTTTTATTGCAGGGTGCAGTGCTATTCAGTCCATTTCTTATATATACGTAGCAGTTTTTTCATGTCTAGTTGCTGTTGATTTTTTTCCCGACAAAACTATGCCTTATCTTGCAAAACTGAGGTTCATTTCTTTGTCTCAAGACATTTGCCCACCAGATATAAAAATTTCGTTAGAAACATAAAATAGTCATGGGACTGCTATTATTGTTCTTATCTGAGCACACCCGTATATATATATATATATATTTACCGGAGCTTCAAGGAAGGGTGCATAAACCATTCATGCTACAGCTAAGATGTTGAGTGTAATAAGGGTCGTTAACGGTTGTTTGCTGCATTACATGGAGTTGGTGCATGTACCAACATTTTCTGGGGGTAAGGCATGAAATTAGGCTAATCGATTCATAGTTTTACAAAATTCAGGACCACATGGAGAAGACTAGAAGGCAAAATGCACCAACACACACACAGATTGCATACTTCCAGCTGAATTTATTTGAAAACAGGGAATCGTGTAAATAACAAAATAACCGCTATTATTGTTCTTATCTGAACACACTTGTATATATATTTACCGGAGCTTCAAGGAAGGGCGCATAGACCACCCATGTACAGCTAAGATGTTGAGTGTAATAAGGGTTGTTAACGGTTGTTTGCTGCATTACATGAAGTTGGTGCATGTACTAACATTTTCTGGGGGTAAGGCATGAAATTAGGCTTATCAATTCATAGTTCCACAAAATTAGAACCGCGTGGAGAAGACTGGTAGGAAAAATACACCAACACTCACACACAGATTGCATACTTCTAGCTGAATTTATTTGAAAACAGGGAATCGTGTAAATAACAAAATAAGGAACAAGCACAAACGGTATTGTGAACGAAGCAGAAATAGCAACAGGACGCGTGTGCATTACGACTGCTGAAGTGTTCTGGTGTGTCTTTAAGATTTCAATCGCTTTTCTTGATAGTGATAAACGTGCAGAGCTAATGCAGTTGTGATAGGAATTTTTTTTCTGGATAAGGTAAATAATATTTACCTTATCCAGAAAAAAAACTGCACTGCAAGAACTGCGACAGCAAAGGATATTTACTAAGTATCCTTTGCTGTCGCAGTTCTTGCAGTGCAGTGTCAGACTGCCTGTGCTGGTGCTTATGGGTCCCTCCTGCACCAGAGCACGCTCATTAAAAGAGCGCCTAGATTGTCCTATGTAGGAGCAACCGCACGACAGGGGGAACCTTGTGAACAACATTAGATGTATTTGCATGGTGACCTTGTGGTGACACAGCTTAGTTTGCAAGGCACTACAAAGGTGTATCCCCTCCTAGCTAATACAAAAAAGGGTTCCAGTTCTAAAACGATTCGGTTCGCCTGTACTGAGCGTATGTCGTCATTCACCTGCCAATTACTGCAAACTGCCGGCTAGGGAGCAAGTAAAAGGTGGCTGTAACAAACAAAGTGTCCCTGTTGTGATTCTAGCTTGTAAAACGTGCACTGCCAATACAATTGTTTTTTCTATGGCTTGAGGAAATCGCGTTTAGTATGACGTACATTCGCTAATGCCATCATTCGTCAAGTTTTATAACCAGAAACGGCAAGCTTTCACAGATGTACAGTCATCCTAGCCAGTGGTTCTTGGCTTTCGGTTTGGGCTAGTGTTTTCCGCGACATTCGGTTACTGGTGTTGCGTGGCCCGCCGCTGACAGTAATTAGGGGCAAAACTGAATTAAAAAAGCAACGCCCGATGCCCTGTCAAAGAACACGGACTTAGTTCATCTTCAAAGCTGTGTGGATAAGGATTCCATGTACCGATTGAGGAATCTTAACCACATCTTGTTCGCATGCAGTCGTTCCCGCAGCTTCAATGGCACGTTTTTTGCACTCTAATTCTGCTATTTTTGCAATAAACTGCTTTACTACTACTGCTAAAAAGTAGTGCTTGAGCAGTCTCCAGGAAATATTGGGTACATTCGATTATCAGTCCAGGACTGCTTGCGGACAGCTGTCCGGCGTTCGATTTTCCTCGGGCAGCCCAGAAGCCCCTCCCACAAGTAAAGCTCCCGGGCTGCCGGCCATTTTGAGTTAGACTTCGAGCGCTTTCTGAGTACTTTTTCGTTCCTACATACGATATTGTGCACTAAATAATGACACAAGCTCTATCTTTGCATCTTGTTTTCTTGTACAGACTTTCTGCACTGACGGAAGTGTCCAGAGAGCCCCAAACACTGATTTTTGTTCGTGCTGTCAAGTTCTTCACCTATTTCGCAATCTTTTCAGCGCACAGGTCTGAAAGCGTCGCAAGCGTACTGCTGTGTACTAAAGCAGCAAACGCTTATTGTAAACGTCTTTTCAAGCACTCTCGTTAGCTTTTGAATGCAACGCATGGCGTCACTGTGAAAGAACTGAGTCGTGGTGACATGATCGTTGGCATAGTCTGCTGAAAGCAAACGATGGAAGGAGCTAGCAAGGTCATGTGACCACATGCTGCTTCCTGCCAGGGCGGAAGCCGAGACCTGACAGCTAGTAGTCAGAGACTGGAAAATCGAATTTACCTATTGTTACTGGCGCAATTTCCCTGAAGCGCAATTATCTAGTCTGAGACTGGACAATCGAATTTACCTATCGTTACTAGCGCGATTCCCCTGGAGCGCAATTACAGTCGAACCCGTATATATCGAACTCGAAGGGGATCGCGAAATAGTTCGATATATCGATAATTCGATATACAGAAATCGGCTTGGGACGGCACTTACGATGCGAAAAAACGATACCGTATTTGTCGCGTAATCGACTCACTCGCATAATGAACCCACCCTCCACTTTTTCACTCGAGAATTTAAAAAAAAAAAAAAGCGTTAAGGCCAGCTCGCTCAAATTCAAGCGATTAAGCGACCTCAGCGACAAGCGGCAGCGATAGAGCAAAAAATTTCCAACTTGGAACTGCATCCCTCTGATGTTCCAGCCAACACGGCAGCTCAAAACAAGGTTTCTGTGTCGCGGGCGCAGAAATCGCCAGCGTTTTCGCTTGCATGTCGCACTCTGTTTCGGTCCTCTCATCCACAGCTCATTTCTTGGCAGCGTGCCAAGATGCTGCTTAGCGATAATGTCGGGGCGTGTTTATCTTTTGATAGCTCCTGCTGTGGCAGGGAGCGAACTTGGCCGAGTGCCCATAATGGCTTGATTGCACAAGCCTGGTTCGATTTATCACGCCGCGCTTGGGGCGGGCGTCATAACTGCAGCAGCTGACCACGTGCTTTCGTTGATTCATACATGCAAGAATAAACGACTCCCGCAAAAAAAAAAAAAAAAAAAATGCCGCTTCGTAACGCCATATCTTATGCTACGCCGCGCGTGCAGCACAACGATAAAAATAGAAGACTCTCGCAAACAAAAAAAAAAAAAAATCTGCCGCTTTAACTTCCGCAGGCGCCATAGCCACATCAGCCATCGCGCACAGAGGATTCGCAACACACGCTGGAGAAAGCGTCCGACGTTCTGTCTGAAAACGGGCTGAGCTGGCTTGCGCATGCGTAGCGCGTGCTATTGCGAACGAAGGCCGGGAAAGAGGAAGGAGAGAGATAGCTCGGCAAAAGAATGGGCACACCCTTGCGCTTCGCTCTGTCGCGTTTTTCCCCTCTCGTTCCCACCGGTTCTCTCTGGTTCATTCACGCACATGGCTTGCAAACGTCACATGCTGGCGCGCGGGAAACGATAACCGCAAATGCGCGCGCCTTTAGGGAATGGGCGCGGCGCTGCTCTAGCCGAACTGTCCCCTCTCATTACTTTCGCGCTTGGCTTGAAAACGTCATGCGGTAAACGGCCGAGGGTGATGTGCTGGTCTTTGGGAAAGGCACACTTTCCAGTGCGTGGAGCGGAGTTCGATATATCGAACGACCGGTGAAATTGAGTTTGATATATGACGCGGCTTTCCTATACTTTTACATGGGATCTTCAAGGGGATATTCCCTGAGTTCGATATAACCAAAATTCGATATAACCGGGTTCGATATATCCGGGTTCGACTGTATCTGCTTGAATTTCGCTGCTATGGGCAAAATGGCCTTTTCTGCAGGTTTCAGTAGATTTTTTTTCTGTAAAAGCTATCATGTCTAAAATTTTATAGAATATACGAAAAGAAAGCTAAATAGATTTGCTTTTTAGGCATACAACTTTGAATATAAGTTGTGGGTTTTAACACACAATATAATTTTCCAAAAACCATATTTTACAAAAAAAATTTAACAAAACTGGACGAAAGGCACTTGTAAATGAAACGACAAAAATGTAAATAATTTTTCGAGATGTACGAAATGCAGAGCATTATACAGGCCACTCCCAATCAAAAAATAAAATTAGTATTGAATAGTGTTCTTGATGCATAATGAGCAATCAACAAGGGTCGCTGCAGAGCGCCATGCTGAAACGGCTGCCCGGTTCCCTTGTTGGGCAGAACGCCACTCTCTGTTTTGCGGGAGGCAAGATATGGTGCCCAAATGATGTTGACACCCTGGGAATGAGATGAGTGACACGAAGAGCAACAAAAAAAAAGAAAAGCATCCAAAGCGGTCCCAGGTGCATGCAAACAGGCCAACAAAATGTGGCCGCCGATGTTATGGGCTGGTTTCCATTGTTACCGAGGTCAAAATTGAATTCTGATGATAAGGCAGCATCTCCAGAGTCACTGCTGCTTGGGTCATCGATAAAATCTGTCGTAGACAGTGCGGAATCGTCAGATTTGCGACATTTCGAGTGTGCGTCGTCGATGCAGATGCAGCCATTCTCGCATGCGACTCCGATGATGCCGCGGGCTTGGAGCCCGTTAAAAAATAGCCACCTCGTGGGAAAAAATTACGCAGCAACAAAATCTAAGCTTCAATTACCCACTACACACTAGATGGCGTAGCGTGTCCGTGAGCTATGCGGAAAGGTTCACTGACGATAATTAGCAGCATCTTCAGAGTCGTTTCTGCTTGGATCATCGATAACATCTATCGTAGATGGTGCATAGTCATCAGATTTGTGACGTTTCGAAGCACGCGATGTCGATGCGGATGCCGCCATTCTCACATGTGACTCAGACACTGCCGCGAGTTCGGAGCGCGCCAAAAATAGCCGCTTCGTGGGAAAAATGTAAACAGCATCAAAAAATCGAAAAGTCAGTTATCCGGCTACACACTAGATAGTATAGTGTGATGGCACGAAAGGGTTCAAAATCAGTGCGTGAAGTCATCGTTAGCTGGCTAACGATGCTCAGTGGGTGCGGTAGGGAAAGAGTTAAACACTGGGTGAGGGCTTGCTTTGCAACAATCGTGCGACCGGGCTAACAGTGGAGGAAGCGCCACCTTGCGTGGGGTAGTGGAAAGGGGCAGAGTTTTGGCGCGGAATCCCAATGGTGTTTGCAAAAGCTGACCAGGTGATCTAGTGATGTTGACTCACAGATTAGCCAAAACTACCTCGAATAAAAATGCTTAGTTATATATGGCAATCGACTATATACAGTAACAGCTGAAATAAGAGGATGCAAATTAACATATTTTTTTAAGTACTAGTATAACTATACTGTTGGTGTAATTTTTTGTGCTGTCTCTTTTATCTGACTGTGTTGCCTTGTGGTGGTTTCACTATAATATTTTTACTTCTTTAACTACATCTCTGGCCACAACTTTTGGGATTTGTGTAAACTCTTTGACTTCTCTGTCTGATGCTAGCGGCCATGGTTGGCAAATTACTGTGGCCAACTAGTGTTATAATACTATCTTTCGTTCTTTGCAGTCACGTGGTTTAAACTTAGTGGAATGCCTCACATTCCTGTTCCAGCTCAGCTTTCTCACACTAGGCAAGGTAAGGCGACTTTTAATTTGTTTGTGTTGGATTTGACAGTTATGGATTTATGGACCTGTTAGAGCTCTTTGACACACTGTTATCAACATTTGTACACACAGTTGTGCACCCTGTCTGTAACAAATCTGTGCAAAGGGTCAGGGATATATTTGAGAAAATGGCACCCTGCTCGTTTGATGTGCATGATAATTGGCCTAGGCTACAGCCTTTACATTCAATCGAAGCATGGAGAGTAGAGGACTGTTCAACTGAGCCCCGTTGTCTTTCGGCAGACTTACTTAGGAACATTTGTTTTTATACTGAAGTAAAACTTGTTGCTGGGCTAGTTGGTTCATGATCGTACGGGTAAAGTAAGCGCAAACAAAGAGACAAACACAAGAGAGGAGATAAGACAACATGCTACTGGCAACTGATTCTTTTATTAAAATCGACACACAATATATAAGGACATCGTCACACCACCTATCGCGGCTCCTTACGCGTCAGAAGGCAATATTATCTAACATAAAATTCCATGTTCAACCTAGGTTGATCTAAACCCGATAAAAACACCTTACTCTTTAAAAACAACAAATCGACACATGGTACGTAAAAGGACAAAGAACAAAAAAAAACAATAAACAATAAATTCCATGTTTACCATAGGGTGGACTAAAACCGATAAAAACACAGATAACTTTAAAAACAAAATGACACGTGGTGTAAAGGGCCAAAGTAACATGATGGAATGAATAAGAAGTGAGCAGAACTTAAAAAACCCAACCCCGAGAAATCATGTAACATCCTAAACCTTCTTCAATGCTTTAAGCACTGTAAGCACCTTGTGCCACCACAAACAGGCAAACAAAACTTCTATGATGATGGGACCCAGTGAAATGCTGATAAGTGAAGACGACATAAAAAGCACGCGAAAACATACAACCCAGAACGGACACATGTACCAGCGTAAGCATTCACCAAAGGTTTCGTCTTCTGGATACACACAGTACATAGTCGCACACCTCGTATTCTTGTTCTGTTCAGCCAAATTTTTCCAAAAAACATTCCTCACTCTTATACAGGGAAACTGAGGCATCGCTAACACAATTTTGGCCTGTCTTTCTAATCCAAAAAGCCTCCTTTAGTTCGCAGGCAACACGTTCGCGGCTTTGGTCCAAAGCCACCATTCTTTCTAAAATGGGTTTGCACTGGCGATCACAGTCCTTACAATGCAGCGGCAGATTGGACCCCGTTCCAGTGTTCATTGACCGTTCATGCTCCCTTAACCTTTCATTCAAACAGCGCCCCGTTTGCCCAACGTACGTCTTACCACAAGTGAGAGGAACCTGATATATAACCCCTTCATTGCACTCTACGTACCTATGCCCATGCTTTGTTCCACATGTTCTGTCTTTCTGTTTCTCTGAGTTTATACGAGGACACAACGCGGCCAGCTTACAGGGGGCAGAGAAAACTACTGGTACCTTAAACTTGGAGGCTACTTTTTTCAAGTTATTGGGCTACCCGATGGCTATAGGGAATAACCACTGGCCTATTTATTTCGGTTTCAGGATTCGACTGTTTGTTTTTCTTTCCTTTTACTTTTTGAAGAAGCGACTCCACTACCCCCGTCATGACTGACTGGGGGAAGCCTGCATTCTCAAGCCGTTGTCTTGTCTCCTCTCTTGTGTTTGTCTCTTTGTTTGCGCTTACTTTACCCGTAGGACATTTGTTTTTAGTTCAGTTCAGGCACATTAGAACTTCAGTATGTTCGCTTTTTCGCACACAGGTGCACAGGAGAAAGCATCTGACGTTTTTCTGCCTGCCACCACATTCTGACCTGGCTTTTACACTAAAGCAGTCACCTGCCCCCCCCTCCCTAATAGAGCCTTCGGAGGAAACACTGGGGAATGTGACCAATATTTCATCTTTCAGAGCTTTTCAGTGCTTGCACAGTGTGTGCGGTTGTGAAGGAAGACAGAAAATATGGGAGAAAGGGTGGAGAGAAGCCTCAGCAGAATTTTTTTCTCCATGTTCTTAAACACCTATGGAGGAAAGAAAGAACATGGCGCACACTTGCTACCCTTGCACTTTGCTCCTTCGCGTTGTTTCCCCTCTCCCCAACACGACGGCTGCATTGTCTGCATCTTCTCCATATTGGCTGTTGCCAAATTGCCTGCCTGTCATTCTTTAGCACACTTGCCTTGCAAATGTTGCATATGGGGTGCCACATGTTTAACGATCATAGCAGATCTGCGTGTGTTTGTTGAAAACATACTATCCATGGCACAGCAATGCTCTAGATAAGGTGTTGTCGAACCATCGCTCTCTCATTCCTTCCGCACTTGGTTTGAAAACGTCACGTGGTGTCGCGCAGCAAACGATCGAGGGTCTCCCGGTTGAGAAAAACACGATTAAAAGTTATTAAAGGGTGAAGTGAAAGAGAGCTCACTATTGACATTTAAAATATTTTTATTATTACATCCTAGGAGTGTGAAGTGACAAAGCTGGCTTTTAAAAAAAAATGCAGACGCCCAACTGCTTGCACAAGCTTGACTGCGGGTGACGGCATGATTTGATGCATCATGTACTTGAAAATAGGTCGTATCTTCAGCTCTCATAGCCGGCACATTGCTTTCAAATTTTTTAAAAATAGTTTCTTTATTATTTCTGACTTTGCTTTACTTGTGAAAGAGGAATGATCAAGGTTGTTGAAACAGCCAGAGTAACTAAATTCAGTTTTCTAGAAGAAAATTGCTGTTTTCCGATGACAGGCTTTTGCTGCACACGCTTTTTGTTATGACATTCTGTGTTGGTATACTGGTCACATCAGTGCTTATATTATAACAAAAGAACAGCTTAGAGGCTAGGTGTAGCTAGATGTTGATTCTGTCCACTCGTTCGAGGCTATAGTGTTACTGCTGATCTTCCACAACGTACCTTGTTGGTTAGCTAACCCTTGTTTGTGATTAGTGAGGTGACTAGAACGCTGCTGTCTTTTTCTTTTTTAAGGACTACAGCACTGAAGGGATGTCGGAGTCCCTGCTTGTGTTCCTGCAGCACCTGAGGGAGTTTGGGCTCGTCTATCAAAGAAAGGTGAGTTTGTCTCACTGCTTTCTTTTTTTCTCTCTCTCTCTTTTTGTCTGTAATGGGCAATTAAATTGGTTACTGGTATGCTGAAGGCAAGGCTGTTTAAAGGCGTAGTACAGACACTTAGCTCTAAAATGGAGGGAGAAGTTTATTCTGTGAATGGAACTTTGTTATCGTAAAGGATTTATGTTTGCTCAACATTATTGTTGAGATGAACAACTCCCGAGACCTTATGCAACTAAAAAAGATTTAGTTTAAGCGTCTCACGAAGTTTTAATATAAGATCTTCAGCAAATGTCAAAAGCGTGAAGGCATAAACCAAGGGGAGCTGAAAAGGCCCTAAAATATTGTTTCTGCAGACGTGGAATAATTTTGCGGCTGATTTTTTTTGAGCAAGTCATTTGTGTTTGCTAGCGTTCGCAGCATTAAGTGCTATTGTGACAGTGCGAGAAACGGAGCCCTTGTTAGTTCAACATTTGGTGGAGCCAGCTTTTCAAATTGCTATTTTTTTGTCCACTTTGCGCTTTGCTCTGAGTGTGCATCTCAGTGTTTGCTGCCTGGCATGTGACCCCAAGACAGGAATGTGTCATGTGTTAGAATCTTTGAGAAAAGCAAAGCTTCCGCAGTCTGCAGGTTTGATCGGGTCGGTGAGACACTACCTGTTCTCAACACTTGTGTTAAACACAACTTATTTCGAAACCAAAACTTGGAATCTATGCTGTGAAATTTTTCTGGTTTCGTTGAAGGGTTGGCGAGGACAGCGGTGTCGAGCTTCTGTTCATAGTGAAAACCTATTTTGTGCCTCTTTCTGTCTGTTTTATGTTTACCTGCACTGAAAGGGACCCTGTACACAAAACAAACAAATGCCATCATTGCACAGCGTCAGGGACCCACCCACAATAATCTGTTTTGATCTCAGTAGACGGCTGGGGGTAGTGACACTTGTATGCCGGTGGTGCAGTGGTTAGGGCGCCCAACTCCTAAAGTTGCAGAATCGAATCCCAGCCACAGTGGCCACTTTTCGATGGAAGCGAAAGAAAAGTCGCTCGTGTGCTGTGCAATTTCAGTGTATTTTAAAGAAGCCCAAGTGGTCGAAATTTCAGGAGCCCTCCACTAAAGCCATCTCTGATAGCGTGAGCCGCTTTGGGACAATGAGTCACGTCCAAACCAAACCAAACACCTGTATTAGAACATTGTTGTTTTCTTCTTATCTGCCTTACAAAATCTTCATTTTCAGTAATAGTAGTGTCTTTGATTGTCATAATTTGTCAGTGCAGTTCAACGTTAGTCCACAGTGTCCCTTTCAGGCATGTCAGCACATTCATAATGACTGGATTCGGGCAGAACCAGTGACAACATCCGTCAACGGGCAGCTCGAATCCGATACCGCTCTGTTGAAAAGTGAATGAGCAGTAACATTGTGTATCATTAAGAGGCGCGGAAAATGTATACTTTGGTGTCAAAATAGGGCAAGGTCTCATTCTCGTCACCTTTTGCACTGACGAGCTGACCGGAGTTTGCACTAGCAAGTCCCAGTTACCCCCTGCTGCACTGCAGCTTTTTACAGGAGAAAGTATAAGCATCCATGTAGGACTGCTGTTATTGCAGTATACAGAGTTGCTATGAAAGGGCTGTTATGCTTGAATTCGTACAGCAATTGGCATGCCACTGACACCACCATTTTCAGTGTTACAGCTGTGCTGTGCATTAGCATACGTATGTTGCATGTTTTCTGTCTTGTGTATTGCTTGGAACCCATGTTAGTGCACGTTGAAGAACCCCAGGCATTTCGAAATTTCCGGAGTCCTCCACTGCAGTGTCTCTTATGGCCTGAGCTGCATTGTGACGTTAAACCCCACAAACCAAACCATTCTCTTGTGCCGCATTTTACTGACACTGGGCCTAATTCACCTTGCTCATAATTAGCAAGACCACTAGCCCAGGAGTTGTGCAGCTGCAGTGTCTCTTCTTAAATGTAACGAAAGCTGGCATCACTTTTTTTTTAACCAGACCAGCGTGAACAATAAGTAATTAATCTCTGTTACTCATGTTCCCCCAGCACTCTTTACCATTGCATTGTCTATCATGTTTCTTTCTTTATTTTTCTGATAACATCATTCTTCTGTATCAAATTCGTGTCCGATGCCTGCATTCAAGCACCATGTTTGTTGTTAGGTTCTCGTTGAACAACCTAATTTTATTACCACATTGCCAATATCTGTTACTGTTTTTCAATTAAAACTGTAGTAACTTGCTTCTCACTATAGGTCATGATACACTACACTCCCGTTAGGATGAACTCAGTTAAGATGGATTCTCAGATATGAATGGTGTAAGTTCATTCGTTGGTTTCCTATGGAACTTTATGTAAGAAAAAAAAATTCGGTTAAGACGAACTGTGTTGCACGTGGCTGTGAACATGGCAACCCTGCACATTGGCACTCAAGGGGTGACCTTCACATTGCACCATCAAGGTAAAAAAAAAGTTTAACATGTTTTTGCACAAGAAAGCACACCTGAAAGGTGCCTTGTAGACATTGTTGTGGGAAACTGAGGGAAAGCTGTCCTTTAGGAGAATGTTTCTTGGGAAGCGAGATTTTCAGATGGTGTGGAAAATCGCATGTGTGTTGCGTACTGCGCATTATCTTCCGCGGATTAAAAAAACGCGTATGCGCAAAATGTGCTCACTGGTTTTATTTCATACAGAGGGAGACATCCAGCTTATAGCTCCAGTTGCCTTTGAACTTGGATGTAAAGGAAAAATAGAAAAAAAAAAGCACAAAATTAGGAGCCACTGTGGGACAGAGCGAGAAAGATATTGCAGGGAAGAAAAAGGACTAGACCAATGCAATTTTCGTTGATAAGCTATTTTATCGATTGTTTTCATGTGTACTGTTTGGATGATCCTAGCAGGCTCACATACAGTATTTTGCGTTTTTATCATAAAGGATTTAAAAAATTTTCCCGCTTCAACCGATGGCTCGTTTGCAGTGAAACTGCGCACAGAGCTTGTGTGCTGCGGTAACGTTCGTATCGTGGCAAGTTTAACAACAATACTTACTTGGATGAGCCGTACATGATGTAAATGCGCAATCGTCTATGCCGAGATTCACGATCCCAAACTGCAAAAGCCATATGCTCGCTAAAGAGTGTCGGTGGCGTCATCTCTAAATCAACCACAACACTGCCGTCGCTTTCTCTTTCGCACTTGAACGTTGGCGTACCGCAGTTCCACATACCCACCATAGTGAAATAAAATGTCAAAGCACCATAAAATAATAAAACCCCACACAACATAACGAAATAAATGAGAAAAATGCAGCTTAGGAGTTCGCGATGTTGTCCTGCCATGATTTCAGGAGAGCCACAAGAGCAGACGATATCAGCTGAATTGGATGGACTCACCCGAGAAGAACGAAGATCAAACAGTATCTTTTTATTAGTGAATCCACGTTAAATCAGTTATACCCAATATTTCTTGGCTAAGTTGGGTGCAGTGTTCAAAGCTTTTCAGTTGAAGCAGACGAAACGCTTGAAACGGCGTATTCAAACGGCGTATTCAAACGGCCCGCGAGGCCCGCGTGTCTTGCAACGCCACCATCGGTGCCTTGTCGTGATGCTTTCAACTGCAGTAAAGAGATGGCGCCACCAACGCTCTCCAGCGAGAAGATGGTTTTTGCAGGCTTTGGTGCATCGATTTCTATGCAGGTGATTACGGTTTTGCATCTTGCACGGCTCAGCTGAATAAGAATCATTGTAAAACTTGCCACGATACAAAAGTTAGGTACCGTTAAACGCGAGCTCTTTGCGCAGTTTCACCGCAAACGAGCCAGCGGTTGAAGCAAGAAAATTTTTGAAAGTGTTTATGGTAAAAACGTAAAATACTGTATTTGTTTTAGGGACGCTTTTGTTAGGAACTTTTGATACGACAAACAAATTTTATTGGCCCCTCCAAATTCATTCTTACAAGTAGTCTATACTACGTTTCACATGTAGCAGTCAACACAGCCGAAGGCACGGAAGTAGTCCACTGCAAAAAAAGAAAAAGTGTGTCACTTCGCCTCGCTTTGTGGCTCAGTGGTACAAAACCTGGACGTCTTTGCTCGTTTTATGAGGGGCTGAGGTTCAGCCTTCAGAATAGGTGGTTTCTTTTGTTCTTTCCTTTTAAAATTTGTTTTGTTGTGTTTTTAAAATGCTCTCTTTAGTATGCATGTGCATTGCTACTAATATGGTACAGCTTTAGGGTACCGCTGCAAATTTTTGATAGCCTTCTTTTCCTTTTTTTGCTTTAGCTGTACCATGGTTGTGCATAAACATGCAAAGATGATCATAACGCAGATCGAAATGCAGTTTTGGTTTTGTCACGTGACGCATTCTGGCGAAAATGCAGTGGGCTGTCTGACCTCAAAGTTTGCGGTATTGTTATCTGTCCTTCACCAGCGCAGGTCGGGTCGGTTCTACCCGACGCGGCTTGCCATCAACCTGGCGTCGGGCCTGAGGGAGACCAACCTGCGCAGCTACGAGGCAGGCTACATCATGGTTGAGACCAACTACAGGGTGTACGCATACACAAGTAAGGCTCTTCACGGTGCGTGGCTCTGCTCGCACACACACCTGGCACTGGCGTTGCAACGCATAGCAGTAGGCACAAATTCGGTAGCATGTTTCGCAAGGTGAGAATGAGTCATAGGGCTCATCAGTCAGTATAGCGAAAAGCAAAAAAATTGCAGATGTGTAATGTGGCTAAAACTGGCATAATGCGTGGAAAGCACTATTTTAGCATGGTTTATCTTGGTAGATGGTAGACATACTTGACACTGTTGCTGTCTTGTCATCACCTGCCAGAGGCATGTTCGTGAAGAGGACCATGATGTTTTGTTTACGTTGCGCTGCCCATGATGCCAGGAGCGAGATACAAAACCCTGTATGAACATGCCTGTGTGGTCTCGGGACAGCTTTGCTCAACTCGACATTCAAGGGTCCTAAAAGGCTGAATTCTGATCTCACCCTCCCATCTTAATAGCGAAGCCTGAATTGGTAGTGCCTGCTACACTTGAATCACGATATAACGAATCTCAGGGGACCGCCTAAGACCGTTCGTCGTTTCGAAATATTGTTGTAGTGAAAAACTCGCAACTGTAAGCCAGTGGTCAAAGCAATGTATGAAAATGATGTACCTTGGCAGCAGGCATGTGTGTAGACAAGCAAACTCTCAAATGAATATATTTCACTAACTTCAAAGATGAGTTATTTGAAGAAATCAGTTTTTTTTCTGCCGCGTGCTGCGCACACGACGGATTAAAAATATTCTACACCTTCCACTTCACATAACATTTACCGTATTTACTCGCATAATGCTCACACCCCAACAATGGGTGTCAAAAATTGAAATTTTTTTTTCTCGCATAATCATCGCATCACCAATTTTACCACCGCAAGAGTCGTCTGTTAGTAGTAACAAGCGCCATCTTTGGAGCACTGTTGAACCTAGTTGGTGTCATGTGCACACGCTACCGGGCAGCGATAGCGTGCTTGGGTAGATCATCATCAGTTACGCTCGTCTTTTTTTTTTTTTTTTTTTTCTTTACCTCCATGATGCTCATAGTCGTCACCATTTTGCGAGTTGTCTCCGCGTCTCGTCATTGTTCCTTCATTCCGTCTGTGTTGCTTGCTTTGTTCCACCGTATACCGTGTTCTTGGTGCCGCATCGCGGTGGGGCGGTATGCAAATTATACAGCTACTTTTAAGCTGAAAAGTTTTCAAGTACAGGCTACAGCATGGCAACCACGCTGCCAGCAGGCACTTCGGCGTCAACGAGTTCTGCGTAGTACGGAGACAGCGATTGCAGTGTCGACACGGACTCGGATCAAGTCTTTGATCAAGAGTAGAACTGTACGATCTGCTGTGAGCATTATACCACGCAACGCGGGAAGTCTGCGTGCGGTAAATAAAGTGCTTTAGTAATTTGCGCTTTTTGCTATCCTGTACTTTTATAACAAGGATAAGTTCTGCTTGAAATTAATGTTTTCGTTATATTTACAGTAGCTGACCTGCGAATCCCAATCCACACCTATTTAAATTTGCTTTTAGTGCTCCAAAACATTTGCTCGAGAATTTTCCCCGCATAATTATCGCATCCCACAACTTAGCATCAATTTTCCACGGAAAAAAGTGCGAGCATTATGTGAGTAAAAACGGTAATCATTTACATCACTGCACCGAGGATATGGAGAAAGGTTTCATGAAACAATGAAAAAAGTGCGAGCATTATGTGAGTAAAAACGGTAATCATTTATATCACTGCACCGAGGATATGGAGAAAGGTTTCATGAAACAATGAAAAAAGTGCGAGCATTATGTGAGCAAAAACGGTAATCATTTACATCACTGCATCGAGGATATGGAGAAAGGTTTCATGAAACAATGAAAAAAGTGCGAGCATTATGCGAGTAAAAACAGTAATCATTTACATCACTGCACCAAGGATATGGAGAAAGGTTTCATGAAACAATACATATACTTGCATCACCTGCACCTGAGATTTCGGTGCTCGGTCGAATGCCACTCACAATGTACCATTTCTTCTGGATGCCGGAATTGATTATGGTGTCGTCTGAAGTCATGTCTGAACATTAGCTCTCGCTGTTTTTTGCTGGCACCTGGGAATTGAAAATGATGTGGGCCAGCATCGAATTTCTTGGTCTAACATAGGAGTGGTGAGAAAGCCCCCACCACGCACGAAGGTCACTAGCACCACCGTGATCGTAAAAAGCTGACACACAAACGATTCATGGTGCTAAATTAAGCTGCGGATGTGAAACAATATGGCAAAGCTAGTGGGGTGTCATGAGAGGCAGGTGGGTTTCGAAAATCGCACGCACAAAACCAAGCACTGTTGTGGCAGATGGCAAAGTTTCTGGGACCACTAAGTCGGCAGTAGCAGCCGAGACAACACTGGCAAAGCTCACAAAACTCACAAACCACTCAATGGATGCACAGGATTTGCAACGTTGGCGAGGGTAGGAAGATGCGGATGTCGAAAATTGGCAGTTCGCACCTCGGAGATTTAAATTAGAGAACGAGAAAGTTCTGTGCGAACTACTCTTGACCACCAGGTGCAAAGAGATTCCTTGAATTAACCAGAAAAAAAGTGGCTCCTCCTGCCTATACCAACATCTGTTGGTAGAATACAAATTTTAGTTGATTAAGATGCCGTAAAAAGAGAGCAAATAGGTGTTTATGTACAGATGGACATATGGTATAGTGAGGCCACCCAAAGATAATAAAAAAGTAATGTGCCTCTGCCCAAGGAAAGTGCTCGTTGTCGTAGGGGTGGGTTTTGCAGCGCAAATAAGGGCAAGGACAAGAGGTGTAACAGACAAACAGCACTTGTGTATTTATGTGCGTGTAGCCCCTCTTGTCCTTGTTTGCGCTGCAAAACCCCTACGTCAAGAGGAACTACCAATTTGGCCAACAGAAAGTTTGAATCGGCATGCCCCTCTCTGCCTGAGGCATTCTAACAGACACATTAAAATGCACTATGCATAATACAGTCGAACCCGGATATGTCGAACTCGATTCACAAAAGGGTTCGATATATCAATAATTCAATATACAAAAACCGGCTTGTGACGGCACTTACAATGTGAAAAAAACGATACTGTAGTTGTCGCGTAATCAACCCACTTGCATAATGAACCCACCCTCTACTTTTGCATCCGAGAATTTTGAAAAAAAAAAAAAAAAAAAATTCGTTCAGGCCAGCTTGCTCACATGCAAGCGATTGAGCGATCTCAGCGACGAGCAGCAGCAACAGAGTGAAAAATTTCCAACTTGTTGGAACTGCGTCCTCTGCCCCTCTGCCGCTCCAGCCACCGCAGTAGCTCAAAACAAGGTTTCTTTCTGTGTCGCCGCAGCAGAAATTGCGAGCGCTTTCGCTTGCATGTCGATGGCGTGCGCCATTCCGTTTCTGTTTCGGTCTCATCCACAGTTCATTTCTTGGCAGCGTGCCAAGATGCTGCGCAGCGATAACGTCAGGGTGTATTTATCTTTTTATAGCTCCTGTGGTAGCCGGAGCGAACTTGGCAGAGTGCCTGTGATGGCTTGATTGCGCAAGCCTGGTTCGATTTATCACGCTGCGCTTGGGTAGGTGTAGTCCACTGCCACAAAATCATTGGAAAGCGTGATAGCTGCAAATGCTATTTGCCGCGAAAAATGCTAAAAGCCGGTGCCATGGTCGCAGCAGACCGCGTGCTTTCCTCGATTCATACATAAAAGGATAAACGACTCCCGCAAAAAAAAAAAAAAAAAAGATTGCCACTCCTTAACGTCCGCAGTCGCCATATCTTACACTACGCCGCGCGTACAGCACAGCGATAAGAATGGACGGCTTTTGCAAAAAAAGATAGAGAGAGAGAGAGATCTGCCGCTTCTTAAAGTCCGCAGGCACCATAGCCACACCAGCCACTGCGCACAGAGGGTTCACAACACACGCTGAAGCATCCGACGTTCTGCCTGAAAACGGGCTGAGCTGGCTTGGCACATGTGTAGCGCGTGCTACTGCGAACTAAGACCGGAAGAGAGGAAGGGGAGAGAGAGCTCGGCAAAAGAATGGGCACACCCTTGCGCTTCGCTCGTATCATTTTTTTTCCTTCTCGTTCCCATCGGTTCTCGCTGGTTCATTCGCGCACATGGCTTGCAAACATCACGTGCTGGCGTGCAGGAAACGATAACCGCAGATGCGCGCGCCTTTGGGGAATGGCCGCTGTGCTGCCCTAGACCAGCCGTTGCCGAACTGTCCCCTCTCATTCCTTCGGCGCGTGGCTTGAAAACGTCATGCGGCAAACGGTCGAGGGTGATGCGTTCGTCTTTGGGGAAGGCACACTTTCCAGTGCGTGATGCGGAGTTCGATATATCGAACGACCGGTAAAATTGAGTTCGATATATGACGCGGCTTTCCTATACTTTTGCATGGGATTTTCAATACAGTCTGTTAAATGGTACAGTTGGCCAAGCACTGATGTCATTTTGTTTATCTGCATTTCAGATTCTCAACTCCAGGTGGCCCTGCTGGCACTATTTTGTGAACTTTTGTACAGGTGATAACCATTTGAAACTTCTCCCTTATAGACCTTTTCACGAAGGGGTGAAGGCACTGTCATATTGGAAACTGGGCTACATTTGTAACACAGGAAAGAGTTAAACGCCCGCCAGGCAGCCCCAGTCAAACCGGTTGCTGTGAGGTTCGGGAAAAGGTCTATGCGCGTATGATTAGTTTTCATGGGCTTCTAGTTAGACAAATGGCACTCACCAGGCATGCTTTTGTCGTGCTGCGCAGGTTTCCCAATCTCGTGGTTGCCAGACTGACAAGGGAGAGTGTCCGGCAAGCACTTCGTAGCGGCATCACATCAAATCAGGTGTGACATGGCTGTGTGTTTTTGTTTTGTTTTGCCGAATCAGTTGGTGGCCACCTGTGGTCACCTAGAATGCCTAAGTTGGACCGTTTACGCGAAGGAAGCAGGTGCAACTTGTTAAGGAAAATAAAAAAAGAAATGGAGAAAAACAGTGCCGGAGATATTCTGTGTGGGATTTCCTGTCAAAATTGTGATGCTGCCATATTCTCTGCAGCATTTAGGGTGGTGTTCTACCATTTCACTTCCCATTTAGCATCGGTCTTCTAGCCAAGTTGGAGACGATATTTTGCTAGATGCCAATTCTTTTCACTATCACGGTCACTGTCCGCATATTGGTATTCCCCATTGTATGAAAGGAGCATCCTTATCAGTGCAGATATCGCTGTCTGGATCAGTGTCGAACACAAGTTCAAGAACTTGTTCCACTATCGAAAATTGAAAAATGCCTGCCGTGATGGTGCTGTGGTAAGATGTCCGGCTACTGTGCCGGAGTATCCAGATTCGATCCCGACCGCCGGCGGTTGCGTTTAGATGGAGGTGAAACGAAGTGGAGTCCATGTGCTGTGCAATGTCAGCGCGCATTCAAGATTCCCTGGTGGTCGAAATTACTCCGTAGCCCTTCGCTATGGCTCCTCTTTCCCTCTTTCTACTTTCACTCTGTTTCCCTATGGAGCGGTTCAGGTGTCCACAGAAGTAAGTGTAACAGTGCCTTTCTCTTTCTGTGAACCAATTATCATTGTGATGACCCCCCCCCCCCATCCTCCTCCCCCTCCCTGCAGACACTGGCATCTGTGCAAAGTGGCTTGTTGGGCAAGTTGGTTGGACATTATGTTTAATCAGTGCTAGAAACGCGGCAATGTATGTTTGTCTTTCTATCTGTCCGTGTTTCTAGCACTGTTTTAACATATTGACATCTGTGATTGTCTTGTGGAAGGTACCATGTCAAGAAAAAAAAAAATAAAGCATAAAATTTGAACTGTGCTGTCCCCTATGGAACATATCAAAAATCACCATTCTCCTAGCCTCCCGAGTGGGCGGTGGATTGCCAGCCGCAGAATAAATACACTGGATTAAAAGCCTTGTCATGGGATACAACGGCAGGCCAAAAGCTTTGAAGAGTTCCAGTTACTTTCTTGAGATTTGCAATATCGGTGTTGCAAATGATGGGCTGCACATTCTTGGTAAGGGCTTTACTTTGTTGGTAAAAATATCTGATGGATCGTTGACTCTAACGTGGTGTGGCTACGATCAAGTTTCTCTCAAGAACACTGAACTTGGTCAGAGTTTCTCATTAGTCTTCGTTATTTCTTTCTATTATCATTTTTTTGCTGGAAATTGTGACACCTTTTTATTTGTATCGTTTGTTGTAACGCATTGTGACAACTTCATGGTTTATCTGATCAGTCAGTGCGGTCCAGGAAAGTTAACTCGACCTAATTATTTTTTCCCTTATCGGCCCTAACTGCCGGGTTCCTGGCCCTCATGGCTCTTTTTTGTTTTTCTATAACACTTTACAGACTTTACAGACATGGCTTTCCTTCCTTCTTGTTCTTTTCAGATCATAAAGTTTCTTCGTATGTATGCACATCCTGAGGCTCTCAAGCAGGCAAGTAGTCTTCAAGCAGCCTTCTCAAGTGGAAGGATGCCTCGAGCAGTTACTTGATTTCGCTGATGCGCGCACCCAACGTTGCAGACCCCTGTGATCCCAGCCACCATCATGGACCAGCTGCGTCTCTGGGAATTGGAGAGAGACCGGTTCGTGTATCGCGAGGGAGTCCTGTACAGCCAGTTCATTTCCCAGAGCGACTTTCAACTCCTCAGGAACTATGCCTCGGTAAGCGCCCTTGTTTGATCGTTGTCGAGACACTGTCTGGCACTGGGCACAGCTTCAGCCGAACGAGTCTTCCTAGGCCTCCTATTCAGTGGCGTATCGCTGTAAGGGGGTGCAAGACATTGTTTTGCCCGGATATGGTGTTTTTAACCCCCTTTCTGGTGAACTTGGACGAGCCAGGCTCATTACAAGCAGGCTGTCATTTCTAGCTCCTGTCGAGTCCATCTGGTCGAATGTTTTGTCTTACTCTGTGTCCAGTTTTCAGCGAGTGAGGCTCTTCCAAACCAATATTTGCTTAGCCAGCAGGCATTGATATTGATACTAAAAGGCTACTTTTGCTAGAATTTTGTAAAGAAGAAAAACAAGGAGGAAGTAAAGAAATGTCCGTTTGGGAGGTTAAAGCTTTTGGCCTGTTTAACGGAGAATTTCTTGGCCTCTAAGTAAATTTGTCTCCGACGTATTGAGAAATTTCTTTTACTGCTTTCTTTCACATCTAGCTTTGGCTACTCCCCCACTTTATGCACCACTTCTAAAATTCATTCACAATGCACCGTTTCACTCTTAGTTTTCTAGCATCCTGATTGGAGCTAGTATGTTGACTTGGTAGTTGTCTCGTTTTAGCCCATATATGCCTCCGCACAAAGTGGCAGCCAGGCGCTCTACCAACACGGTTTGTTTGAGGTGGTCATTAACATATTCAAGTGCAAAGCCTGTTTGCACAGGTGGCGATCGTAAAGTTCCTGCTTTCATGATAGAAATGCAGAAAGAATTGATGCTTAAGGAGTTAGATGTCATTCCACAGCTGCTCTGCTCTCGTGGATTCAGCAAACCAGTGCAGAAGATAGAACACAGGAAGATGCTATAATGACATCAAGAGGGAGAAACACTAACCAAAGCATATCCTGGTATGGAAATCGTGTTCCAAAAAAAGTTACTGATCTAAAAAGCTTTTATAAACTCATTTTTGTTGAAACATAATGAAACATTTTTTTTTTTTCACAACATTTGCCAATTAAGGACTCTAGCTGATTGAAATGTTTTTTGGCAGCAGCTGCAATGACCCATTTTTAGCTGTAGCTATGATGGTTTTTTTTGTTAGAAATGTAATAAATAACAAATGTTGAAACTTCAGAATCTGGCTTTTGAATATGCAATTAATTTTTAACAGCAAAGGGTTTCATTGCAATCCAGTGCGCTCCTGATTTCAGAGCTGTATGCTAAGCAACTTTGCTGAGAAAAAAATGCAATCATATTGTAAATTATATTTAAAACCAAATTTTCCAAGCGGTAGAGTTTTTTTTTTTTTTTTTTTTCTTGGGCTTAATCATAGGAGTTTCAAGGAAGTACTATATTTACATTCTTTTATCAGTGTAGCTTTTAAGGCTTCCTTAATCCTACAACACGGCACCCGTAATGACCAGCATTAATAAATCTTTTTCAGCCTGCATGTGCTATTTGTCTGCGTACTGTGGTTTGACTCACCTTTCACTAAAAGCTTTTTCAAGGAACCTAGCATGTCTTGTAGCAAGAGGGTGAGGGCTCTCCTCTTGCTAGTTTGGTTCGCTGCAGTTTTTTTTACAGAGATCTCGAAATTGAGGGGTGCCAAAATTGTCCTGCTGCACGGCTCAGAAGCAAACTGTGTCGGCTCAACACTTGACTGTGTGCGTTGTGGCAACTCTGTCGCCGGCAGCGGCGCTGGGCATGAAAGGTGGCTTACCCAGCTAGCCATGTCTTGGTGCAGGGAATTCCTGACGATTTGGCATGTTTGGTCAATATTGGAGGAAGAGTTGCATCAGCTGCGCAGCGCTTGCCTAAGCTTAGAGGGAGGGACGCGCTTCCTTAGCTCAAGGCACAGCATTGGTGCAAGCTTGGTGAATGTTTGTAAACTCACAAAGCAAGTTCTGGTTTTTTATCGCAACTATTAGTGGCACCTCAAGAGGTGATTTTGGTTATAAAGTGTCTCTCCGTATATCCATCGGTTATCCCACAGGCTTAAGCAAATCGGCAGTAGATATGGAGTTAAAGTGTTATTTTCGGTTCCTAATAAGCTGGGCAAAATTTGTGCGGTTGTTGACAGAAGGGCTAGAGATCAGAAACAAAAAAGTAGAACAAGAAAAGGTGCGTGCCAAGTGGACCATGATTCGCGTTTTGTCGCATGTGAAGAAGGGGTTGTGTATGAAGTACCTTTAAATGTGGGAAAAATTATATAGGGCAAACCGGCAAATGTATTAATACACGCCTGCGCCAGCATAACACTTGTTTGAATAGTGCCCCCTCATCCAATTTGGCCCTTCATTACAGGGACTGTCATTTGAATAAACCCAGTGGGTCAAATGTGCCTAGTAGGAAAAAATGCCTACCGCTTTTTAACAAAACCAAGATTAAGTTTAGACACAAAGATCAAATGACTAGAGAACTGTCAGAGTCATATCAGATCCATAAGAACAGTGACACGTGCGTGAGCTCACCATCTGTAAGCATCCAAGAATGTGAGATTGTATATCTAGATACCTAGGAAAAATCTGTGAAGCGCATGTGCCTTTGGTTGTCTTCTGCGAGTATTTAATCTGTGTTCTTCGAATAAACGTTCAGTTGATAGTAGCGCCTGTCCTTGTCATTACTCTCTCGTTGTTGTTCTCCGTCGCAGCGCTCGTAATTTGCAAAAGTGTCTCTCGTTTTCCTTTACAATATATATATATTTTTTTGCAGTATTTATTATGGTGGGAACCTGCATCCACACACATTACCTAGTTTAATAATCCTGGATGGTTCAGTGTGACCTATTTCTGCTATATGAATTAGCGCTATGTACAAAACAGTGAATGCTTGGCTCACACTTTGTTGATGATTCCATTGGCCATAGCAACTCTCTCTGTATGCTACTGCAGGTTACAGCTTGGTTCCGTATAAACTTCTGGATTTCTTTTCATGCATTTTATGAGAGAAACTGAACACAAAAATGAATAGAGAGTTCAACTTCTTTTTTTTTGGTGGACTTTTTTGAATGCCTGTTTCGAAATGCAATTTTGTCTTTTTCTTAGGGGGGGGGGGGGGGGGGGGGAACGTTATTTCCTATGCGCTAGTTATCACTGTGCTATTTCTTTTTTTCCACTGCTACGTTGTATTATTCGTGTGCAGGGAAAAAAAATCGGTTGGAGTTTATTTTGTTTTTATTGTCAATGTAAGCCTTTGGTCAACAAGTAATTAATGCGCAAATGGTCATTAATTTCTACTAAATCACTTATTTCTGTGCTTTCAGAAGGGAATGCTATTCCCAATAAAAAAACATTCTAGCTGATGTTGAATGATGGAACCGATAAGGAAAAACGGCATTGAAAGCTTATTTCTACACAGCGGCTTGCCATATGCTATCAATGGGTTGTCGCGCTAGGCTATGCGAAAATGCAGGGCATCGCATAGGCAGTGTATTGACTAGAGCAATGAACTTCAGCACAAAGTGGTAGAGACATGAAATTAGTATAATTTTGGTTAGAAGCTGTGCGTATGACATTAGTACACATCGATGTCTAAGTGAAATTCGCCAGCACCCAGTAAATTGTTTGTTATTAGAATTTTATTTATTTTTGTAGTTTTGGTTACAGGTTGCTTAAGGAAATTTCAGGCCTCACCAGGTATGACATCATGTGACACGGAGAAAAACTGCAATAACTGTTACTTCAAATTATGTAAACTCGTACGTCAAGCTGCTTCACAATCTTAGGTGACAGACACTCACTGGACAAAGAGCTATTAAAGGGGTCATGACAGCTAACATTTGAGCATAACCTGATTATTGCATTTCATTCCTCACATGTTAAATTACAAATCTTCGAAATTTGAGTTGTTCGGTGCAGTAGATAGCTTTAAAATGAATTTATATCAATATCGAAAGCAGCTTTCTGGTCTGGCCACCATTGGCCGCTGGCGTCACCACGAGATACGATCCCCATGTTGTCTGCTATTCGCGGTGTCGGCTACAATCTTGCATGCACATCATGGACGGTAGTCACTGAGAGTTTCTTTTTTTTTTTTTTCAGTAAAAATATTTTATTCGCATATTCTTTTTTCTTTGACAAGTCTTCACTATATTACGCAACTATAGTGATCCTCGGACTTGTTCTGACTCATCTATATAGATTGTCAAAGAGGCCGAAATCTCATGCTGTATTATTTAAGCATACAATCAGAAGCATATTATTCTTACGTTATGAGAATCAGCTTCTTAAGCAGCCAGTGCTCCTGCATATAAAAAAGCACATGTCCAACGTTTCCTTCCATCGTGTGAGCGGTGACAGGGGGATGTGTTGTGTTGCTGATTGCTAAGCTGTTGCCCGTCAATATTTTTTTTTCAAAAACTAACAGGAAATCCCAAACAAGCGTACGTTGATGTGAGAGCATATCGACATTACAGGAGGTGATGAAGCGGTACCTCTTGAAGTTGCTGTTATATGCATGCGTGTTTGTCAACCTTAATTGTTTTGAGCTAGTAAAGCATTTTGCAAAGCTATGTTCAGTCTGGCCACGACCAGCGCACGAAAGCATGCGCCACCGCTGCTGTTTCAGTCCCATCATCACAAAACCAACGCAATTCCAATGCGCTTCCTTGCTAACACACCCGGACCGAACAAGAGCCTCCCATTTGCCGCAGTCTCCGTCTCGCCACCTCCGCAGCCGCGCGTGTGCCATTATGACCTACTCTTGAGCCAAATGACGTCTTGTGAGTGCTTCAACGTAAACATAGTAAACATACACCATTTACTATTTAGTGTGTGGGCCCTAAACTCTGCAGAAATGCACCGATTCGCTGAATACGTTCGCCCACAGCGTGTTTGTTTACCCACAAGTGGCGCCGACAGCTACCGGCTGTGCTTGCCAGACAGGATCATATCGACGCTCCTCACTCATTGAGCGCATGCACTACTGCCAGAACCACACTCGGTGGTAATATGCAACCTCTAAACCTTGTGAATATGTGCTCCGTAATCGCCAAAACTGTAGACCTGAACCCCGCATACTTGCACTAGGCTTACCCGTTGCAGAACGACCCGCCAGTTCGGTGCCGACTAGCATTCCTGGCCAAGGTCATTGCTGATGAGAAGGGGGAACAGATACACAAGCCTCAGCCTGTGACGTCAGTGGAGGTGCGGCAGCGCTGGTGACAGCAGTGACTTTCGTGGTGTAGGCAAAAGCTTGGGTCGTCTGCATTGGATGCGCACCGCTTGCTGTGTTTTCGGGCGTAATTCCCGATATTGCTGCAAGCTGTGGTGCGGTTTGTTGCGCCATGAGACACAAAAAAGAAAATGGCAACTGTTCCGACATGTTTCTTCCGGTCTGATAAACAAGAGAGCGATGGGCAGGGGCATTGAGCGCGGCAAGTAGACCGTTCGGCGATGGATTGTTTGCAGCTAACGTGCGTTGCACTTTTTGCACTGAAACTTGATCAGGTAGTTTTCAACTTTTAATTGTAATCACTGCTTTTCGGCCGCACGACGAATAACGCAATAAAAGACGCCTGCAGCTCGTGCACGTTTTGTTGGATATACTATATCAAGTCATAATCAGAAGCTCCGCGCTGTCAGTTCCATTCACTTGTGCCCGTACAGATGTTCATACAGAAAAGGACACAAAAGCTGCTGTGAAGGTAACTGCATTTACTTTGAGCGGTCACTCCCGCTTGATATTGCCGAAACCGGTCCGAACTTGTGAAGCAGCTTTTCTCTAATATTTATTTCACTAGTTTCAACGAGTTGCTCTTCATCACCCGTTATAGAAAGTGAGTAAACATCGTTAGGATCCGGGAAAAGTTGTGCGGTGTTATTTCTCAGATTATTAAACTTTCCTTTTGAAGGTCATTAAGATTTTGACAAACAAATTAAATATCCACTTACAATATATATGTAGCTCTGATCAAGCAGGATATATTTAAGCATGATATATACTATATGGTACATATGGAGTTTAATGTCCAAAAGTGGAATCAGCAATGAGAGTTGCAAAATAAGCAGATGAGATGACACCCTTTTGAATAAAAAGTTCCCAAGTATATTAAAAAAGCTTAGTAGATTGCGCAAATTTCGCTGCAAGCGATCGTAATCGAACAACGTTGAATTTGCGCTCATGTACCTCTCCTGAACAACAAAAAGAACAAAATGAGAGCATTCTTACCAGCCTTCATATATATATTAACCTGTGAATGACCTTGGCCACGTCTGTACGATGAAACAGAAGTCATAACATATTTTTTTATCGAGCAGGATAAAAGCAGGATAAAACAAGTTGGCAGCGCTCACTAGGTGAATGTGTTACAAAGAACTAAAATATTGAGTTCTTATTCGGTGAAATTCTGACTTAAGTTGCCGGTACACTGAGCTAGAAATATGATTTCTAGTTCACTATAGTTATTGGTAATATTGTTATTTAGAGTGGAGGTGCTTGGAGCAAGCAAAAAGCCCAACAAAAGAGTCGTCATATGAAAAACACACTTCCAGTCATTCATTCGTCGTCCTCACTGCATGCACTAGCAATACACATGAGAGTTGAAAATTGTGGGCTGTTAGCTTTTCATATACATTGCGCTTTCCAGTTTTCATTTAACTTAATCAGTCACTACAGAACCCACCGTAAGCGCATGCTGCTGAGGCCGCGGAGAAGGAAGCCAATGCAGCGCGCTTCGGAAAGTAATTCCAGAAATAATGGGCTGATAAAATGCTTAACTACTCTCCAGGCATAAAAAAAGCCATTTCTACGCACAAGCAAAGCTTACGCTTCAGGATATTCGCACACACGAACTGCTGTCGAAGGCAGCGTCGCTTGACACTGTGTAGGCACGCTGCGTTTTGCCTACACCCCATGTCGCTGCCAATCGCAGCGCCACCTTTGTTTACAAACATGATGCTTGTCTATAAAGTGTAGCTGCTTGTTTCCCTTTTTCTACCTGGTTAACCTACAGACAAGCCTATCTGTTCAACTCATTGGGTGTCAAGTTCTCGCGGCCTATGATCCAGCCAAAATATATCGGCGACCCTCCGTTGATCAATTCTGACAGTGTCGCGAGACCGAAAACCTCACACTACGCTGATAGGCAACCGTTGGTCGTGCTGGCGTTGCTGCCAGTGTAGTGCGACAGATCAGTGCGTCAATCAGCTAAGGAACCGAACCGTGGAGCCCACTGACTGTGACAGTGTGCCTTATGCTCAAGAAGACGTGTTACTCTATATCGCTTTCATGCAGTAACATCTTCGTCAAGCATTTCTGCATGAGGGGCTACCACTTGTTTATCCTTCACAAAAAAAAAGAGAGAGAGACATGTCCCTTGATATTGCAGACGACACTCCGCAGCATATCCTCTGTGACGTCACGCGAGCATTTCAAAATGGTGGTCCCTCTCGGTGGGAGGAGTTTCTCGATTCCGATTTCTATCTCGGCTAAGCGCTAAATCTTTGTGAGTAGAATCACTGACCTGTATATTATTCACAGAAGTATAAAACAGCAATATGATGAACGACCCTGTCATCGCCCTTTTAATGTTTTTATGGTCCACACTTGATCTCAAACGTGCTTATGACAAGGCAACTATTGTTCAGCAACCTGGAGCTGAAAGTTTGTGGCCAAAGAAATAATAATAATAATTGGTTCACAGGAAAGGAAAGGCGCAGTATCGGTCACACTTATTGTGTGGACACCTGAATCGCGCTGTAGGGGGAGGAAGGTGGGAGTGAAAGAGTGAAAGGGATGCCATAAGGGAGGACCCGGAGTAATTTCGACCACCTGGGGATTTTTAATGTGCACTGACATCGCACAGTACACAGACACCTCTGTTTCACCTCCATCGAAACGCAGCCGCCTGTGGTCGGAATCGACCCTGGAAACTTCGGTAGAGTAGTCAGGCGTCTTGCCACTGTACCACCGCGGTGGGGGCCAAAGAAATGCATTAAATAATTTTCGAGCTTACGCAAATTTTATGCAGTGGTCCATGTTTACTAATGTATTGTGGGTAACTGTGAACCACTAATGCATAAAGCAAAATTTAGTTTCTACCCCTTCAGCTTTCATGGTAACCAGAACATGACACTATTTTCACGACACGGTGCAATTTTTACCGTATTTACTCGCATAATGATCGCACTCGCGTAATGATCGCACCCCTGAATTTTTAGGTCAAAATTCCATTTTTTAAATTCCCCGCGTAATGATCGCACCCTGAACATGGAGCCGCCTGGTGGTTGATCTGCAGTCATCCCGCAGCGAATGCATTCCGACGAGTTCCCAACCTAGTCTAGTAACGTTGGAGTTCCCATGATTCCATGCTTTGTGGCGTTCGCCATTTTGCAATTCGGCAGCGTCGTAGCGTGCTTTGTGTTTTTGTGCGAGTTTACGCCATTTCACCATGGGGCGGTATGCCAGTTACACCGCCGCGTTCAAGCTCAAGGCTGTCGACTATGCACTGGAGCATGGCAACCGCGCTGCTGGTAGGCATTTCGGCGTGGACGAAATGAGGATACGCTATTGGAAGAAGCAGCGCGAGAAGCTGATGGCTACGAACAAGACACGGCGGGCTTTCCGTGGACCCAAAACGGGCAAGTTCCCTCGTGTTGAGGAGGCGGTCCTAGAATACGTGAGGGACCTGCGCAAGGATGGTTGTGCAGTGTCATTAGAAATGATACAGACGCAGGCGCGCACAACTGCCAGGAAGCTGGGAATCGCCGCAAAGGATTTCCGCGCTAGCTCCGGTTGGATGACTCGCTTTATGCGACGGAATGGACTTTCCCTGAGGCGGCGGACGTCGTTGTGCCAGCGGCTTCCAGCCGCGTATGAAAGCAAAGTGATAGACTTCCATCACTTCGTCAGTAGGCTTCGCGAAAAATGCGGTTATCTCATGTCGCAAATTGGAAACGCCGATCAAACTCCACTGACGTTCGACATGCCCCGGAATACAACTGTGAACGAGAAGGGTGCTTGGAGCGTCCTCGTGAAGACGTCTGGCGCAGAAAAACAGCGATGCACAGTCATGCTTGCTGTGACGGCCGACGGGCGGAAGCTGCCACCATACGTGATCTTCAAACGGAAGACTATTCCGAAGGGAAGCTTTCCCCGTGGCATCCATATACGTGCACAGATGAAAGGGTGGATGACTGCAGACCTGATGGTCGACTGGATCAAGACTGTTTGGGGAAGAAGACCAGGAGCATTTCTGCTTCCCTCGCTTCTGGTTTCGGACATTTTTAGGGGTCACCTTGTGGACAGCGTGCGTGCCAAGCTGAAAGAGCTGCGCACGGACATTGCAGTCATTCCTGGCGGCCTGAATTCGCTGCTGCAGCCTCTCGACGTGTCTTTGAACAAACTGTTCAAGGACAACGTTCGACGACTTTATGCTGAGTGGATGGCGATGGGCCAGCATGATTTGACGCCGAGCGGAAAGATTAGAAGGCCATCTGTGGAGATGCTGTGCTCGTGGATCACAGAAGCGTGGAGCAGTATCCCTGACGAGGTAGTGGCTAAGAGTTTTAAGAAGACAGGCATATCTAACGCTGTGGATGGAACGGAAGATGACTTCCTGTGGGATTGTGAAGATGCTCCCAGCGACGACACTGCCGTTTCCGATGAGTCGTGCAGCAGTGAAAGCGAGGATGGCGAGGATTCAGACTTTGATTAGAGTACTGACGAAAAAAAATAAATGGGCATTGTGCACTCCATGTGATGCTTAATGTGCGTGTTTATTGCGAAGGTAAGCCTTACTCAGCTTTTATTTTTGGTTGTAATTGAGATATATGTTCTAAGACGTCTGACCTGCAACTTGTTTGCGTTTTCGGTGCTCAAAAATTTTTTGTAGAAAATTTACCCCGTGTAATGATCGCACCCCGAAATTTGCGTCAGTATTTTAAAAAAGAAAGTGCGATCATTATGCTAGTAAATACGGTATGATACTTGTGCATGGTTTCGAGCATTTTTACTAGCAGTGAAGAAAGCTGCTTGATCAAGTGACTTCCCAAAGCAATTGATGAGAGCGTACAGCGCCACGATGCTTAAAAGATAGAATGGTATGCTTAAGTCTGCAGAGTCATTTTAAGGGAGAGGAGTATTCCTCAAAATGCATAGCTACGCCGCTTAATCTAGTTGTACACCATCGCATTGCTACCTTGGCTTCCGCACTTTGCTGATCTTCTCCTTTTACCGAGTGTGCTTACTGTTACTCTTTAGTCAGCCAGCCGTGGCATACTTCTCAGTGATACTACTAACCTTTCTCAGTTTTAATTATTGTATTTCAAAAATTGAGACTGGAGCATTTTTATTTTTTGCTAACTTCTGGCCATAGCATTTTACAAATGCAGACTTGTTTGCTCTAAATTAAGACAGTGATCACTTATGGAGAAATGAGCAGCAATCCGAATCTAATTTTATCTAATCTCATCTTCCTTGTAGGACCTGGGCGTCCTCATCTGGGACAATCCAAGCAAGCGTGTCATGGTGGTAAACCGGAATGGTCACGATGAAGTTAAGCGTTTCTGGAAACGACACCGACAAGATCATTGATTTCCCTTGCTTCATTTTCATCCCACCTTGTTAATTTTTTTATTAATAAACAGTGTCACATTGACGTTTCTGCTCATTTGTGGAAACTGGATCGCGTGACTTTTCCTTGTGGTTAGCACTGAAGAGAAGTTTATTGCAACTCCAAAAACTGAAAATACATGCTCATATACACACTATATACTATACACACTGTCCAGCACTATATCTAACAATACAATGATATAACAGCTGCAGATCTGTGCTGCACAACGACCATTGCACTAATGCCAAGATACAAAGCACACAACATGCATGTGTTAAGACTTCAACATCCCTCCTTAAAAAGGGGAGAAAATGGAGGGGGGACGGTCAGAAGAAACACCAAATGGATACGACAACTAACAGCTGACAGAAACAACGTATGTTGTTGTTGTTGTGGCAGCAGGAAGAAGGAAAAGAAAATGCACGGGCCTGCTGAAGGGCGGTAGTTCCTGGACCTACGGGGCTGGGACGGTAGGTCAACGCCATCGAAGTTTATTTGTTGTAGGCCGTCATTGCACCTGCCACTGCTTCGGTGGTAGACGACGGCTGTTGTTGCGGCACGAGTCTTTGTTTCCCTCTTCTTTTTCCTTTTCTATTTTCTCTTCTGTCCGAACGAGGCAGCGGAGGTGGCTCAGCTACAGAGCCAGTAGCAGGCCCGAGCATTTTCTTTTCCTTCCTCCTACAGCCACAGCAACAACAATAACTAAAGGCTGTGAGGCATTAGTAGCGTTTCGTTTGCTTTCAGTCTCGCCAAAATTCGATGTGTTCAATGAAAAGCATGTATGACAGCATTTAATGTACACGGGCGATGTAGGTGATAGTAGCGTTTCATCTGCTAAAGGCTGTGTGGCATTAGTTGCATTTCGTTGAAAGGATTGTGCAGAGAGATGACGCTGAAGTGGATGTGGTTAACTGAGCGACCATGCTATATTTTCTGCTGTGCTATATAAAACAGACTGGGTTAACTGGGCAGCGATGTCAAGGCATAGGAGGGGAAGGAGTCTGTTGGCACCGTAACATCTTGGTGGATTCTCCTTGCTTCATTTCCATCCCATCTTGCTAATTTTTTTTTATTAATAAACTGTCGCATCGATGTTTCTGCTCGTTTGTGAAACTAACTGTCTGCTTGAGTTTTAGAAGAACGTGTCTGAGAGATTTGAAGTCGACCTATCGTATAGATGGGTTGAAACTGCAGCTTTGGTACAAACCAAGAAATATAAAACAAAAAATGAAATACAGGTAGTACCATGACTGGGCACTTCACAAGCAGGCTGTTGTGATGGCACTACAGTGTCGTTCGCTTCCAAGGGTGGTCACAGAGTCCTTTTCTGTCTTATGATAACAAATTTTGATCGAATACAAGAAAAAAGAAGCTTTTATTGTAAACAGAATTATCTTGGCAATTAGTATGTTTCACTGCCATGCAAACATTAAATATAACTGCTAAATAACTGATAAGTGGTTTTTGATAAGAAAAAATTTGGAAGTCGACCTCTTCAGTGTCCGTTCATTGTGAACACATTGCTTGAGACTCCTTGCCACCAGCCCTTTGGCATGTTTGCACTGCAGAGTGCAAGCAACAGTGCCCATGTCTGCATTTCCAATTAGCAAGCAATGCCATTTATATCTGCGTGTAATTGGTATTTCGTTGGCTAAAGCAATAATGGTGGAAGTGGCTTTTTAATGCTTTTTTATTTACTATTGCGCACTTTACCCACTTGCACAGGCGCTCGAATGTTTGTAACACTTCTGCTCCGGTGCAGGGAACAGGTATAAAGTTTAGAAGCTTAGTTGATTTCTAGCTCACCACCCATGAATTGGTGACGAGCTAAATCCTGACTCCAGTGCAATGTCGGATCAACCTGTGGCGAAGGTGAAGCAAGCTCCAATCACTTCGCAATCCTACAAAAATATGTTAAATATCTCGAGTCTAGTAGGACCCATATCAGATATTAAGCGGGTAAGAGCAGATACTAAAGAGAAGTATATTGACTTTCATTCTAAACCAGCAGCAGGTTTCGCCTGCGCATCAATGCTACTTGCATCAAACCAGAATACAACAAAGAAATGCAATATACATTTTGCCACAGGAAACAAAATCCTCAAGAGCCATCTTACTGCCCTAGCAGGGAATGTATTGGACAGAACACAGGTTATATTCCTCACAATGGCCAAAGGGTGAAAGAGGGGAGGCGGCAGGGGAGGGTGCCTAATATCGAACCATTGGCATCCGCAGCCTGCCCCCTCTTACAACGAAATACCTTGTGTGCCAGCGCCGCAGAAACCGCGCCTCTCCGTCTACTTCTAACTGGCTGGAGAAGTTAGTCCAAAGCAGGAGGCGCAGGTTCTGCAGCGCCGGGTACATTAATTGCTCTCATAGGCTGTCTTCGTGCTTCGGCGAGGCAGCGCCGTTTCCACAAAACAAACACACATTGATCTTAACTCAAAGAGAAGCGATAACGCACAAAATATGTGCGCTTCGAAGTCCCCAAGCTCGGCTCTCCATTTCAACTCGAGATCCGGTAAAAACGTCCCCGGGAAAAACGTCCCCGGAGCAAACGTCCCCGGAAAAAACGTCCCCGGAGCAAACGTCCTCGGAAATAATGCCCCTATTGGCGAAGTAGGAAAAAATGTCCCCGAACGGGGCTGAAGTCTCGCGCTGTAGGACGTAGACTACGTTTCTCCGTGGCGAGCTGCAATGATGAATGATGGATGTTAACTTTATTACAGCGGTTTCACCTTTCGGCTTGCAATTGACCGCGAACATCGAACTGATGCGGGTATTCATGACAAAAAAAAAAAAATTATGGCAGCGGTAATACCCTCCCCTCCCCCCCCCCCCCCCTAGTGACAGCGCCTCGTCTTCACTTTGTTTGCGGGGAAAAGAGGAGCTGACCATCGGCTTTACCGGAGAAGCTTGGAGCGATGCTGTGTTCATGATGCATGACCGGTTAAGCCTCGTTCTGCTTATATACCATCATCGCCCTTATCACAATTCTACACCAGCATCAGAAGAACGGTTGAAACTCCAAAAGGTCTGGAAAGTAAGTGCCGTCTTCTGCTTTGGACGGTTCCCCGAGACTACCATACGCCGATCCGCTTGTACCTTTCTAAGTGGGCAGTGTTACCAAACTTATTAGACCTGTCATATATAATTGCTTAACGAGCTGCGGAGTTCGGAACCTCGCAACGTATAAAAAGCCATGGCTCTTTCATCATGCTTTTACACACTTCTTGTAAACATTTCGGGCCCCCAGAGGACGCAGGTTCCAAATGATGATTACACTTAACTAAAATAAGCCAAGGAAGAACGGCATAATGTGAGTTCCGGAAGAAACTTTTTTTAGAGCCGGCTTTGGCCTTGGGGACGGTTTTTCCTAGATGCCACTAGGGGACGTTTCTTCCGGGGACGTTTTTTCTGTGGACGTATCTTCCGGGGACCTTTTTTCCGTGGGCGTTTTTACCTACACCCTTTCAACTCACGTCGGTATATAAATCGCGGAAGGGAGATTTCTTGACTGCCGACTCCTTTCCGATGCCTCTGCTCTGCGATTCACAGTGGCGTTTGATGCGCTTGACATTTATTAAAGTGAAGTGAATAAATCTTTAATCCGCTTATAATTTGCATTTCGACGACTCAGATCCAATGTGACGCGCTGTTTCGACGGAGTCTGCCCCAAGGTCAATGGTCGCCGTGCTGGCGTCGTTGCTTTTTACTGACGACGCGTGCCCGCAGTCTCATCAGAGCAGGGTATTAAAGATTCACATCGAATTAACTTCCCATTCAGCGCACGAAAGAGAATGAGTCGTCATTGCATTAAACAAAAGCAAGTCTAGCAGGAAGACGAGCTAAACATGGTTGTCGCGTTAGCAGCGACGGCAACACTCATGGCAACACAAACAACGAGCTAGAACACCGTACCTGTACGAAGTAACATCGTTTATAGATGGAAGTAATAAATAGCCCTATTAAAACAGAGGAGTTTGGGCTGCATGCATGCCCCTGGGCCCCCGCATGGCCCCACAACACGCAAACATTCATGTTCCTATGGTTCATGACGTCGGCAGCCCAAGGCGATCATCTGCCGAACCGGGTCCTCAGAGTGCAGCAGGTTCTCCCAGTCCTCTCAGGTGGTTAGGTGTTCTAGACCCCGCCGGGGAGGATCCTCCGGTATACATCCGGGCATTGGAACAGGATGTGGGTGAGGGTGGTGGTGGGGTTAATTGTTGAAGGGTGCAGGAGGGATCGGTGAGGCTGTGGTGGATCGGTGACGCACTATAAGGGGACGGGAGGGTGCGCGTCTGTAGCCATCGCCAGAGCGTCTGGTAGTATAGTTGAAAGGGCAAGAAGGTTCACCGGGTGCATGCAGTAACGGGAATTTGCGCTTGTCAGCACGAAGACGCGCGTAAGACTCGTCGGCATTCCTCGAGCCTTGTGCCGTGAAGCTGCGGTCATTTTTTGTCTGCCATGGTGGCATTTTTATTGAGCTACAATTTGCCAAATGAGCATCACTAGTAGTAGGAAAAAAGTTCCTGTCATAACAAGGTTACAGTGGCTGTAACAAGGTTTCACTGATATTTTAAATGCCAGCTGCCGCGGTGGATTAGCGCGCTCCCCTGATCTGTGATGACACTCGGATTTGTGCGAAGCATAATTAGAAATTTATAATGTGATGTTCCCCATGGTTTTGTAATTTTTGTTTTTGTCATTGGAGGGTCAAATTCTGAAGTTAAAGCTTAGCTACTTTGGTCATCTGATGAGAAGAGAGGAGTCGCTGGAGAAAGCTTTGATGTTGAGAAAGGTTGAGGGTTACCGGAGACCGGTAGGCCACGAACGCGATGGTTAGATGGCATCCTCGAGGCGTTGCAGATGAAGTTATGTGATGTTAGGAAGATAGCGACAGACCGGAAAGCGTGGCGTGATATGGTCCATAGGGCCACGAAGAGTCTGACACGACTGAATGACTGAACTGAACTGCACTGACCAGGTGATGTTTGGATATATCTGTAAAATCATTCATTTGTTTTACTGATGTCCTTTTCTTACTGTGAAATGTTTACTCCACTTTTACTTCAGCATATATCGCATGTTTGAAATATTCTAGAGCTAAACTTGACTGGGACAAGATGAATGAAAGGCACGCGTGTATATGTAGGGCCATCAAGAACTTGAGTTCAAAAGACCGTACGAGCTCATCTAAGTTTCATTTTGAGCACTAGCATAGAGCTTTGATTTCAGTATATTCTTGAGTTAATATTAACGACCCCTAATTCTTTGAATATTATATTAGTAATTAAGCTAATTTTGGATTTGACGTGTTATGTACAGTCATGTTCAGAAGTCCTGAAGCCAAATGATTTTTGTCTCAGCCGCAAAATGAAGCCGTATGGTGTCATTAAAGAATGAATTGCCATGAACTGCTATCAGACCATTTCTGGCTGTGGTAATAAATCATTTCGAGGCATTTTAAATGCCTATAGGCCTTGATGGCGTCACGGGTTCATTTTGCGGCTGAGACTATAATCCTTAGGCTTCAGGACTTTTGATCACTGCATGCTGCTCTGATAATTGGCGAGGTGTGATACGCATGCAAGCCCTTCACCAAATGAGCGCCCTGCAAGTGAGCTTTGTCGCCAGGCAATCACAACTTTATTTGAGAAAATATTACAAAAAAAGTGCCGGCTTGATCAGTTCACCGCGCAGTTGTCAGAGACCTGTCGCCGACAAAAATATACAGATAGCGCGATCACACAACGGACCCAATTTCCGTAACACGTGCGGTACAAGATCGAGGGCAGTCACGCGCTGCGTGGCCTGCAGATCTCGAGACGCCTGCCTGACGTGGCGAAGGATTAAGCCTATCGTCGTAGAGTGCTTCCTTACGCGCATTTGATGACGACGTTCTTAGCAGAACTAGCTTAAAAAGCGCTATGATCAAGCTGTCTCAAACTATTGGAGTTTTATACGTGCGCCGATCGAATTTTGTACGTGACACGAGAAGTCGAGCTGCGTAGTACATTGTTCACTCGTACTTATCCGTAGGTGTTCCGTCCCTTGGGAAGGTTAGTAGAAGTCAGTTGATACCAGTAAAGCAATCGTACGACAAAAACTGACGAGACTATATGTAGACGGCACTTTCAATGCTGTTATGACCGTGCATGGTCCACACTTGCGCGCTCTATTGTTCGCCTGTGGGCATGGATATGTGCTGTGGATATGTGCTGTTGGTGCAAGGGCGCTAAGTGAGCCTGTTTCCATGAATCCTTTTGTGTGAGCCTGTTTTGCTTTGTCGAGACCCTGCAAATGCCAAATTGGCCCTGTCAAGGAACCATCTAGAAAAATACAAAGAAATGTCTCCCTGTGGGAAATAGCCAGAAGTGCTTTCGATCAATTGCTCACCCTTCCCGTCGAGAAGCGCTGTGGTCAAGTGAGGAATGCCTATTGTCCAAAGGAGACGACGTCCGCTGACGTACAGGACAAGGAAGGAGCATGACGCATACGGCCATTAGAGGAATTCCCGGGAATGTAGGAAAGATTTGCAATTGCCGGAAAGGGACAATGCTGGGAGCAGTATGTGGCGCGCACGTGCACTTTGGTTTCTGAGAAGGAAATCCACTTGCCGGAACCAGGATATCGGATCTTTGCAGAAGAATAGAAATGTAGTACCTCCTCGCTGTTCCCAAGCTCTACCCGCCAACAAGTGACCACGTCCAACGAAACAATACCGGACCAGTCAGTGCATCAGACCATCAGTGCAGTGATGTGTTCGATTGGATGCCGATATCTGAGGGGCGTGCCCTGGAACTGGTTGGTCAGCATCTTCAGAGAGGGGCTGGACATAGGGGGTTTTAAGGACGTTGCAGAGCACGAAATGACGCTCTGAGCCCTGGGTAAACGGCTAATCCAGATGCTTCTCGCTATGAACTCTTAACGCTTGCCATTTTGCTGATATACTCTTCTTTTTCATGTAAATACGTTTTCTCAAAGTGCCATTAAACCTGCTTGTATATATTTTACCAACTTCGAAGATTCAATCCTTAATCAACCCGGAGTCTCTGCGCGCTACCAAGTGAAGGCCGGGTCGACTTAGCCCCAGCGTCACGACAACTGGTGACCAGCGTTGGGATCTGAATCTACAAGCCACAACATCTGGTGATCGGAGGTGGCATCTGAAGTTACAAGCCACAAAATCTGGTGATCGGAGGTGGCATCTCAAGCAACAAGCAGGAGGAACTATCGGCCAACAAGAGAGCAGCTCCGAACATCGATCGCATGTGTGGGTGAGTGCTTGGCTTTTCTTCTGATGGGGACCAGGTTCTAGAACAGGGTTAGCTTTTAGAACTGGTAAAGAGTGTTGAAACGCCTTTAGGTTTGGTAGTTTGCACAGTTGTTTTGGAAGTAGCCGACACTCGGAGCGATCATGGACTTACAAAAGCTGCAGAAACCGGAAATGTTGCTATTGTGTGAGGAATTGGGAATTGATACAAGTGGTTTGGCACGAAAACTCTTGATTATAAAGGCAATCACTGATTTGGGAACCGATGATGAGGAGCTCAGTGAAGCATGGAACTTCATCGGAAAAAAAAAAGGAGGAGCAACTCAGACAGCAGAAAGAGCGGGAAAAAGAGGAAAAGAGGCGTGAAATTGAGAGAGAAGCAAAAAGGCTGGAGCAAGAAATTGAGCTTGAGCAAGAGGTCGGGCAATTGTCCCCAGCTAGCGGTACCTCTTCTCAACAAGGAGGCAGATTTCAAGATGTCAAAGTACATGCAGCCATATGTGATATCAGGGGATATCGGTCTGTATCTGGCTAACTTTGAGCGAACCTGCGAAAAACTGTCCTTCCAGCGAGACACTTGGTCTCAGAGATTATTGACGGTTTCTGCCCTGCGAGGCAGCGGAGGTTGTCGCGCGGGTAAGCAAGGAGGGCGCGGACAACTACGAGAAGGTCAAAGCTTGCCTTCTGAGAAAGTATAGGCTTAGCGCCGAGGCGTTCAGACAACGTTTTCGGAACGCTACTAAGTCCAGGGACGAGAGTTACCCTGAATTCCTGTACAATTTAAGAGTCAATTTGGGCGAGTGGCTAAAGAGCACAGATCCCTACAGTGATAGGGACGCTGTAGTCGAGCGAATTCTTTTGGAGCAGTTTTATAACGGCCTCCCAGAAAAAGAAAGAAATTGGTTACAGGACCGAGGCGACATTAAGTCGGCAACTGAAGCTGCCGAACTCATTGAGGAGTATGCTTCGCGCCGACAATTCAGCAACCCAGCAGTGGATAGGCCCCGCAATCCCAAGTTGAGTGTGAATAACCGTCAGGAAAGGCACTTTGCTAGAGTTGGAAACGAAGAAAGGAAGGCTTCTTCAGGCAAACTCCCTGAAAGCACGGCAGTGAGAAAAGTGGGGAAGTGACCAACGCGCAGAACACAAAGAATAAGCTTGAGGCTAGGAAGCCGCTTACATGCTTTAGGTGCAATGAGCAGGGTCACATTGCCGTCAACTGCTGGAAAAAAAAGATTGCTTTCTCGTATGTCAGTGACTGCGATGAAAATATGCAGCTTTTGGAACCCTACCTGCATGACCTAGTAGTCAACGGGAAGCCTTGCAAGGTACTGCGCGATTCGGCCGCAACGATGGATGTTGTCCATCCGGCGTATGTGTCGCCTTCCGACTATACAGGACAGTGTGCATGGATCCGCCAGGTAGTGGAGGAACAGATTGTGTGCTTGCCTATCGCGAACGTGGTCATCGAGGGCCCTTTCGGCGAGTTAACAACCGAGGCTACCGTTTCAGGAAAGCTTCCTAAGTGCTATCCGTATTTGTTTTCCAACAAATCGGACATGCTACTGCGAAAGAGGGGCATCCTTTTCGGAGACAGAGTTGTGCAAGCCTTAACACGTTCAAAGGCGCGAGAACTAGCTACACTGCTCATTCCAGAAAAATCCACAGCGGAGGAAACTGCAGTTAAAACAGTGGTCGATGCGGAAGATAGCGGGTCAGAAAACTTTGAGAGCGAGGCATCTCAGATAAGTCAACTTGAAAGTGAGCTTGATGAGACGCGGAATGAGGACGTTCTTGAGAGTAACCTCTTGCCGCCAGTGTCTAGTAATCTCACGAGACTTTTAAGTGGAACCCGAGAGGACTTAGCTATGGAGCAAGCCAATCATCCCAAGATACAGGAGATAAGGGAGCGCCACTAAGACAGCAAATAATATTTGTTTCGAGATGAGAAAGGGCATGCTGTATCGCTTATTCAAGGATAAGGGCGGAGTAGAGCGGGACCAATTAGTCGTTCCCCAAAAGTACCGCGAAGACTTACTGCGACTTTCCCATGGCAGCTCGTGGTCATGTCACCTTGGAATAAGGAAAACAAAGCAGAGGCTGTTGCAAGAATACTATTGGCCTGGATGTTTTAAGGACACGGAGAATTTTGTACGGTCATGCGACACGTGCCAGCGGGTTGGAAAGGCGCAAGATAAGTGGAAAGCTCCGATGGTGTTAGTACCGATCATTACCGAGCCGTTTCACCGGTTAGTAATAGATTTAGTTGGGCCACTTCCTGTGACAGAGTCAGGGTACCGTTATATCCTCACTATCTTATGCCCAGCCACAAAGTTTCCAGAGGCTGTTCCGCTGCGCGAGGTGACGTCCGAGAGTGTAGTGGATTCACTGCTGTCAGTGTTTGCACGAGTTGGATTCCCTTCCGAGGTCCAAAGTGATCAGGGTAGCGTTTTCACAAGTGTCCTCACCACCTCATTTCTCGAGCGATGCGGCATTAAGGTAGTGCATAGCTCGATCCACCATCCGCAGAGCAACAGCGTAGAAAGATGGCATTCTGTTCTCAAACGCGTCCTGAGGGGACTGTGCTATGAAAACAAGCGCGAATGGGATACCTGCCTGGCAAGGGCGACCGTGGACTACTTGGGTCACAATGTAGGTCAAGGTTTCAGGAAACCCAGCGAGATTAAGATTTCTGCGGTAGCAGACTACCCGCGGCCGAGCACGAAGACGGAAATTCGGGCATTCTTGGGGCTGACGGGATACTACAATCACTACATCCCTAACTATTCATCTTTGGCTAGCCCCCTGACCGACGCTCTCCGCAAAACAGAGCCGACAAATGTAGTCTGGGACGAACAAAAGGAAGCCTCCTTCTTAAATCTGAAGGCTGTGCTGATTAGCCGTCCGGTATTGCGAGCTCCAGACTATGACCGAGAATTCACGGTCCAGTGTGATGCAGGTGATCGAGGGCTAGGTGCTGTTCTCTGCCAGAGAGATGACGACGGTAATGAGCGCCCCGTGCTCTACCTGAGCCAAAAACTGAGTTCTAGAGAGAGGGCTTATTGCGCGTCAGAGAAAGAGTGCGCTTGCATTGTATGGGCCATTCAAAAATTGCAGTGCTATCTTGGAGGGGCCAAATTCACCGTAGAGACGGACCATTGTCCCCTGGCTTGACTGCAAACTGCGACATCGAAGAACAGTCACCTTCTGAGGTGGAGCTTAATTTTACAGCAGTACAATTGTGAAATAACATACAAAAAGGGGAAGTTAAATGAGAATGGGGACGCGCTTAGCCGCTGTTTCTAAGCGGTCCGAGGTGCTCCTCACCATGTATCCAAATTGATACTCAGGCTCTTTTTTTTCCGTCCGCTTGTATATATGTGACTATGTAAAGCAGCACGTTTGGTTTTCTAGGCATACGTGGGTCCTGAGCGTCTTGAGTGTGGGCTTTTCTCGAACAACGATGGCAGTTTTCTTTTTTAACCAGGTCTCTTCAGACGGGAGCCGAGTGCTTGCTTAAACATGTGGTTGAGTTTCAGAGACAGCTCAAGCAATTTGGCCTACTACGATCAAGACAACCCGACAAGCGACAGTGAGCTTCAAGCGTTCATTTGCAGACCATTAAGTCGTCTCTTCATGCAGCAGCTGCGACTGCTGCCCTCCGTGACTCTTCTGGCGGGGGAGGAGGCTGTTATGACCGTGCATGGTCCGCACTTGCGCGCTCTATTGTTCGCCTGTGGGCATGGATATGTGCTGTGGATATGTGCTGTTGGTGCAAGGGCGCTAAGTGAGCCTGTTTCCATGAATCCTTTTGTGTGAGCCTGTTTTGCTTTGTCGAGACCCTGCAAATTCCAAATTGGCCCTGTCAAGGGAACGTCTAGAAAAATAAAAAGAAATGTCGCCCTGTGGGAAATAGCCGGAAGTGCTTTCGATCAGTTGTTCACCCTTCCCGTCGAGAAGCGCTATGGTCAAGTGAGGAATGCCTATTGTCCAAAGGAGACGACGTCCGCTGACATACAGGACAAGAAAAGAGCATGACGCATACGGCCATTAGAGGAATTCCCGGGAATGCAGGAAAGATATGCAATTGCCGAAAAGGGACAATGCTGGGAGCAGTATGTGGCGCGCACGTGCACTTTGGTTTCTGAGAAGGAAATCCAATTGCTGGAACCAGGATATCGGATCTTTGCAGAAGAATAGAAATGTACCTCCTCGTCGTTCCCAAGCTCTACCCGCCAACAAGTGACCACGCCCAACGAAACAATGCTGGACCAGTCAGTGCATCAGACCATCACTGCAGTGATGTGTTCGATTGGATGCCGATATCTGAGGGGCGTGCCCTGGAACTGGTTGGTCAGCATCTTCAAAGAGGGGCTGGACATAGGGGGTTTTAAGGACGTTGCAGAGCACGAAATGACGCTCTGAGCCCTGGGTAAACGGCTCATCCAGACGCTTCTCGCTATGAACTCTTAACGCTTGTCATTTTGCTGATATACCCTTCTTTTTCATGTACATACGTTTTCTCAAAGTGCCATTAAACCTGCTTGTATATATTTTAACTTCGAAGATTCAATTCATCAACCCGGAGTCTCTGCACGCTATCAAGTGAAGGCCGGGTCGACATAGCCCCAGCGTCACGACAATGCGTTCCGCGGAGATTGAAAATGCATCGATTCTCTGGCGCTGATCGCTGGATCACGAAGTATATACATGAAACAATGTTCCACTGTGCTACGGAACGGCTGCAGAATCGGTTTGCCGTTGGTTTTGTCCTTTTTCGCGGTGCTACCAGCGCTTTGCTAGCGGGTTTCCATTGCGCGAGCAAGGGGCGTCTGCTACTGGACCTCTTTGGAGCGTTTGCATGGTTTTGCCGCCAGGTGCCGCATGGAATGCTGGAATCGCGAATACTTACTACGTACTTCGTGGATCACTGCCTTGTCGTGGCGGAGGGGCTTGCGAAACTCGATGAAGTCGTGAGCTCTGCTGTGTAGGGTCACCTAAAATAGACAGGTCACGGCAGAGAGTTCTGACAAAATGTGATTCACTGGAGAAGGTAATGGCAACCCATTCCAGTATTTCCTGCCAAGAAAACCCTATGGCCAGTCACAATACCATTAAAGATATGGCGCCGGAAGATGAGCCCCAAAGGTTGGAAGCCGTCCCACATGTTACTGGGGATGAACAAAGGGCGATTCCTAGTAGCTCCAGGACGAATGAAGCGGCTGGGCTAAAGCCAAAAGGACGCTCAGTTGTGGATGTGTCGGGAAGCGACCGGAAAGTCCGATGCTGCAAGGAGATATATCACATAGCAACATGGAATGTAAGATCTATGTCGCAAGGTAAACTGGATGTCGTAAAGCGAGAAATGGACTGATTGAACATTGATATCTTGGGTATCAGCGAGCTCAAGTGGACCGGAATGGGAGAATTTAACTCCGGCGACCATTATGTTTTTTATTGTGGGCACGAATCCAAGAGAAGGAATGGGGTCGCTCTCATAGTAAACAGAAGAATGGGCAAAGGAGTGCTAGGGTACAACCCCCAAAACGACCGAATGGTTTCCCTTCGGATCCAAGGTCACCCTTTCCACATAAGAGTTATCCAAGTCTATGCACCGACCACTACTTCTGAAGAAGCTGACCGTGAGAGATTTTATGCGGACCTACAATGCCTTTTAGACCGCACCCCATCATCAGACGTCTTTTTTCTCATAGGAGACTGGAAAAGGTCGGGATTGAAGAAATATCCGGAATTATAGGCAAGTTCGGTCTTGGCGAGCCAAATGAAGCTGGGCAGAGGCTAGTAGAGTTTTGTCAAGAAAACAACCTGACCATAGCGAATACTCATTTTCAACAGCACAAGAGGCGCCTGTAGACATGGACTTCACCGGACGGTCTGTACAGGAATCAGATCGATTATATTCTTTGCCGGCAGAGATGGAGAAGTGCTATACAAGCAGTAAAACCAAGGCCTGGGGCCGATTGTGGTACCGATCATCAGCTTCTTGTTGCCAAAAATTAAGCTTCGATTGAGGAAAACGCAGAAAACTAGAAGGCCTTTCAGGTATGATCTGGATCAAATTCCATTAGAATATGGTATGGAAGTAAGGAATCGATTTCAAGAATTAGATCTAGAAGACAGAGAGCCCGAAGAGATGTGGACTGATGTTCGTGATGTAATGCAAGAAGTTGCTACTACGGTAGTTCCAAAGCAAAAGAAATGCAAGAAAGCAAACTGATTATCTGAAGAGGCTTTGCAAATAGCTGAGGAAAGGAGGATGGCAAACGTTATGGGGGAAAGAGAAAGATACAAGGCTCTCAATGCGGAATTTCAGAAAATAGCAAGGAGAGATTAGAATGCCTTCCTGAACATAGAGTGCCAAGCAGTTGAGGACAACAGCCAATTAAGGAACACAAGAGCTCTGTATAAGACAATCAAAGATATCAAAGGAAGCTTCTGTGCTAAGCTGGGCGTGATAAAGGATAAACAAGGCAAGGACCTCACTGAAGCCTCAGAGATAAACAAGAGGTGGCAGGAATACACAGAAGAACTGTACAAGAAGGACCCGAATGTGCAAACCCAACATAAGACGGTTGTGATTACTGGTCTCGAGCTGGGCATCCTGAACAGTGAAGTTGAATGGGCCTTAGCCAGCCTTGCTAAGAACAAAGCTAGCTGAATTGATGGCATTCCAGCTGAGTTGCTTCAAAACCTCAACCATGACGCTGTTAACATTCTGCATACATTATGTCAGAAGATTTGGACAACCCTGCAGTGGCCACAGGATTGGAGGAGGTCAGTTTACATCCCCATTCCAAAGAAAGTCAGTGCCAAAGATTGTTCCAACTACCGCACGATCGCGCTTATTTCGCATGCTAGCAAGGTGATGTTGAAAATACTGCAAGGAAGGCTGCAGCAGTATGTGGATCGGGAGCTTCCGGACGTGCAAGCTGGGTTTCGCAAGGGCAGAGGAACTAGAGACCAAATTGCCAACCTTCGCTGGATCATGGAAAAAGCAAGAGAGTTCCAGAAACCCATCTACTTCTGCTTTACTGATTATGCGAAAGCGTTTGACTGCGTAGATCACAGCAGATTGTGGCAAGCTCTCCAAGTGATGGGAGTTCCAATTCACCTCATCTGTCTCCTCTGGAACCTGTATGAAGGACAAGAAGCCACAGTCAGAACTGGGCATGGTCTTACTGATTGGTTTCCGATTGAGAAAGGAGTGAGGCAAGGCTGCATACTGTCGCCCTGCCTATTTAACCTATATGCAGAGTGCATCATGAGGATGGCCGGTCTGGACGAGTCTTCAGCTTGAGTGAAGATTGCTGGAAAACGTATCAACAACCTTAGATATGCGGATGATACCACTTTAATGGCAGAAAGTGAAGTGGAACTCAAGAGACTTCTGATGCGCGTACAAGAAGAGAGTGAGAAGTTTGGGCTTAAACTGAACATTAAAAAGACAAAGATCATGGCGTCTTGCCCTATCAAGTCCTGGAGCATCGATGGAAAAGAAGTGGAAGCTGTGACAGATTTTCTCTTCTTGGGCTCCAAGATTACCTCGGAAGGAGACTGCAGCCATGAAATTAGGAGACGCCTGCTTCTGGGAAAGAGAGCAATGGTTAGGCTTGACCGCCTAGTAAAGAGCAGAGACATTAGTCTGCCAAACAAGATCCGTATAACTCGTGCTATGGTCTTTCCAGTTGTGATGCATGGATGCGAGAGTTGGACTGTGAAAAGGCTGACCGCTGAAGAATTGACGCGTTTGAATTGTGGTGTGGGCGAAGACTCTTGAGAGTTCCTTGGACTGCCAGCAAATCAAATCAGTCGATATTGTCGACCATAAACCCTGACTGCTCATTGGAGGGTTAAAATTTCTAAAGTTAAAGCTCAGCTACTTTGGTCATCTGATGAGAAGAGAGGAGTCGCTTGAGAAAGATTTGATGTTGGGAAAGGTTGAGGGTCGCCGGAGAAGGGGTAGGCAGCGAACGCGATGGTTAGATGGCATCCTCGAGGCACTGCAGATGAAGTTATGTGATGTTAGGAAGATAGAGACCGGAAAGCGTGGCGTGACATGGTCCATAGGGTCACGAAGAGTCGGACATGACTGAACGACTGAACTGAACTGAACTGAACTGAACTTGCTAGCTCCCTCATCTCCTTCTCTTCACTCTCTCTCTTGATAATCTTTTTCTTGCTGGAACTAATAGTGTTCTTAGTCAGATTGTCATGGTTATTCGCCATCTATTTCCCATTGTTCTCTAATTCACTGCTGGTGTATTTCTTACCAGATCCCTCACCAACCTTCTATTTTTATTCTTCTTTCCGTGTTTACGTTTCTTGTCAGCCAATGTTGGCATTTCGCCGTTTCCTTAGTGCTCTACTTAGATATTCTGCTGCAGCTGTATTTCCTACCAGGTTGATTTGGAATCGCTAATCCTCCTATACAAACATGTGTCGACATTCAGCGCACTTGTGGTGATTCATGATATACAGATTCGTCCACTTCTAGGATATGGTCGCTGTCTTCAAAGCGCCACTGCATGGGTACGACCCGACTGCTCAGTGAAAATAAGTAGCAGCGTTTGGAAACTTATGCGCGGCTAGCTACACAAGGGGACAGATAATACAAAACAGGCGACACAAGCGCAAATACCCATGTGTAGCCATAGTAGCGCATAAGTCTTCAAATGTGATGGACCAACTAGCCCCTGTGTTGCACAGAGGCATTAGACAGACGCCGGTGCGTCAGTGTACAACGTCAGCACTGTTGTCTTTATCTCTGTGGAGAAAAACCGGCTGCTGCTTACGTGTCCCGTGTACAGAGCAAAACTGAAGCGAGGTGCCTGTAAAAAGAAAATCAAAAATAGAAAAACAAAAGCGAAACGCGCTTGTTCAGATTAGCCGAAGAAGAGGAAACATGAATGTTAACTGTTATATTGAAATCAACGGGTATATACGCGATCCTTTTGTATCTGCGGCAACTTTCTTGTTTGTAGCATCCTCCACGAAGGAAACTATGAGTATCATCCCCGTTTGTGAGAGTTTACCTGTTTAACGTTACTCCAAAATGCATAGAATTCTTGCAATTCGACAATATTCCTTTAATACTAAAAAAAAAAGACATTTTAGAGAAAAGATTCTGTGCTTAGCTGAATTGAGATCTTGGAAAGCATTACTCTTTATCAGTAATTGAGTCCTGATATTTACATTGAGAAAATATAGTCTGAAGCTGTCGGTACCAATCCCCTGCAAAATGTTAAAAGGAGTAGTACGCTTAACAGTTCCTCAAACAGTTACAGGCTGTCAAGTAAGAACTTGCTTCTTCTGTGGCCGCCCTGCATATTTGTACTTGCGGCTGTAGGACAGTGTGCGAATGGTTAGAAAATATTCACCTTGCTGTTCACTGTGGGTCACAGTATAGCGAATATTGCGGTACTGACTCTATGTACAAGAGTGCTTTGCCAGCCACCGCATAGGCTGTTTTGGACATTAAACCATAATCGTCAACAACAGGTCACTTGCAGTTATCAAGTAAGCAGAAAAACAAAAATGAGAAAAGGTTAAGGTCAGAAACGAACCTAACAATCGAAATGCTGCTTTTATCCAAATGTTGCTTCTTGTTAAAAGATTGGTTGTAATCAACTTCTGTGGGTCCGAATTAGAAAGAAATTTCAAATGGGCAAAAAAACAAATGGCTTTCGTGCAGACTGCTTTAGAACAATAAATAAAAAATGAAATCAAAACAAAGCATGCAGTGTGCGGCTGTTTCCGTTGCCCATTGCTCTAGACATCGCGATTTGGTGCGAGAAAGCATGAGACTACCTTGCGTCTTCCGGCGACACATCTCGACGCCCTCGAAGAAAAAACAACATGGCTTGGTGTTTCATGACCTTGAAAAGGAATGAAACTGTCGTGACAAAATTCCGAAAACTATTCTGAGTTGCGCGGGGTGTCAGTGGGTAATTCTCAAAAGTGATGGATGGATTGCGGGATGTGTCACATAAACCAAACGTCGCAGGGAACATGCCAGTGTGCATAATAATTTTTCGTCGCTTCCATGATTGGAGCAAAGCAGCAGATGATATCCTTTAGAGCTTATATTAGAACATCGGGCGGCAGCCGCCGAAGGACATGATTAGGAAGAGTTATCCCGAGGACGTTAGTACCTGATGACGTTACTGTTGCGACGTATGAAGTGCTTCTGGATGGAAACGACTTCATCCCTGTTAGTTTAACAGTTAGAGGACGAATTTACATGTCGGCGAAGCATTTCAAAACATTGGTCTGTCTTCGTCACGCTACTGTCACTCAAGGTGCGTTTGTAACCTCAAAGGAAGCTATTGGTTTCCAGGATGACACAGGAACGCAAAAAGGTACACGGACGTAGAAAGGAAACAGAAACACATGCCGAGAAAGACACAGTAGCGCAAGAAAAAGTACACAGGTGTTAAAGGGGAACAGGACGTCCGGTCCCCTTTTGATACCCAGTACCTTTTGTGCTGCTGTGTTGTTCTGAACCTGCACCTACATGCTCAGGTACAAGTTCTTTTCAATTGATTTTCAATTTCCCGCTCCATAGACATGTACCGCCGCTGCAGCTGGGACGACCGCATTTTCGCCGCGTGGGCACAAATAATTTATTGTGCATGTATGTGGAAGAACTATACTAATACCGTATTCCCTGTATTAAATTGGTTTGTACCAGTCTTTATTATATTAGTAATATGAATATTGTCCATAATACCCTCTCGTGTTATGTACAGCTTTGGTCAAAGGACCTCGGATACTATGATGCTTTCACGGAGTACAAAATTTCTCAAAGCTGTGGACCAGGGTCCTTCTCGATTTACAAGAATGTAGAAGCTAATCTCTCCGCCAATGATTCATACGGCTGGGAAACAACTCGGGAAACCTCTGACTAAAGGCCTAAGTGCTTGTTTTGGTGCATAGTTGCAAGAAAACGAGTCATAGTCAGTTGGCCCGCATTACCACTCAGTGCTAGCGGACTTCCGCATTCCTGGCGAACATGCATTCGCGAATTTTGCCTTTGTGCATGATATGACACGGCTAAATGTTTTTTTTTGTTTGGTCGCAAGAAAGATGAACTTTGCACAAAGGACAAAGTTTCCCAACCGAGGCCGGCGTAGTGCGTACGGCAATGACCCAGGTTTTGCGTAGATCCGAGGGCAACCTCCACAGCTCGTGTTACCAAACATAGCGTCCTCAAGAAGAAGATATGAAGAATGTATCCTTGCGGAGTAGCTTGATCTAAGCCAGGAAAGCCTACATGCTGCACTGAAGATGATTTCGCAAGCGTGTCTCGAGCAACCGGCACCTCATTAGTGTCAGAGCGCTGAAGGGGCATCAGTCTGCTAAGCGTCCTTTATTGCTTCTATCTATTTAAAGCATAGTCGTGGTAAGGCTGTCCACTAATTGAAGGGGCAAGCTTTCTGACACTGGCAGTCCCCCGTTCTTTTATTTTATTGACCGCTTTTACGCAGCATTAGTTTGAGACCTTTGAGGGAAGTATTGTCGACCATTACTAGTAGCTTAGTTTGAGAAGACAAGGCTTTCTCTGGCGGACATTACTCCGAAAAACCCTACCTGCGTAATTTCCTTCTTTGGGAAAGGTTTTAACTTGGTAAGAGTGTTTAATGTTTTTCGTTGTTTTTAGGCACAGTTGGGTAGGGTGACAATTAGGCGTGTAGATAACCGTTTCACATGGCAGTGACAATACAGTAACTGGTTCAGTTTCTGTGACGAGCTGTACTAGATTTTCACGTTTTCGATGTTGAAAACTTAGGTCTGGTAAGGTGACTCGGAGTAATTACATGCATAAAAAAAAACGTGAGTTTTGCTGTGAAAACACATGATGTATCCTGTTTTCAGAAATTCTACCGTTTGATGCTTGCAATACTACTGCTGCACTGAAGCAGGTATGAGCTTCAGAGTTAGGATAAACATTACAGCGATTAACTAAACCAGCAAAACGCTGATGGCTTTCCTCTTATTTGGACAAGTAATGCTTTCGCCTAACGTTTTCTCCAGTTGGTCCTCGCAGTCAATGCGAGGTGGCATTGCTGGAATATACAACCCCGCCCCCCACCTAGAAAAAAATGATAACGAAACCTTCTCTCTCTGTGATCTTTGTGATGAGCTGCAAGTCGTTCATTATGAACCATCACTGTAACATAATGACGCCGTGACGTCATCCAGTCATACACGATTCGTAATGGAAGCTTCTTATAAATAAGCTTCTGTATAGCTGACGTGAGTGCGAGTGCCTAAATTCAGGTGAATTTCTCATGCACGAGAACATTGGAACATGTACATTGACGTGCAAAGCCAGCAACCTTTGACAACATACATCTATAGAGTTTTCGTGTTTACTGTCTGTGACATGAACCGGAAATAAGCGCCTGAATTTCTTGCGTTTTGCGAATATGTTGAAAGGGCACAGCAACTTGTGCTCCTGGTGAAAGTACAGCGTGACTGCGAGTATATTGGTCTCGCCAATGCAATTTTAGCAACAGATGGCTAACCTGACTAGCACACCAGGACTTCTTCATGCCACTACGTCATCCACTGGAATGCCAATGAGCAGGCTCTCGGGAAAGCGACATTCAGTGCTTGCTGTGACGAAAGCAATGCTGTGGTTTGCATACAGAATTTACATGCAAAACAGTGTATGCAAACGGTAAATGCAAGTGATGTGCGTCTGCTAAGCTTAATTAAGTTTCGTAGTGCGTAGCGTGCGGGACATTCCGTCAGCAACTACGTGATGCGCCGCGGATCTGGAAAAGAATTCGCACCATGACGTCACGAGAGAGAAGGAAACAGACGCACAAGACGCGATGGTTCCGGAAGCCGAAATTTTGTCGGGCCGTAAACAGCAGTATCAAATATCTGCCGTCTCGCAATTGACATCCGTTCTTTCTCACGGTAAGTGCATTCGTGTGGCAACCACTTCTGGTTCCGACAAGCCTGTGTACAGCGGGAAGGGGGAGGGGTGACTTCTTTTCGTTCTCCGAACACGTCCTCACTCAGCAGATAAAGAGGTAAAAAAGCGAATTAAAAGCGCCGTGCAGCAAGGAATGTGCACTCTGGATCGTTAGGCGGGAAAAAGAACAGAGGGAATGCCAAGTGCAGACACGTGAACCACAGAAGCGTGTCTTGAGCCATCCCAGAGCTCGTTTTTCAAGGACTCTCGCAGCTTGACGTACGAGTGGTGAAGGAAGGCCGCGAGGCACCAGATATACATAGGGCCGGCGAACCCTCGACATGAAGAGTGCCGCTGTTGGTTCGCTGACTGAGAAGATGGAAGCCAACAAATGCCTCGTCTTGGCCTTAATCGCGACCGTCACTCTGACCTGCAATGGTAAGCAAGTCTGTCCTATCCCTACGTATTTGATGTGGCCTCCGGATATTTAAAAAAAAAAAAAAAGTGGCAGATTTAAGATTTTTTACCTAGTGAACACTGCCTTTCGGTGCCGACCGAACTTTGCAACTCCACTGTGCATCTCTGCTTGTTTTTACATCGGGAACTCTAAGCGTGTGAGACCGAATTGCAATTTCTGAACTGGTTTCGTTACAGCATGGTTGGGGTGGCAAAAAGCTTAGTGATGGGAAATGGTGGTACAAGGAAATCTGGCGGTGCCTTTGTATTTATGGCCGTGGATTAGCGGATATAGACGGTATGTTTTATCAGGAATTATGCCTGCACTAAGCCGAATACGCTCGAACACTGCGCGATAAAACATTGACTGCTGAACCATTTTGTTAGCGCCCCCTCAGCAGAGGCCGAAAGTTCGGCGTTTAAAGGTTTTGTGTATTAATAAACTACCTTGCCATACCTGCTTACTTCCGTGGCCTTCGATGGCAGTCGTATAGTATTGCTAGCATTAGACTAATGCGCGGCAGTGAAAAATAAAAAAAGTACACGGACTGCGTTGGTCGAAATTTGTTTCTAGAATCATTTAGCTGATATATGTGGGCCTATAGAAGCTAAAATGCCACTGTAAACAGACACAGTTTACGTAGTTCCTAGCAAGTTTCCTTGCTCACTCTACCACATAGAAATTCAAGGGCTACAATAATAAAAAAAAAGAATTGCGCACATCGAAGCATTAGTTTCCCGTAATTTACATCGAAAACAAGCACACTGTCGGCAGCATCTCTTGCATGAATCAGGATAGCCGCGTCATGACGAAGCTGCAAGACGTTCGGAGAGCAGCAAGAAGTGCGATTTCCTATGTTAGATGCTTAAGTACCTTTGTCCCATGTCACGATGCAACTTAATATTCGTGTGACTAAACTTACAATCGTTTAATTTGACCCGATAAATGCTCATCTTGCAGTTTTTATTTGGCTCTCAAAACAATGCGTGAAGAGTATGGAAGCTTGTGGACTTGAGGCAACGGAGCAGTTTTCTCTGGCAAAAAGGGTTTAATATGCTTTTAACCAGAGGCTATTGAACAGGATAGTGTCTTACAAATAAAAAGAAGTGCAAAGCGAGGAAGGTGCATTGATGAGTATGTAGTGTATGTCATGCATTTCCGATGTATACGTGAAACACTTTTGCGTACTTAACATCCTGTTCACTCGTGAAACAGCCTACCAACAGTGCGGCACTGCCCCGATGCGGCAGGGACAGTTATACGGCGGCAGCAAGTCCACAGACGTGATGCCAGCCTACTGGCCCTGGAATGCTGCCATCCACACCATCGCCAAGTTCCGGCCGGAGCAGTACTGCAGCGGGGCGCTTATCACCGATCAGCACGTGGTGACCGCCGCGCACTGCGTCGAGTAAGTAAAACTTGTTTCGAACCATTCTCGCTGCATGGCGTTCTTATATGCTCTACTCGACATTAACAATATAAGACCTAAGCGCACAATTGCAAAAAAGAATATTTAATAAGAGTGAGATAGAAGGTCGAGGTTGCTGCGAGCTAAAAGGGGGGTTAACGTTGGTCAATGACGATAGAATTCATTTCACCAGAGGACATTTATATAGAGAACATAAAAAAAAAGGCCAACAATTTCAACTCTAGTGACAATTTGTGTCACAACTCTCGGTCATCTTTCACACAAGAGCCCCGACAGTTAAGCCTTCAGGTGCCATGTGTAAACCAGTTGAGCTAGAAAAAACAACTTTGTAATGAAGAAAGCCATGTGTCACATTCTGTCTTCTGAGAAAATTAGAGAAGCTGGATATGCTCATTCGAGCTCTTTGTTCAACCGCACTCAAGGTAGTGGCGTAAATCATGGATGCCGATACCAGTATCCGCGCTAACTAATGCGAATTTAAGGAGCACGTTGCATAATTCCAATGCACGGAATAAAACTAATCGTGTAGCAATATCTGAATTTCCAGGGCTAAATTACACGAATTACTGCCACTTCCGCTTTATTCGTTTCCTACTCTTTTGTTTGTACGCCGCAGGGGGTGGCCGAAGAGTATCGCATGCCACAGTGCTAGGGTAATACAGCTAGCCTTAAAAAAATGCATGCATATCGTCACAGGTACTATTCGTGCAGGAAATTGACTGCCTGGTACACAATGTGCGTTTTCTTACAGCAAACGGACCAGCGACGGAATACGGATTCACTTGGGATCATGGCGCAGGAGCACTCTGGATGAAGGCGAAGTCGCACTGTCAGTTGAGGAAATGTGCATCCACCAAAACTATTCTGGCAGTGTGAGTGATTCACGGAGCAAGACACTCCAAACGTCCTTTTTTTTTTTGTGACCGTTTCGAATTATGCCCGTATCTGTGAATTCAAAAATCATTCTTGCAATAATGCGTAAAAAAAAGTGTGCACTACTGGTGTGTACTTTTGCACTAAATTCGTAAAGCGATAAAAGTATTTTGCCGTACTCAACAGGAGCACGGGAAACACTGTCAGAAAAAGGAGCCTAAGCGCATAATGCAGAAAATTATTTTTTTCTTGAACAGATTAAAAAAAAACTTGTATGTGGGACTGGAGCAGCGTATTACTTGGAATGCAGCTGGACAGTGACTTTTCTGCGTAGCATCACAAAGTTACAATAGCTCTCCATCGTCTTTTTCCTTGTTTGCTATTATATTTCAGGACGGTTCCAGCCTGATCCGGCTCGTAATGGAAGAGTTTAGGTATGACGTCACAGGCTGCTCTTAACTGCATTGCGCAGTGCCTCCTTTTCTGAGCACAATATTTTGCTGTACACCACTCACAGTATGAATCAAACTTCTAACTTTCAATATTTTGTTAGTGGGCCTGCTTTTCCGTCGTGAGAATTATTACAGCGACATTAACGAGAACACTTTTGATCTTCAATGGCAATTGCAAATATTCTGATGAAGCGGCACACTTCTAAAATTACAAGCATTGACGTGTTTATTTCTTATTTCCGCTGCGACACTTATAAATTGTATGACTTAAGGGACAGATGAAAAAAAAAAGAAAGAAGAGAACAGGGCCCATCAACAATCATTCACTTTCCCATGTCTTCTTTTCATTTGCAGGAGAATGACATTGCCATCATAAAGCTGGCTCAGCCAGTAGACTTCAAGAGTGGAATAAGGCCCGTGTGTCTGCCGGACAGAAATGAACACTTACCAAAAGATTCTGAGGCATACACAACAGGATGGACTGTTAGAAAAGGTATGGCTCGGAAATGTTTTCCCACAATCTTTTTAAACATAAGCTATTCTATGCTGTGATGATATTAAGGATTTTATGTGCTTGTGTACAAAGCAGAGAGCGGAAAAGGACGGGGAATCGGAAGAAGTTAGCAGGGAGGTGTGGGCGGAAAAGAAGGAGAGGAGTGCTGGAGCTAGCAGTTATTCTCAAACCAAACAAAGAAAAATCTGCTAACTATAACTTTGGATGCAGTGTTTAGCGTTGCATAAAAAAAAAAACGGTTAATATAAATGACCCACAATATTTTAAGAGCATAAATTAATAAATGTTTGTGGGTATATTGTTTAAACCGCATGGCTGAGGCCAGCCAAACTAGCATTTTTAGGCACGAGGAAATATTAGTTTGGAACAGGGATGATTGGATGCACTGAACGGGCCTAGACAGTGATTTTGGTTTTTGAGCATTTTTTGTCCTTTACGAAACCGTTCTTCTTAGCGTTTATATTAACCGGAAGTGTTCATTTGATTGTTCCAGGGAAGCCAACGCGTCGACGCACGAGGAGAACACTGCAGGAGCTGAAATTGACGCTCATGAGCAAAACTAAATGCTCCAAGTCCTTTGATGTCAGCCTTTCTGAAGATATTCTGTGTGCATCGCACGACCACGGTTCACTCTGTGAGGTACGCAGCTTATAATTTTTGTTCAGCGCGAAGCATGGAGACGCCTCCTAAGCATCTTTACTAAGTAAACGCAGTGCTTGGCAGCACTGGTCACTGGTGCCTGCGGTGCGTTTGGACGTTTAGTACGTGGCGTGAAAATTATGGGTAGCACTTAAGCTCCATTTTATTGCCTAAGCAATACTACGCCCGTCGCGTAAACCCGGCCGGTAGCCACGTTTAACCTTTAGAGCGACCGCAGATGGGGCCCCTCTTCAAACCGTCGGGTAAACCCGCTCGGCAGCCACGCCGCGCCGCAGAAGAAGAAGCAGCAGCAGAAGAAGAAAAAGAAAGAGAAAGGAAAATACGAAAGAGAAAAAGAAAAGAAAAAGAGAAAGGAAAAGAAAGAAAAAAAATAAAGAAGAAAAAGAAAAGGAAAAGAAGAAAAGGAAAAGAAAGAGAAACAGAAAAAAAAGGAAAAAAAAGAAACAACTAAAAAAGAAGCTACGTCGGCTTTGCTTACGCAACCAACTGGGTTTAAATAAAGCTAAACCCTAGCTAATTTTTCATGGGTACGACACGACAAGTAGGCTTCCTGCCCACATATAATAAAGCTTTGCTTTAACCAAGCCGTGTAAAGGTGCCTGCGAGGCCTAGGGGTAACGTGAATACAAGGGGCTAAGGGGCTGATTCTGATGTAACCTTCACATATGAAAGGAGATGCCCAAGTTGGCAGTTTCTGCGTGAACCCAACTCATTGCGAAGGTGCGCGGCCATCTCAACTTCCAGCTACCGCCTGACAGTGCCATGCTCGTAATGTTTCGCTCACAACGTCGGCGCCGGATTTTCGGTGAGCGGGAACTTTAAAGCCTTCACGTTAAAAGATACGTACGTGCATGGCTGTGCAAGAAGAAGATGGCTGTGCAAAAAAAAAAAACAAAAAAAAACACCAAATCGGGTATGCACTTCAGCTTTATGCTCATGTCAAATGAAAAAAAAAAACTGCTTTCTTGCATCTTACTTGCATACAGTGATACGAATGTAATAGAATTCGTCTCACTGGTTGACATACCCTTCCTTGTAAGTCATGCTAACTTCACGTGTTGGGAAATAGTTCCACGTGGTTAATGCTTTTGTGTGAAGATTCTATCAGGTAATAAGTTTGACCGCATAGAGTTTGACGTGCTCAGATTCTGGAGTGTGGTTAGTAACTTTCTCTTTAGTTACAAAATTCATGAAGGCCTTCTTTTATCAATTTTGTGTCTGAGGTTGTCTGTAACGATGCTATAATATGCCGTCTTCGGCGCCTTCATGGAGGATCGACGCCAGTTTCTTTAGCTTCCTAATTAGGCCCATGTTTACCAGGAAAGAAAAGAGGAAGACAGAAGGTAAATTAACACCTAATTCCTCATATATACGTAGTACTGCCTCGAAGTGACTGAGAGTCTTGAGGATCCTGGCCTGAGGTCGACTAAAAGTGTGCTCGTCAAATCCAATGTGCAGGGAGACAGTGGAGCACCTGTGATGCAGAACATCGCCGGCCAGTGGTTCCTGCAAGGCATCCTTTCCGGAGGGCCGCCTACATGCGGGGACCCAACGTTGCCCATGGTCTTCACTCGGGTGGCAAGTTTTGCAGATAACTTCATCAACGCCTATCTTGGCGCCAGGAGTCAAAGTCGGAAATCGCAGGTCTGCACATTGAAGTAATGCCGTTTCCCAGGTCCAGTGATCTCCTGTGGACGCATTTTAAATGCCGCTGGCTCGCAGGAGCTATACTGTCACGTGACGAGAGTTCAATGTGCAATACACCATCGTAATATATGTGAACAAGTCCAGACTCACAAAGTGCCAAAAATATGCTATTTATTTCAAGAAAGAATGCGCGAGATCTGGGCGTGAGCTTCTAAGCCATTACTGCATCTATTTATGACCTCCTTCTGTTCACAATCACATGACTGTCGCAACAAAAGAGTTTAGTTTACTGCCGGATCTCACTAAAGTACTGAGGTGCTCGGAGCCTACTTTGTGACGAGGAGGCTGCCGAAATGACGAGGCGTTCAAAATAGTTTGTACGCAAATAAAATCGAGTTCTACTCGCCAATTGTGTGCTCTCTTCTTCTGCGTTTAATTATGTGTGCTCTGTGATTGTAGCCAAATATAAAATACTGAAATATAGCTTATGCAATTGAATATTTTAAGTTGCACCATCTCTGTTAGCTCAACACAGTGCCCACTTTTCTGTACTGAAAGTTTCTGGTCACGATGTCTAGTCATGCTGCGCTGCTTACGTGATTAGGCGGACTATGTGCTGAATTGATGAACTGCTGTCAGCATTGGACGCAGACAGTGCTGGACACCACGATTTTGCGCTCAGATTTGTAACCTATGGATTGCGATGGGAAGTTCAGACGAAAGCACTCAGAGTGCTCCGGTAGCAGGGGCAGCAGATCGGCAGAAGCCGCAGTTTTCACACACTGAGCATGAATGGCCGAATGGATTTAACACTCATTTGACGGGTCTGTTGGTAGATGGCGCTGTTTCATGTGTTTCATGTGTTACTTGAATGTTATGTTATCCATCCGGAAGTCGATGCAGGGGCAGTCACTGTTCCGGAGGCCCTAGGGTTTAGAGATATCAGTGGCCGGGTGAATAAACCGGCGGTGGAAGCTAGCAAAAAACGATTGGAAGATTGATGGCTTAAAAGCAGAAAAGTAACTTAATGTCAGTAATGTAGAAATAAAGATTCAATAAAAAATGATGGCATAGTTAACTGATCTAAATCAATAATTAAGATATAGAAAAAAATTCAGCATAATAGCTACGGCTACCACCCCGTTTCAAAGAGGACGCTCCTTATATTCCATCCATCCCATCCATCCACCGACTGGGTGTCACTCGTCCCGAGAACTTTCTCCAACACATCTTTTTGCTACGGCTTTTGAGGGCCTCTCTGCGGCGCTGTTTTCCAGAGACTGGCCTTCGAAGCAACGGCATCCTGTGCTTGATCTCAATCTCGGGCCTGTCGCTGCGACTGGCAGCGACATGGTACTGACCCTTGAGTTGGTTATTATCACTTTGAGCAGAATGCAAGGCGGGATCTTTTCTGCTGATGCTAACCGTCAGCTGTTAAGCGCGGCAACGAATGATAGCTACCGCTGCCGCTTGATTATTTTCCTTCGGTGGTGTTATAGTCGGAGAGATACAATGCAGCAGCAATGGACGCTGCCGGTTTAAAGTTCATACTTCTTTTAATGTAAGTCACTAGAAGTACACGATAAATGTTTATGCTAGAGGTTTCTTGGCAAGGATGATTGACGAAGAGTTAAAATTTTTCGAAGCTGCAGAAACAGAACTGTATTTGTTTTTAGAAAGTGGATATTGCTATCGAAAGCCGGCCTCTAATATCATCATCATCATCAGCCAAACTATACCCACTGCAGAGCAAAGGCCTCTCCAATATTATTCCAATTAATCCTAGCTAAGCTAGCTAGGATTACGTATACGTCTGTTACGTATAAGGTATTTACTAAGGTAATCACTAATAGAATCAGGACAACCTTAGACTGCAATCAAGCAAAGGATCAAGCAGGGTTTCGGAAACGGTACTCTACTATCGATCATGTCCATACCATCAATCAGGTGATAAAAAAATGCTCGGAATATATAACCAGCCCTTATACATAGCATTCATTGATTACGAAAAAGCATTTGACTCAGTTCAAACCTCGGCGGTGATGCAGGCATTGCGAAATCAGGGGGTAGACGAGCCGTATGTGAAAGTGCTGGTAGATATATATAGTGGCTGCACAGCAACATTAGTTCTGCATAAAGAAAGTAACAAAATTCCTATAAAGAAAGGTGTTAGGCAAGGAGACACTATCTCCCCAGTACTATTCACAGCTTGCTTAGAGGAAGTATTCAGAGACTTGGAATGGGAGCAGTTAGGGATAAGGGTAGATGGAGAATACCTCAGTAATCTGCGATTTGCTGATGACATTGCCTTGGTAAGCAACTCGGGGGATGAACTGCAAATAATGATTGATGACCTAGACAGAAAAAGTAGAAAGGTAGGCTTGAAAATCAATATGCAGAAGACTAAGGTAATGTTCAACAGCCTCGGGAAGGAACAGCAGTTTACATTAGGTAGCGAAATACTGGAAGTAGTAGGCGAATATGTCTACTTAGGACAGGTAGTAACCGCAGATCCGGACCATGAAAAGGAAATAACAAGAAGAATAAGATTGGGATGGAGCGCATCTGGCAAGCACTCGCAGATTATGACTAGCAGCTTACCGGTATCGCTCAAGAGGAAAATATACAACAGTTGCATCTTGCCTGTACTCACCTATGGGGCTGAAACGTGGAGGCTAACAAAGCGAGTTCTACTTAAGTTGAGGACAACCCAGAGGGCTATGGAACGAAAAATGGTAGGGGTAACATTAAGAGATAGAAAGCGTGCAGAGTGGGTCAGAGAAATAACTCAAGTTACCGACATTCTAGTGGAAATTAAGAAGAAGAAATGGACATGGGCAGGACATGTAGTGCGAAGAGAGGATAACCGATGGTCGTTGAGGGTAACAAACTGGATTCCAAGGGAAGGAAAGCGTAGCAGGGGGCGGCAGAAAGTTAGGTGGGCGGATGAGATTAAGAAGTTCGCAGGGGTCAAGTGGATGCAGCTAGCACAGAACCGGGTTAAGTGGAGAAACATAGGAGAGGCCTTCGCCCTGCAGTGGGTATAATCAGGCTGCTGTTGCTGCTGCTGCTGCTGCTGCTGCTGCTGCTGATGATGATGATGATGGTGAAGCTAGCTAGCTAGCTGCATCCACTTGATCCCCGCAAACTTCTTAGCCTCATCCGCCCACCTAACATTCTGCCGCCCCCTGCTACGCCTTCCTTCCCTTCAGATTCAAATTGTTACCCTTAGCAAATATCCATTACCCTCTCTTCGCACTACATGCCATGCCCATGCCCATTTCTCCTTCTTGATTTCCGCTAGAATGTCAGCAACTTGAGTTATTTCTCAGAACCACTCTGTACGTTTCCTTTCTTTAAACTTTACACCTACCATCCATAGCTGTCTGCGTTGCCGCCTGGGGACCGAGGGCGCGAAGAGACAAAATCTCTTTGTTAGCCTATAATAGCGGAGGCTCCAGCCCCCATCCCCTAGGCCTGCGTACCGGGGATGGGGAGTAAGAGGCCTCTAAGGTGGACAATAAAAGTTGTAATCCATCTATTCAGCATAAGTAGAACTCTTTTCGTTAGTCTACCTTTGAGCCCTCCAGGTGAGTGCAGATAAGATGCAACTGTTATATACTTTCCTCTTGAGCGATACCGGAAAGCTGTTAGTCATAATCAGTGAGTGCTTGCTATATGCGCTCCGTCCTAATCTTATTGTCGCAGTTATTTCGCTTTCATGGCCCGGATCTGTGGTTACTACTTGTCCTAAGTATACATGTATGTACACATATTCTCCTATCACTTCCAGTGCTTCGCTGCCCATTGCAAACCGCTTTTCGTTCCCGAGGCTGTTGAACATTATCTTAGTCTTCTGCGTTTCGATATTTAGCTCCACCTTTGTTTTTCCTGTCTAGGTCATCAATCATTATTTATTGTTCAGCTCCAGGGTTAGCAAGGCAATGCTATCAGCGAATCGCAGATTACTGAGGTATTTTCTTTGAGATTTTAACCCAAATGCTCTCATTCCAAGTCTTTGTATACTTCCTCTAAGCGAGCTGTGAATAGTACTGGGGAAGTAGGGCCACCTTGCGTAACACCTTTCCTTATGTGATTTTTATTACTTTATTTACGTAGAGCTATGTCTGCTGTGTAGTCACTACAGATATCTGCCAGTACTTTCATATACGGCTCATCTATACCCTGATTTCGCAATGCCTGTATGGCCGCCGAGGTTTCTACAAAGTCAAATGCTTTTTCGTAATCAATGAATGCTATGTATAGGAGTTTTTTTAATTTTTACTTCGGCAATCACATAAATTAGTAATGTAATCTGTTTAGGGGAAAGATAATTAAACACAAAGTGGAAGAAAAAACAACGTGCCGATGGTGGCAACCGAACCCACGACCTCCGAATACCGCGTCCGGTGCTCTTCCAACTGAGTTACATCGGCCACTGTCCCCCCTCCTACTTTCTTGGGTATTAATGTTGTCTGTAGACGAACCTTGAGAGTGTTCACCAGCGCCACCCTCAACCATAGCGGTGGACGTGGAACGTGCTGTGTTACCGCCAGCGTCACGTAGAACGTGACCAAGAGGGAGGACGAGAGCTGTGCTAGAACCCTCTTACGCTACCTATGGCTTCAAGACTGCCATAACTGAGACCCCCGTAAGCTACAAGCAGATAAATAAAGGGGAAATGAGGGTGCTCGTTTTTTTTATACTCTGTGTTTAATTATCTTTTCCCTAAACAGATTACATTACTAATCTATGTGATTACCGAAGTTAAAAGTAAAAAAAAACGAAAAAGTACAATCCCTAATGCTTTCCTTGGCCTCGCCTGCTGTTGGCTTCTTTCCTGCATGTATTATAACGAGCACCCTCATCTCCCCTTCTTTTATCTCCATGTATAGGGGTTGGTTATATTTCGAGCATATTTTTATCACCAAGTTGACAGCATGGATATGATCGTAGTAGAGCATTCTTTACGAAAACCTGCTTGATCCTTGGGCTCATTGAATCCAAGGTTGCCCTAGTTCCATTACCGATTACTTTCGTAAATACCTTTTATGTAACAGAGAGTAAGCTGATTGGTCGGCAATGTTTCAAGTCCTTTGTGCCCCATTTTCTATGAATTAAGGTAATCTTAGTGTTCTTTTAAGATTTCTTTACCGTTAATGTCACCAGGCACTATTCATACTGTAGCATGTTATCCCCCCCCCCCCCCCCCCCCCGCTTTCTTCATTCTTCAACAAATATGTAGTTACTTGATTCTCTCTAGCTGCTTTTCTTCTTTTCATAGCGGCTAAAGCTTTCTTAACCTCGTCCTTCATTACTGGCGGAAAGTCTGATTGTTTTTCGCTACCGTCAATCTCATCATTGTCTTGACTAGTATGGCTACTGTACTGGTCAGTAGAACTTATCTGATTTTTGTCTGTGCCTAATCTCATCTTTGCCCCTTTTAAGGTTGCCACCGTTCTTTTGAGCGTGCTCGATTTTCTCCGTGTTACTCTCCCTCATGTCGGACACTTTTCGCCGATTTATAACACCTTTTATAACTCTGCCAGTTCTATGCTGTCTTTTGTGTTGGAGGCTTTCATGCTTTTGGCCTTAATCAAGTGTTTCGTCTGCTTAGATAATTTACTGGTATTTTCTCTAACTATCCTACCATTTACCCAGGAAGCACAAACCGTCGGACCAATATTGGAGTCGATTGGCGATGAAATGGTCCTATACACGGCCTCACAAAGCAACATGATACCAATATTGGGCCCATGGTGTTGTACTGCCTGGAGTACTTCCACTGCGCACTAAGTAATGGCCTCTCTGAAGATATAGTTCATGGCTTCTACACTAAATTCAGCTTCTTAGGTTAAAAATGAATATCTATTCTATAGCAAGATCCTGAATTCTTCAACAATAATTCTCACGGCTAATTCGCTGATGGACTTCTCTATTACTAACCTGCTTTCTTCCCTCTCAAAATCTAGACAAATTCGGGACCTTACCATTCTGTGGTTACTGTATCGCACCTTCCGATTACTTCTACATCCTGCATACTGCCAAGGTTAAAACATAGCATGATGTGAATTTCACTTTTAGTCTGCTCGTTTCCACGTAAACTTCCGGCTCTTCCGTTTGCTGAAGAAGGTATTCATGATTCTGAAGTTATCGCACTCGGCAAACTTCCCTAATAACTCCGCTCTACTATTCCTAGAACCAATTCCATAGTTACCCACTGCCTGTTCTATTGCGTGCATCTTGCCTACCTTGGCATTGAAGTTGCCATTAGTACTGTAATACTCCATTCTTAGGTGGCCCATTGCGTATTCTAAGTCTCCATAGAAGCTTTCGACTGCATCTTGCCTACCTTGGCATTGAAGTTGCTATTAGTACTGTAATACTCCATTCTTAGGTGGCCCATTGCGTATTCTACGTCTCCATAGAAGCTTTCGACTGCCTGCCAGTTATGACTACATGAACCGTTGGCCTGTGCAACCCACAGTTTATACCGCTTATTAAGCTTAATTACGTTGCCTGCATGCACTCTGTAATTAGTGCTGTAGAATTAATTTATGTTACCAGCTATATGCTTATTGACAAGGAATCGTACTCCTAGTTCTCGTCTCTCCGTTAAAATGAACTCGATAACACAATATATACCCGTCCTTCAGTGCAGTATATGCCTCGTTTGACCTCCTAACTTCGCTAAGACCTATGATTTCCCATTTCATTCCCGCTAGTTCCTCGAAGAGCGCTGCTAAACTAGCCTCACTGGCTAGGGTTGTAGCGTTAAACGCTGACATGGCCAGTTTTCAATGGGTGCCTGTCCGGAGGCGCATATTCTTAACCCCCTCCGCTGAGTTACAGGTCTGACCGCCGCCGTGGTCAGTTGCTCCGCAACCGCTGGTGATTGCTCCGTTGCTCAGTTGCTCCGCCGGGGGCTCATCCGAGCGCGGCCGCTCGAGCGGCTATGATCGGAGTATTAAAAAGGGGTGGCGGCCAATTACTACACCAGGGTAACCAAATCCAGTTCTGTCGAGGGAGTCCCTTTCCGAGGGTGTTCACCGGAATCAGGTCGCACCTCAAGCCCGTTTATGAAATTCCATCGACACACGCTTTTTTAATCTTGCGGAGAAATGCACGGCACCGGGATTCCAACCATGGTCCTCTTGCACGTGAGGCGGATGTTCTACTTCGGCGCCTCATCTAATAATTGTTCCGCAAAAAGCCGATTAGATGGGCGCATCTCCGGAAACTAAAAGTGCTATTACAGTCCGGATTTGATTCGAAATAACGTGAAACTGGTCACTATTCCTTGTTCGAACAGACGGTGGAAAGGAAATATCAGTCAGAGTCACGGTGATAAATTTAGATATTTGATAGTCAACTATAAGGTTAGACGAACAAGAGTAAAAATTTAAATGCGACGGAGGCTGGAAGAGCTCATTTTGAATTATCTAAAGAAATAAACTAAACGAACAGAACGGCAATGTTTTGAAAGGTATGAAGTTCTTAAAAAAAAAAGAAAAGCTCAGAAGCGAGCAAGAACATTTCCTTGGAAAAATACGATGGAAAAGTACGATGTAGCTTTCATCAAATGAAACGTTTTGCCGCAAACAAGTTGTAAACGATTAAAAACACAGAGAACAGGAAAATTAGGAGAGAAAGAGAATTGAACGAGTGTTAAAGTCAGCTTTCTCTCCCATTTCCAGAAAAACAAATGGCTCTTGTTAACTTTAGTTTCTCAAGTGCCCCCATATGCCACGTCGTGAGTGTAAGTTAATCCTGGCGACATTTACTAAAGAGCCCAGCTGCGTGCGTCGACAACTAAGAATGCCCTCATCTATCAGCATGCTATGTGTGCCCGTCCATGCTTTGTGCAAAGGATTTGACACATATTAGTCTGCTATTTGTTTGTCCCAAAATCCGCTGGCATCTCCAAATCCAACCTCACCATGAAAGAAATGAATTCAATTTTCACTGCTTAAATGCCTGCAGGGCGTTGTACTGTGACTTGCTAAACTCAGACTCTAGTGCAGACGTACTGCGCTCCTAATCTTCATACTGGGTAGCTTCACTCTACCTTGTTTCTATATATTCGTCAAATTCAACGCCCTCTTCTCGCATTCTGCTCTAACTATCAAGATCATCTGGAGACAATAGAACATCTACTCGTTCAGCTAGATATATAGTAACTAATGGTTCTAGTACGAACATTTGCGAGTCCCAGCTTGCGCCTTCATAACCGAACTCACAAAAATGTACATACATTAGACTGGCCGGCGCAGTATGGCCGAACAATGTTGTACTTTTTGTTCTTTTCATACCGTTCAGGTTTTTTTGGAAGACGTGCATTGTTTTTATCACAATCATCACGTGTAATATTTGCGTGTCATGTCCTGCGCGCCTGGGCCAATGTCACCTTCAGTATTGTGAAATTAATAACAATAAATAATTGCTCCATACAGTTGCATCTTCCTCGCTCCTTGCCCTCTCACATCAATCGGGACGACCTTTTTCCTCAGCACAGTTATATTTGCACCTGAATCAAGGCAAGCTTTGAACGGGTGTGTGTTCATCACAGGTAAGCTGCCCTCACGTCAACTCTCGCGTTTGCTATCTCATATCGAACTCTTTTCCGGCCTCCAGTTAGCTCACACGCAGCTCTCGCTGTTCATCTGCACAGCTGGGGATTCCTGCTTGACTGCTGGCTCGCTGATTTAGACTTCGGAACGTTTCTTTGCATATGGTCGACATTCCTACAGCCAAACCTTTTTGGGACCTGTCAGCGTTTTTTTTTATTTGCTCCTTTTATCCAAGCAGCTTGACTGCCTGCCTCTCGTGGGTGGCCACATTTCTTTAGGCGCCTTCATTGTACCTTGACGCCGCACGAAATTGGTATCCTCAGACTGCTCAGTGCGAGCTGGGTAATTATGTGGGCTTAAACCATTTTAATATTTTGGATTGCTGGACCTATGCGCACAGCTCGTGATTTTTGCACATGTTTAGGCCACGTCGCGACGATTGATTAGCGCAGCTCATTTAAGTAGCAATATTTCGACGATGCAGGTAATAACCCAACAAAAGTTTCAACTACTTAATGATATGACCAGTTCTTTACCCTTTCGACATGCGTAATCTTAGGTTCCAGTATCCTGGGGTGAGCATCAACTCGGTCAGCACGCGCAGCATTATGAACGCATCACTGATAGGTCCATATCAGTAGTGATCATGTTTGAAATAAATAAATACCTGCTTTTGATACCTACCGCTAAACTTTGGTGAGCCAAAGATCCGCCCTTGTCTATCGTTCACACTGAAACACTTAACCCTCTACTTAAGCTTGAAGCCCTGGACAGTCAATTTCGCACGAAGGAATCCAACATAACAGTATTAGGCGGAACTTGGGGAAATTGACCTATACAGGACTCAAGGTATTTTTCACCTGACTGCGACACGTTTTGTTTTTATATAATGAATAGGCGAGGAGGAGGCGTTTTATTCTGTGCTAATTAGTGATGCCGTTGTTCTCAGACTGAAACTCTATCCCGTGCGAAGTTATTTTTTTTTAGTGCGATGCTTTGTTCCCACTATTATTTTCGGCATTTATTATCGAGCCACTAATATGACTGGTTCAGTTAAAGCCGACATTAACGAAGCCTGCCGCATCATAACTGCTTCACATCAGCCCACTCACACTCTTCTTTATCGCAACTTTAACTTTCCTGCTATAACCAAATGCTACCTCTTTCCCAATGTGCCTGACTGTTAGCACCCACCGGACTGTCGGGCTGTATCAGCTCTTTCAAAACCCTACAAGGCAAAGTGATCAGTCTTTGCGTAATCGGGAGCTCATTCCTATTTTGTAACCCAAGAAAGTTTAACCATCAATTTGTTTACCTGACCTTATTGACTACGACGTAATTCTATTCCTATGTTTTCCCAGCCCTTGTGTGAAAAAAAAAGAATCTGTAACACTACACGACAAAGGAAACTAGGCCGCCATAAGCGTGGCGTTCGTCAAATATTGGGCGCGGTTCCTCCCAGAACTTTCAAGCCATTTAACTGAACCTATCTGGGGCCTCCTAAAGCCCAAAAATTCATCCACTGAAAGGTAAGCACACGGCTGCTATTGGTTTGGCCTGAAAATCACCGTTATCTTATTTTAATGCGGCGCTGAAGGGTCTATATAACCAAGAGAGGAATTGTCACCTCAAAATAACCACAATTACCTCCACTTCATCTCCACGCAACTATGCTGATCAATGTATTCAATCCTAAAGAAATTATGAGCTGAGTTAATCACTGAAAGTCTCACCTTCATCTGGTATTGTGGCATAAACTGAAAGGGTCTAAAATGCTATAGAAATCATTAGTATCATTTGATGGTACCTATTTCAAAAATTTTGGTCTTCAGGAGTGCTTCAGTAAGACAGGAATATTGGTCATATAGTCCCAGCTTTCCAAACATTCCTCTTTTTCATGTAAAGCATACTGCTATAGCCCATCACAAGCATCCGTCCTAAGCTAAATGAATATCTCATTTAGTCAATTACGCTCATCTTATGAAATGACCTGCATCGGCCAATTTTTTAAACTCTCATAGCATGACCCCTTGAAAGGTCTTTTCTGTGATTCTAAACTAGCCCTTTTACTAACGACCTAAGCTGTAGCTTTTATTCAGACATGCCGTTTGACGCGCTCTTCCTTGATATTGAAAAAAATAAGAGAGTTGAATAACGCATGGCAGAAAGGAACAGCGCTAAGCCTGTTGCGCCCTAACCTTAATTCGCTCGTTGTGGTGGCTTATTGTTAGGGTGCTCAAATGCTGAGTCCGAGGTCACCGGAGCGGCAGGTCACCGGAGCGGCAGGTCACCGGAGTGCCTTGTCATCTCCTGTGGCTTCCGGCGCAGTAGCGCCGGGCAGTTGATGCTCGATCGGTACTGTTAAATAATTGACAGGCTGTAGCTTTCACAATATATTTGATAAATAATCCGCAAAGATTTTGGAAGCAATTTCGTAACCACGAAATGGATCCATCCGGATTGTCTCCAGATGATCAGGCTAAAACTTGTACTATGTACAACGATTTCTTTTCGTGTCGGTTTTCCATAAGATAACGGATTCTACCAAGATCCTACTGAAAAACTAAAAGTTTTATGGGGCAATAATCTCACACAATCTCATCAAATCACATAGACTCGAGCCTAGCACTTTGCCCCGTAAAAATATTGAAAGCTCTCAGAAAACAGACAACAGTATTTTTCACTTTGTTCTCAATCTGGACCTTAGAAAAGCTACCAGCCCGGTTAATATAAAAAAAAAATCAGCGCTCCCCTAGTCGTGTACAATGAAAGTATGACACATCGTAGACTTTAACTGATTATGTTATTGCGGAGCGACACACACACACACACACACACACACACACACACACACACACACACACACACACACACACACACACACACACACACACACACACACACACACACACACACACACACACACACACACACACACACACACACACACACGCACGCACGCGCACGCACGCACGCACGCACGCACGCACGCACGCACGCACGCACACACACACACACACACACACACACACACACACACACACACACACACACACACACACACACACACACACACACACACACACACACACACACACACACACACACACACACACACACACACACACACACACACACACACACACACACACACACACACACACACACACACACACACACACACACACACACACACACACACACACACACACACACACACACACACACACACACACACACACACACACACACACACACACACACACACACACACACACACACACGCATACATATAGTAGATATAATTAAAGGAGCCAACAGTCTATGGGAGTCGAAGGTTGATTTTTCTCCTGCTGTGCATTTATATTCTTTCTCCTAAAATCATCACAGGACTAATTCTGGTCAAAAGCAACCACAAAACACTATAAAAATATTACTATCCCCATACGTTTACCTTGGACGCTCATAGACTTGGTTCCTTTAATGGTATCATAACCAGCCCTTCATTTCCCCTTAAAAATTCTGCTTAATATATATATATATATATATATATATATATATATATATATATATATATATATATATATATATATATATATATATATATATATATATATATATTGGTAGAGCACCGGACGCGATATTCGGAGACCGTGGGTTCGGTTCCCACCATCGGCACGTTGTGTTTTCTTCTACTTTGTGTTTAATTCTGTTCCCCCTAAACAGATTACATTACTAATTTATGTAATTATCAAAGTAAAAATAAAAAAAAGACAAAATACAATCCCCAATGCTTTCCTTGGCCTCGCCGACTTTTGGCTTCTTTCCTTCACACACACACACACACACACACATATATATATATATATATATATATATATATATGTGGCGTCCGTGTGCTGTGCAATGTCAGCGCACGTTGAAGATCCCCAGGTGGTCGAAATTACTCCGAAGCTCTCTACTAGGGCTCCCCTTTCTCTCTTTCCACTTTCACTCCCACATTCCTCCCTTCTCTTACGGCGCGGTTCAGGTGTCTACAGAGCAAGTGTGACCGATACTGCGCCTTTCCCTTCCTGTGAACCAATTATTATTATTAGAGAAACGTAACAAAAGTGAGAAAGACACGAGATAACAATGCTGTACCTGGAAACAAAAAAAAAGAATGAAAGGGTGGTTAGAAGGATGGCACCAATAGGCAGTAAAGGGTAATGATAATAATTGGCTCACAGGAAGGGAAGGCGCAGTATCTGTCACACTTACTCTGTGGACACCTGAACCGCGCCGTAAGGGAAGGGGTGAAGGTGGTGAGTGGAAGTGGAAAGAGAGAAAAGGGAGCCGTAGTGAAGGGCTACGGAGTAATTTCGACCACCTGGGGATCTTTAATGTGCGCTGACATCGCACAGCACACGGACGCCACTTCGTTTCGCCTTCATCGAAACGCAGCCTCCGAGGTCGGATTCAAACCCTGGAACTCCGGACAGTAGTCGGGCGTCTTACCACTGCACCACCCCGGCGGGGCAAGAATAACTATATGCGATGACAACGTGAAAACAAAATGCAATAAAAAGCCGAAAAGGCAGTTAAAAGGAGAATGAAAATTAAAAGCGATTAAGAAGCCAAAAAGGTCATTAAAAGCGGAATAACGAAAACAAACAATGCCTAAAGGTCAAAAAGAGCTAAAGGATGAACGCGGGAATCTTAGTCATTAAACTTTTCTGTATCTGGCTTATTTAGACTAATTCCCGCTTTGTTAAAGCTATCGAGGAAGTGCTCCGAAAAATATTCTGATTGCGTTTTTAAGACTGCACTTGGAGTGCTGTAGCAGTAACGTTAGTGTTATATATGGCAAATCTATTTCGTCATCAACATTACCAAAAGAGTGAAAGCAAGCAAAAATAATACCTATGCACAAATCAGGAGAGACAGCTTCAACATCAAACTATAGGCCAATATCCCTTACAAGTGCATCATGTCAAATTTTGGAACATATAATTTTGAAGAATATAAACATTTTTCTCGAAAGCAATAGGGTACTGATACCTCATATGCATGGATTACGGCGTGGGCTGGCAACCGGTAGTCAACTAAGTTGTACACGATGCCGCGTTTATTACCAGGAACTGTATTGTACACGATGCCGCGTTTATCATTAGGAACTGTAATAATCATTGATGCTGGGCTTTTCGAAATAGCAGGCCCTCCCTGCACTGCAGTGTTCGCCTACGCGGATGACGTTTCTGTGGTGGTGCCATACACAACATCACTGGAGAGACTACTTGAATTAACTACGGAGTACTGCCAAGCGAGTGGGGCTCGCCTCAATCACAAGAAATCCACTGTTATGGCCTTGAACGCGACTCCCTCCCCTACCACTATCCAATCGATCTCTGTTACTCGCGAGACACGAATCACCGGATATTTCTTCGATTCGGCTGGGCCAGCGCCTAGAAATTGGAATAGGGCTGAAGAGCAACTAAGCATCAAAACCCACAACCTTGGTGCTCTAAAATGTCCCCTGACTGCGCAGGCCACCATCATCAAGACAATGCTGATTTCTACCCTCAGCTTTGCGGCCAGCATTCTTGACATCCCCCCAGACAAGAAAAAACAGCTCCAGAAACACATATACCGCTTTTTGTGGCAGGGAGCCCCCGATAAGGTAAAACGAGCCATTGTCTGCCTGCCCAGATTCAAAGGTGGCCTGGGGCTGCCCGATCTGGATATTCTCGCAAGGGCTCTGCACATCAAGTGGACATTCAGAGCCGTCGAATGCGACATGCCGCTAACAAAAACGATGGCTTCGTACTATCTGTCGACACGGCTGCGAACATTCACTGAGAAGGCCCTACACCACAACACCCCGCTTGCAGGGTCGCCCCTGTCATTTTACCGAACCGCAGCCACAGACTTAGAGTACCTGAAAGAAACCTCGTCTGACGTTGACCCACGAACCATGCACCTGAAAGATATTATCAATATGATCACCCCTCCGCTCCCTGCCCGCCTATCAAGCTACATGCTATGTGCAGAAAGACCCAGTTGGCAGTACATAACCGCCCACTTCCTCGATGCACGCCGAGCCTCCCTGATGTGGAGGTTCGCAAGAGGCATCTTACCTATCAGAAGGCGTGCCTTCGTCCCTGCGACGTCAGGAATGATTGACCTGTGTCCCTTCTGCTTGGCCCGAGAGACAGCGGAGCACATCTTTCTTGACTGCCTAATTCCCGCAGCACTCCTAGAGTGTCTGAGAGATATATTCGGCCTCCCCGGGATCCCATACCCCACCGTGCGCTACTTCAACCCGCTTCCAAAGAAAGGGCGCAAACAGTTCGTCTTGACACTGGCAGAGGTCAACTATCAGGTGTGGTTGGCCCGCTGCAAAGCGGCCTACTCGAACAAGACTCCGAGCCTCCATGAAGTGAAGGCCAAAATCAGAAAAGAACTGTGGTTCCACCTAGAGAGAGAGAGACGCCACTTAGGGAGAAAGAAGTTTTTTGAAGAATGGGGACACCCCATGGTGATCTTCAAAGAAGAAAACGGAAAACTCGAAGTGAGATATTAGAAGACTTGCTCGCGTCAGGCTTCGACCCACCGGGGTGGTGCTGACGTGGTGCATATGCACTGCGACCCCACCCCGGTGGGAACAGGCCGGATTGCATGAGGCCCTTGGCTGGGAAAAGCCCGCTCCCTGAAACAAGAAAACCCCCAAACCTTATGGTGCGGGAGTCCTTGCCTGGTGAGCCGTAGGATGATGATGGTCGCAGGTTGAGGTCTGTACCCTCACAGGAGGATCGCACCTAGTGCATCCTTCCTTCCATCTGACAAGGCAAGCTTACGACATTGCATAGTACATTAAGTTGTTAGGAAAACAAAACTTTTATTGGAGACGGGGAATTACTGGCTTTGGCTAACAGACTTTTTGTCACATCGTTTTCAACTGGTAGTTTTCGAGCATGTTCTACCAAAGCAGTACCTGTTATGTCCACGGCTTCAAGATAAAGTCCTTGGGCCTCTGTTATTTCTTCTCTGTTAACGTCACTAACGGCATTAACTGTAGGAATTAGCTCTATGCAGATGATTGTAATATATACCCATTATTATATACCCATTAAGTATTAGTACCCATGATGTTTACCTGCCCTTAAATAGTTCCGTCAAGAAGAAAATAGTCAAATGGCGCAAAACATGGCAAAACACAATAATGCATGAAAATCTGTCTACATGACCATAAAGAGAAAGAAGTACTCATCATGGTTTTGTACACAATAAACAGCCCACCAAATAACAAAAGTTAAATGCCACAAATATCCAGGTGTCGCACTGTCATCTGACCTGAGGTGACACCCTCACATCACTAACATCCCATCTGCTGCTTTGCTAAACTTTTTAAAACTGCTGAGCCACACCAGTATCTCCTAAGCTGCTCACGTACATTACGTTCGCAAGGCCAGTCCTAAAATACGCGAATACAGCCTGGTTTCCCATTCAGTACCAGGCATAAAAAATCTAGAACATATTCAGTGCAAAGCAATACAAGTAATCTATCACATTTACAAGCGGACCGATTCTCCAACTTTTCTTGCAGCTTCATGCGGCCTTATTACCTTATCATCGAGGGCAAAACAAGTGCACCTGAAGATTTTGTTCCAGTTATTACATTGTCAACACAAAATAAATTTGGGAAAATGCATAACCTTTGCAAAATCACGACCGTCTAGGCACAAACACTTGTACAATCTAACCGTGTCCACTGTCACAATGACACGTTCAAGCACTTTTTCATTCCTCCTGCTGTCAGCTAGTCATTTAGATTATCACATTAATAGCGCACAATCCCTATCTTTATTCGAATAAGAAGTAAACCATTTAATGGATGTATGCTAACCTTGCAAAAGCTGCACCCACTGTTTGCTGGAAGAAATATTGTGACCTTTAAAACTTCATCATTTCCGTGATGTTTACTGGATATTAAAGTTGGACATGCCATTGCTGATTATGCGTGGTTGCTTTTTTAACACCGCAATTTTTTCTACTTTCGCATACATGTGCTTTTATGCCCTGTGTGGCTGCCCATGAAGAATAGGCACCTTGCAATGTTATAGTTTCTGGGTTCGAACCCGACCACGACGGCTGCGTTTCAATGGAAGCGAAACTATATAAGTCGCGTCCGTGTGCTGTGCGATGTCAGCGCACGTTAAAGATCCCCAGGTGGTCGAAATTACTCCGTAGCCCTCCACTACGGCTCCTCTTTCTCTCTTTTCACTTTAACTCTCACCTGCCTTTCTTCCCTTACAGCGCGGTTTACCACTGCACCACCCCGGCGGGGCATAAGCCAACGTCCATTCGTGGTTTATGATTATTACCTGGTAAGACGCCTGACTACTGTCCGGAGTTTCCGGGTTCGAACCCGACCACGGTGGCTGCGTTTCGATAGTTGCGAAACGAAGTGGCGCCCGTGTGCTGTGCGATGTCAGCGCACGTTAAAGATCCCCAGGTGGTCGAAATTACTCCGTAGCCCTCCACTACGGCTCCCCTTTCTCTCTATCCGCTTTCACTCCCACCTTCATCTCTTCCCTTACGGCGCGGTTCAGATGTCCACAGAGCAAGTGTGACAGATACTGCGCCTTTGTCTTCCTGTGAACCAACCACCCAACCAACGTTGGCTTTAAAATTCGCAGCCTGCTTGCTAACCTTGACGCGCTTACAAATTAATCGATTGTGCCTTCTCCCAAAGTTTAACAGTTTTTCTTTACGAGCCGGAATTATACATATCCCCACCGCATCGTCTTTCCAACCAAATTGGTCGCCTCTCTATATCTACTCGCGCCCTGAAAGAGATACTAGTCATCTCGCCTTATGTTTGTGAAATCATCTCGCTACTTTGAAGTTCCTTTTATCGCCGGGGGCCTAGGGATGAGAGAGATCATCCTTAGCTGCCTATCCCCCATGTTGCGCATCATACTCGATGCCGTTTAGTTGAAATAGAAAAGTGCGTATAGCTTGATTTATGAGGTTTAATGTCCCAAAGCTGATGACGATATGAGGGACGCCGTTCCGAGGGGCACCGGACATTTCGTTCATTTGGCCACATAAGTTTACTAAACGGAGCACGCTTTTACGTTCAAAGTAATATCACGCCTTCCGCACTGGAGATAAAAGAGAACGATATTTGTCCAGTGAAAATGTACTGGCGTCTACTGCCGGTTCGCACATACCACGACTGCCAGCTTTAATTATGGAAAGCATGAAATGTTTAAAAGAAAATTGCGCGCTCCGTTTACGTTTGTCCACACCGGTACTGGTACCGCTCAATACCCAGGCGCTTTGTTTTCCACCGATACAGAAGGAGGTTCCTTGGAATCAGCAGCCGAGTGCCGTAACTACTGAGCTAGCATAACGGGTAAATAGAAATGCAATGAAATAACCTGCAGGATGCAATTTGAGCGTAATACATTCTTGCAAAAATGAATTCTATTTTAAAAGGATTTTATAATACATTATTTGTTCATTGCACATAGGTATTATTGAGAACACCTGCACGTCATATTCGGGTCTCAGATAAACAGGATTAAAGCGTTCATCTTTTCGGAACATGACCAGGAGTAAAAAAGAAAATATAATGCTGTGAGTACAATAGAATATTCCGTTTTTACATACTTTCGCTCTGGGGCACGCTTTGAGAATATTGTTGCAGGTTTGCATATCTGAAACGACTTGATCCAGTACGTAATTTAGATTTCCGCGTTTCTACTGAGAATACAGGACGCTGCCCATAAACGGTTTTGATGTCAATGAACCATTTTATGTGGACCCTAGACACAGAGAGAAAACTTTAACGAAGAAAAAAAGATAAAAATAATGCCTTACGCAGTACCGCCCTCTTAGTTAAAAAAGCATAATTTTATCTGCAATATTCTGCACATCGTGGAGCATTGAAAGCCGGTGACCGAGCAAGGATATGGATATTATAGGCTGAATAAATGTGCTCGTATACACCTCATGCATTCCAAACATCCGTTCGCTGCCGAAATATCACTTTTGGTATATAGTTACAAGATGTCCGCGTAAAATATCGTTTCATTTAAAACTCCGAGCAAGAAAACCATTCCTTTCATTCATCACAAAAAAAAAAGAAAGGCCTAACGTAGATGTAATTGGTTTATTGTAAAATATTGACCGGAAACATGGCGCTGCTATCTGTATGCGACATATGAACACAATTCTGAGATAAAAATTAATAACTCCACAGGCACACATACGCAAACAGTTAGCACTAAAAATAAATACAAGAAACACGGAATTTTATGCAGGTGACGCAAAATCAGCACATTACGTCCTGATTTTGCGCCAATTGACAATAGATCATGCTGTTCTTAGTGCCTCAAGTGTACTTCACAATGCTGGTCCTGTCTTTTTCTTTTCAATATTCGTTATGTATTTATGCATTGTTAACATTGTTTGATTGTGCATTCCTCTATTGTAATGCCACTGAAGTGAAGGCTACAGTATTCCTAATACATAAAAGCGCCGCAAGTGCAAATTAAACAACAGAAAACAGTAAGGGTAACTATATGTACAAGCATTTTCATTGCTGAGTTACACGCGGTCTCTGCGTCTGTGTAAAAGTGGTTCACGCTTACAATGGATGACTGAAGTTATTAACGCAAAAAATCCCAAGCATCGCGTTAACAGCCAATAGCTCGAAGGTGACATGGCCGCGGATTGAATGAAGGTAGGATTGCCTGACGTTACGTTTGGCTGGAGGTACCAACTAGGGCTCTCCTAGAATGAGAATCTATACTGAGCGTATACATCGCGCCCCAGTACTCATTCGGGCTCGGCGCACATTCGCATGGGCGTTTTAAGTGAAAATTCTGAAACTGAAGCTGGCGTTGAGTGCAGAGGAGGGTATCGTAACGTCAGAGTTGTCAAGCATGGCTGTGACGTCCCCTCACGGGCACAGCCTTCACCTGGGAACCAGTCAGCAACCGACGTCAATTTAGAAAGTGCCTCATGGACTGAAGGAGCATCTAGTTGGATTAGGTTGCGCTACGGCGATTGCTTTTTGATAGGTAAAATAGGATTAAGTAAGATTAGGGTCGATTCTGGTTGATTGCGATAGATTAAGACTTAAATACATTGCATGATGTAAAAGTAGGAATAATCACAGTGGATCAAGTTTGTATAGAGAGTTGCTGTAAATTCAGCGTGACTTATGTGTGAATATGTAACATTATGATGATTTAGGTTGAATTACAGTTGGCTAAGGTTGGATTTGATTTAAATGAATTTTGCTGCCCTTAGTAAATTTTTAAAGCAACATCAAGAAGCCAGCCGCCAAATCGTGGTTTGGACAGCTTTGTAGTGCCTCCACCGCACAAGCGGTCAGGTTTAAGCAAAGTGTTGTGAACACACATTAAATTCAGACTCGTACGAGGGGGTAGGAGCGTAGCGAGGTGGGAACATATTCTATTCGGAATAATGTGGTGATGACTTCGAGGATGTTTGTGCTCGTCATGTTTATTTTACTTATTTCTGAAACACTAGGCTACAGCTTTTGTCACCCGGCTTGTTGGGTGAAATCTTTCGGCCAGTTTGCTATGGCATTGGAGTATGTGCATTGTGGCGTGCTATGCATTCCGTTCTTTCTTTTTTTGGAAAATGCCTGGGACATCAGCTGCACGTTACGTGAGAAACCAGATCTGTGGTGCTTCCCGTGCGATGCATATACAGGAATTTCAAGCTCAATATATTTTTCTCCTTTTGATTAACTGACACCAGTTTTGAAAACGCCAATGCCATACGGTACTTGTATTCGACGTATCGGAGCTTTAGATGACACGTTGTGAATTACGAATTAATCAACCATTTTACGAACGGTAGGCTCTAACACTCAAGGATGTCATGGGTGTTTTAAGCGTTGTTTTAGCATGTACGCGCAATAGCGAGAAAACAGTTAAAAAGAAGTACAGCTGTTATGTGCGTACAGAGAGCGCGCTGATTCAATAAAGACATGTGCCAGTGCGTGATAAAATGTCATCGTGTTTCCCGCAGAACTCGATCATTGCTTTGACGCCGCGTCGCATGGCCTTTTTAAACATTCTTATTGTGGCGGAATTGTCAAGACATTGCCTGGATTTCACATTTAAAAGTAACAGAATCACACATCGCAGCTACTTTTGCTCAGAACTCGCAATGTATATAAAGCGAAAGGTAGTTCTCATTGCCATCTGTGCCATATGCCTGCTGGGGCTCTTGTTAACAGTCGCAGTCATCGAGTACCATCGCCGTGAATCTTTTTCTCGACGGCACGACTCTGCAAGCAGGAGGAATGAAAGTTTTGAGGAAGCCAGCGCATTAGAAGGAGTTGAAGAGAGCCCATTGAATGGAGTGTTGTCCTGCCGCCGGAAGGATCTTAGGGTGTTGTATTTTGTGCACACGGCTCCTGGAAATGCTGTCAAACGCGCCTTTTTGCGCCGAACTCTCGCTGAAAGTGAAATTGAGAAATTTGTCAACTCCGTCCTTCTGTTTTTCGTAGGTGTGACGCAAAACAGTGAGGAAAAGCGAGCCGTTGAAGAAGAAGCCGATAGGGAGGGTGATATCGTAGTGCTCAACTTCACGGATACCTATAGGAACCTTACGCTGAAGTTCCTGCACGCTGCAAGGTGGGTCTCCGACAATTGCAACCTTACTGTCAACGCAACCATTGTTAAGATGGACGACGACGTGTTGGTGAATGTGTTCGCTTTGAGGTCGTACATTTCTAGCAGTGCCATGAACCTCAACGGCATTCACTGCCGGTTGTGCTACAACGAAAAGCCGCATAGAAACAAGGATTCTAAATGGTATGTGAGCAGAGAACAGTACGCACCAGAGAAGTATCCCGCATTCTGTGCTGGTGCTGCATACATAATGCGGCCGGTGGTGTTGACTTCGCTCTACGAAGCAGCGACTCACGTTCCGGTCTACTGGGTCGACGATGTTTACGTCACGGGAATCCGGGCATCGTTCGCGCGGATAGACATGGTGGACATTGGGCGATACTTCAGCTTAAATGTTCCGAAGAACATAGAGAAAGTGGAGAAGTCGGCACTCTTCGTTAACACAGGCTGGCCTAACTACATTGAGCGGAAAGTCGACCTGCTGTGGCAAAGCGTGTTGCGGACCAATGGATCGTTAAAGTCGAATTACAGGTGGCATGTGCGAGCATGCCACCGCAAGACGCTGCCTTGGCTATTTGAGTGGATTGCTAGGCGGAACACTAGTGCTCAGTCTCGTGCACAGTTGAGCCGCTAAAATTTATACGTTGCTCGCAACTCTTCACTTTGCCTAAAGTGGACTGGATGAAGTGTGCTCTAAGCGTAGTGATTAGCAAGACGATACATGTAAATACTATTCGTCCTTGTGGTGATATTAGGTCCCCTCTTTCATTGAACAAAACACAGGCTTTCCCACGTGCCATATAGTTCCTAATGGTATGTTTAAAGTGTTACGCTTGAGTTTTAGAAAGTATATGGTGAGAACCTCTTTGGTTCTTGTGCTGGTAGACATAAAAAAAAAAGTATGTTTCTTGAAAACTTGGATAACGCGGGGAGAGGAGGGGGGGGGGGGCGAGGAAGAATGTCGTTTTTGGTTGTTCTGTTAAAAGAACCTTTATGCTTTTAATGTCATTCCCGTGTACACTTTAGGGGATTAAGGCATGACTGTGTTGCATAACGTTCATAATTGCATCCTTTGCAAAGGAAATGGCATTATGTTCGGGAGATTGGATGACAAAATGTTCTTTTTTTACCTTTTAGCTCAATGTGGCCAGCTTCCACTAGTAAAACGCTGCAAGAGAGAGAAAACTTCGTTGTCGTTCTTGCCATCGATGTCACGCTAAATTATGATATGGTTTGCAATGCGAAACACTCTTCCAACAAAAGCGAAAAAAAAAAAAAACTCCTGAGAAGCAAGGAAATTGGCCTATACATCTCTGATTAAATATACTTGAATAAACACCTCTGTCCAGCACTAGAGACACTTCTGGTAATGGTATAGAAAAACACACACAAAAAAAGAAAGACAATACGTGCACCGCTTTATGTGAGCACACGGTGGTACAACGGTAAGAGTTTTGCTAAGCAGGCCGATGCCATGCCAATCATGCAGGTTGACGATTGCGCATGACATAGAAAATGTTTTTTATACGCAGGAAATCGACCACAGCTCCTGATGCCGATAACGCGTGAATCCAGTGCCGTGCTTGTCTGGCTGTGTGCACCTTGTTTAAAAATATTAAAAGATGACTTATCTGGAGCTTTTTCTGTGGTGTGATGTGAGGTTTAATTACTCATCATGCGAATCAGTCTAGTATATCAATGCGCCTTCAATCAACAATAAAGGAGATGACCTTCTCCTTTAGTGCAACAATTTTGCTCTCAGCTTACTCTCCAAATGCGGTCGGAAACCTATAAAGGGAGCAGCAAAATGTTGGAACGAAATAGCTGGAAAAAGTAGGAAAAATAGGAAAAAATAGTCGGCACGGTGGCATTAGAGTTCTAGTCGCAAGATACAACTAATGTGAAATCTTACGGGAATTTATTAAAATCACAGCAGAATATGAAAGTTTAACGCAGAATACGAAATAAATAATTTCTCTCGTGTACTAACGGCAAACTGTGCTTATTAATAATTTATTGAATTCTACAAAGAACTCTTAAGATTTGCTGCTGGAAATAAGCGCAGGCTTATTAATTGTGGTGATCTTAGCCTAAAATGTTAGAGCGAAATAACTGTGTTCGTGGCTTTAACGCAACACAATTTCCTTCTGGTTTCATGATAGTAATTAATACACCCATTCGAATTGCATGTTCTACATTGTCCATGCTAGACCATATTGTTACTGAGGTTAATTCTTAAGTGCACAGTGCAGGGATAGTGGCCCCTGACGTAAGTGACTCTTTTGCCATCTCTTTAACATATCACATTAATTTACTGGACAAAACGTAAAAGGGGAAACATTTTTTGTATAACGCATAACAGAAGAACGGTAATATTGTTTAAGAATGAAAAATGAGCGAAAGCTGGTTTTCTGTACTGAAGCATAGGAAAGCGGATGACGCATATAACGAATTGATAACCCATTTTGTGCCTATGTATAAAATATTTTCCTTCGGAAGTTATAACACAAACGAAAAAGGATAAGAAATAGTGGTTTTCGTGCTTTCGAGTTCCGTAATCAATATTTTAGCCTGCATAGATAATTTACCGGTATATTGTTTATCTATCCCACCACCCACGTCTACCGCTCTCTCAGTAATGATATCTCTGAAGGTGCCGTTCTTTACTTCTGCACTAAGATTGTCTTCCTCAGGTAAATCTGACTTTTATTATTCTCCTACCTTTCCTCTTAGAGTTATTTTGTTGATGTGCTTCTCTCCTATTAATATTTTTCGTTCTATATTCAAATATAGACTGATTCGGAACCTTATCATCCTGTCTTCACTTCATCGTACCTTTCCGATTGCCTCTACATCCTGCGCAATGCCAGAGTTAGAGAACAGTATGAAGTCAATTTCATTTTTAGTCTCTTCGTTAGTGCTTTTTCATGTCCGCTTCTGGTTGCTTCGTTTGCTGAAGATTGCGCTTTGAACACTAAACTAATAACTCCCACCCAATGCCCGAGTCATACATTGCCTGGTCTCCTGCCTGCTTTTTTTCTACCGTAGCATTAGTAGAGCACACAGCGTCTTTACCTTCCTCACTCCGACTACATCTTCATTGAGTCTTCGACTGCCTGGTTATCATGACTACCTGTAAGCATCGTCTAGGCCTGCATAACATTCAGTTTATACCACTTACTAAGTTTAATTACGATGCCTGCCACCCTTTCATTAATACTACTGGATTTATTTATGTTATACCAGCTGTCGCTTATTGACAAGCAACCATACTCATTGTTCTCGTCTCCGTTAAATTTACGTCGATAACTGGCACCGGGATTCGAGCCACGGCCCTCTTGCACTCAAGGCGGGTGTTCTAGTCTGTGCTACCTTTAATAATAGTTGCGCAAACGCCAGCCAGATGGCCCCATCTCCAGAAACCTAATTTGCGATTTCAGTGCGGATGTAATTCAAAATAATGTGAAACTCGTCGCTATTTCTTTTCCGAAGAGGCGGTGGAAAGCAAATATTAGTCACGGAGATAAAATTTACATATTGAATAGTCAACCATAAGGTTACACATAACAAGACATAAATATATAGATGTTAGAGAGGCTAGAAGCGCTCATTTTGAATTAACTAAAAATAAACAAAATGAATGGAGCGGTAATGTTTTGAAAGGAATGAAACTTAAAAAAAAAGAACAGAAAAGAGAGCAACAACATTTTCTCGGAAAAGTATGATGGAGAAGCGCGACGTAGCTTTCATGAAATGAAATGCGTTTGGCTCAAGCAAAGTGTAAAATATTGCAAGCTAGGAAAACAAGAAAATTAAAAAAAAGGAAATGAAATGAAATGAAATGAAAGAAAAGGAAATGTTCCACCGACAGCTTTCTCTCTCGTTTACCGAAAAAAAAAAAAAGGTGGATTTTGTTAACTTCATTTTCCTAAGTGTCCCCATATGCCACGTCTTGCTTCAGAGTAAGCCAATCTTGGTGACAATTCTGGAGAAGACGAGCTGCGTACATCGACTGCCATGAAGCTCCTCATCTATCAGCATACAATGTGTGCCCGTTCGTGCTTTCTGAAAGGGATTTTTCACATATTGGTCTGCTCTTTGTTTGTCTAAAAATCCGCTGCCATGTGTATGTATATCCAACCCCACAATAAAAGTAGTTACTTCAATTTTCATTTCAAAACGCCTACCGGGCGTTCTACAGCGGCTTGCTAAACTCGAACTCTAATGCAGAGATACCGCGGTCTTAAACTGCATACTGCGTAGCTTCACTCTACTTTGCTTCTATACAATCCTAAAATTCAACGTCCTCTTGTCGCATTCTGCTCTATCTCTCAAGAAAATCGGGAGACAATAAGGCACCAACTTTCTCAGCCAGCTATAGTTATAACGGTGCAAGGTACGAACGTTTGCGTGTACGAGCTCCCGTCTTCATAACCGATCTCACGGGAACATACATTTAATAGAATGGCCGCCGCAGTATGGCCGAACTCCTTTTTACTTTTTGTTGTGTCGTACCGTTTAGTTTTTTCGAATGACGTGGAATGTTTTGTCATAATTATCATGTGTTCTGCTTGCGTATCATGTTCCTCACGCCTGGGCAAACATGACTGTAGTGCTATAAAATTATTAACAATAAATAAATGCTTCATACAGTTGCAGCTTCGTCGCTCCTTGCTGTAGCACATTACTGAGGACGATCCCTTTCCTCAGCAGTTATATTTGCACCCGTTATATTCGTCTTAGTTCTAACTTTGCTTCAAACGGACAGATTAACGCACTTTTTCCTTGATTTCCAAGAAAAGAAATAGCTTGATAAAGCATGGCAGAAAGGAATTGTACTAAGCCTGGTGCGCCCGAACCCTAAATTGCTCGCCGTGATGGCTCAGTGGTCAGGGCTCCCAAGTCCTGATTCCGAGGCCATCGCGGCGGCCGTCTTAGTCGGACAATCCCGGGTGACGGCAGACGCCCCACCCTGTGTTTGTGAGGGCTGGCCCCTGAGGGCCAGCTCATGCATAATGTATAACGTATTCGTATCCGTCGACAAATGTTTTCCACCACCAAGGCGAATTTCAATGCATGCGAAAAGTAAGACACTCATCTACTGTGCGATGTCAGTACGCGTTCAAGACCTCCGGCCTCCTGGTGATCGAAATTATGTGGAGTCCTTTACGACGGCTTCCTTCATACTCTGAGTCCCTTTGAAACATTGTAGGCTATAAAGGAAGCCACTCCCGAACTTTGTTCTTAAGCCAATGAATTGGTTGCACAAAATCGCGACTATGTAGGCACAAACACTCGTACACGCTAACCGAGTACATCTGTCACAATGCCACGTTCAAGCATTCTTTCGCTCCTCTCGTCATCAGTGAATTTCTAAGATTATCACATTAGTAGCGCACATTTCAAGTCTTGATTTGAAGAAGAAATGAAGCAGTTAATGTATGCATGTTAGCGCTGCAAGAGCCTACCTGCCATGTACTGAAGGAAAAATCTTCACCTCTAAAGCTTTGTTATTTCCAGGGTGTTGACTACATTGTGAAGTTGTACATGCCATTGCTGATTATGCGTTTTATTTTTATATTTAACACAGCAATTGTTTTTCTGTTTTCTCAAATGTGTACTTTTATGCAAGACCTGTCTTGCTTTGAGGTAGAATATGTATACACGTATATGTATATACCAGTATACATATATACCCCCTAAATGGATCACTGCTTTGTCGTGGCGGAGGGGCTTGCGAAACTCGATGAAGTCGTGAGCTTTGCTGTGTAGGGCCACCCAAGATAGACAGGTCACGACGGAGAGTTCTGACAAAATGTGATTCACTGGAGAAGGTAATGGGAACCCACTCCAGTATTTCCTACTAAGAAAACCATATGGCCAGTCACAATACCATTAATGATATGGCGCCGGAAGATGAGCTTCCCAGTTTGGAAGGCGTCCCACATGTTACTGGGGATGAACAAAGGGCGATTCCTAGTAGCTCCAGGACGAATGAAGTGGCTGGGCTAAAGCCAAAAGGACGCTCAGTTGTGGATGTGTCGGGAAGCGACCGGAAAATCCGATGTTGCAAGGAGATGTATCACATAGCAACATGGAATGTAAGATCTATGACGCAAGGTAAACTGGATATCGTCAAGCGAGAAATGGACAGATTGAACATTGATATCTTGGGTATCAGCGAGCTCAAGTGGACCGGAATGGGAGAATTTAACTCCGGCGACCATTATGTCTTTTATTGTGGGCACGAATCCAAGAGAAGGAATGGGGTCGCTCTCATAGTAAACAGAGGAATGGGCAAAGCAGTGCTAGGGTACAACCCCAAAAACGACCAAATGATTTCACTTCGGATCCAAGGTCACCCTTTCAACATAACAGTTATCCAAGTCTATGCACCGACCACTACTGCTGAAGAAGCTGACGTTGAGAGATTTTATGCGGACCTACAATGCCTTTTAGACCGCACCCCATCATCAGACGTCGTTTTTCTCATAGGAGACTTGAATGCTAAGGTAGGGAGTCAAGAAATATCCGGAATTACAGGCAAGTTTGGTCTTGGTGAGCCAAATGAAGCTGGGCAGAGGCTAGTAGAGTTTTGTCAAGAAAACAACCTGACCATAGCGAATACTCATTTTCAACAGCACAAGAGGCGCCTGTACACATGGACTTCACCGGAAGGTCTGTACAGAAATCAGATCGATTATATTATTTACCGGCAGAGATGGAGAAGCGCTATACAAGCAGTAAAAACAAGGCCTGGGGCCGATTGTGGCACCGATAATCAGCTTCTTGTTGCCAAGATTAAGCTTCGATTGAGGAAAACGCAGAAAACTAGAAGGCCTTTCAGGTATAATCTGGATCAAATTCCATTAGAATATGCTATGGAAGTGAGGAATCGATTTCAAGAATTAGATCTAGAAGACAAAGAGCCCGAAGAGATGTGGACTGATGTTCGTGATATAATACAAAAAGTTGCTACTAAGGTAGTTCCAAAGCAAAAAAAGTACAAGAAAGCAAACTGGTTATCTGAAGAGGCTTTGCAAATAACTGAGGAAAGGAGGATGGCAAAAGTTATGGGGGAAAGAGAAAGATACAAGGTGCTTAATGCGGATTTTCAGAAAATAGCAAGGAGAGATAAGAATGCCTTCCTGAACATACAGTGCCAAGCAGTTGAGGACAACAGCCAATTAAGGAACACAAGAGCTCTGTATAAGACAATCAAAGATGTCAAAAGAAGCTTCTGTGCTAAGCTGGGCGTAATAAAGGACAAACGAGGCAAGGACCTCCCTGAAGCCTCAGAGATAATGAAGAGGTGGCAGGAATACACAGAAGAACTGTACAAGAAGGACCCGAATGTGCAAACCCAACAAAAGACGGTTGTGATTACTGATATCGAGCCGGGCATCCTGAAGAGTGAAGTTGAATGTGCCTTAGCCAGCCTTGGTAAGAACAAAGCTAGTGAAATTGATGGCATTCCAGCTGAGTTGCTTCAAAACCTCAACCATGACGCTGTTAACATTCTGCATACATTATGTCAGAAGATTTGGACAACACTGAGTAGCCACAGGATCGGAGGAGGTCAGTTTACATCCTCATTCCAAAGAAAGGCAGTGCCAAAGATTGTGCCAACTACCGCACGATCGCGCTTATTTCGCATGCTGGCAAGGTGATGTTGAAAATCCTCCAAGACAGGCTGCAGCAGTATGTGGATTGGGAGCTTCCGGACGTGCAAGCTGGGTTTCGCAAGGGCAGAGGAACTATTGATCAAATTGCCAACCTTCACTGGATCATGGAAGAAGCAAGAGAGTTCCAGAAACCCATCTACTTCTGCTTTATTGATTATGCGAAAGCGTTTGACAGCGTAGATCACAGCACATTGTGGCAAGCTCTCCAAGAGATGGGAGTTCCAATTCACCTCATCTGTCTCCTCAGGAACCTGTATGAAGGACAAGAGGCCACAGTCAGAACTGGGCATGTTCTTACTGATTGGTTTCCGATTGAGAAAGGAGTGAGGCGAGGCTGCATACTGTCGCCCTGCCTATTTAACTTATATTCAGAGTGCATCATGAGGGAGGCCGGTCTGGACGAGTCTTCAACTGGAGTAAAGATTGCTGGAAAACGTATCAACAACCTTAGGTATGCGGATGATACCACTTTAATGGCAGAAAGTGAAGTGGAACTCAAGAGACTTCTGATGCGCATACAAGAAGAGAGTGGAAGTTTGGGCTTAAACTGACCATTAAAAAAAATCATGGCGTCTTGCCCTATCAAGTCCTGGAGCATCAATAGACAAGAAGTGGAAGCTGTGACAGAGTTTCTCTTCTTGGGCTCCAAGATTACCTCGGAAGGAGACTGCAGCCATGAAATTAGGAGACGCCTGCTTCTGGGAAAGAGAGCAATGGTTAGCCTTGACCGCCTAGTAAAAGCAGAGACATTAGTCTGCCAACCAAGATCCGTATAACTTGTGCTATGGTCTTTCCAGTTGTGATGTATGGATGCGAGAGTTGGACTGTGAAAAAGGCTGACCGCCGAAGAATTGACGCGTTTGAATTGTGGTGCTGGCGAAGACTCTTGAGAGTTCCTTGGACTGCCAGAAGATCAAATCAGTCGATATTGTCGACCATAAACCCCGACTGCCCATTGGAGGGTGAAATTCTAAAGTTAAAGCTCAGCTACTTTGGTCATCTGGTGAGAAGAGAGGAGTCGCCGGAGAAAGATTTGATGTTGGGAAAGGTTGAGGGTCGCCGGAGAAGGGGTAGACAGCGAACGCGATGGTTAGATGGCATCCTCGAGGCACTGCAGATGAAGTTATGTTTTGTTAGGAAGATAGTGAGAGACCGGAAAGCGTGGCGTGACATGGTCCATAGGGTCACGAAGAGTCGGACACGACTGAACGACTGAACTTCCATATGTATATACGGTCTTGGAAGAAAAGTGGCAGTATTGTAAATAAATAAATAAATAAATAAATAAATAAATAAATAAATAAATAAATAAATAAATAAATAAATAAATAAATAAATAAATAAATAAATAAATAAATAAATGAAAATTTGTCAGTTTCTTCAATACACTGACAAGCTCAGGCATGCATGACTTGGTTTTAAAAACCTCCGTTATCGGTGAGACAGAATTTCAGAAAAGTACACCCGGAGATCTCTAATATCAAAACAAGTCTCATTAGCTTGGAAACTATAGATTATAAAAATAGGCCACGAATGGCAGTTGTTAGGAAGGGGGGATGCATCTATTGAACTCGTGCGTATGAGTTACTAACGCATGCACATCCCATGTATGCTGCATTTACAGGGATAATAATGTTGAAATGTTGAATTTTTTAAACATACATAGGTAAAAGAATAGCACTACAATAATGCGGTGCTAAAGGCACTCTTGTGTCTACTCTTATCGCGAAGCTTAGGCATCCTTTTTAATTTTGATCTCTTTTTGCCGCAAGAAATCATAAATTCCAACTAAATGAGTGCTTTTTTCATTAAAGTGTATTTGATTCGCCCTGCAATATTCTGGGCTTTATGTTAAACGTACCGTAACACGACCTTCAGATATCGTGAACATTGGTAATGACGCTAAGCGCACGTCACGTCGAAAGCTTCGTTTGCTGCCTCTTCTGTTAAATTATTTGGATTTGAAAGGTTACCTTAGCATAATTGGAAGTTGCTTCAACGCAATGAGACCTTCGTCAGTTTTTCTAATCGGAAATAATTCACAAAATCGTGCTATCCGCTTCATTTACTCCAATTACTGACAATATATTACTGCCTCTTCTTTAGGATCCAGAGCTTCCTTGTTGACCTTGTAATGTGGCGGCAAATGTCTGGATTGTGCCTTTCCGGAAAGTTTTATGATTTGTCATTACGCGAATTAATTATACCACGAGCGCAGCGTCTTCACAGCCATATTATCACCTCTCTATTACATCTGTGTACTCTCGCCTGGAAAGAATTCTATACATCTCTCTACATTTTTTGTGAAGCCATCTCGCACCTTTCAAGTTCCATTTACCGCCAGGTGTTCCAAATATTATAAACTTAATCTAGTTCAGGGGATGGCTGAGGTCGTCTTTAGCTACGGTGCCTATCCCTCATGTTACGCATCGTACTCGATCGCTTTTAGTTAACATAAAAAAGCACATATAGTTTGATTTATGAGGTTTGAAGTCTTAAAGCTAATGACGATTTAAGGGATACCATTCTGAAGGGCACCGGTGATTTCGGCCACTTGGGTTCATGAATATAAGCAAACGGAACATGTTTCTCCGTTCAAGTTAAAATCGCGCCTTCCGCGCTGGAGAATATAAAACAATATTTGTCTGATGAAAGGGCGACTAAGGCCTGTTCGGACACACTACGACTGCTAGTTTTAATTATGCAACGCATGAAAACTTTTAGAAGGAAATTGCATTCTCTGTTTGCTTTTGTTCGCAGCGGTACTGGCACCGCACCATACACGGGCGCTTTTTCATACAAAGCGGGTGCTGCCGCTGGGATCGAACGAGATTCTTTGGGATCAGCAGTTGAGTGCCGAAACTACTAAGTAAATTAAAATGTAATCAAACCTCTCCAGAGTGGAATTTGAGCGTAGTACCATGCTGTAAAAACGAATTTCATTTTGAAAATGAGTTTAACTTTTATTATTAATTCATTGTACAGTCATAAAATTTATGAGCGGGAACACAGCAAAGCGTGCCGCGCATTACAATCAGCGCTTCTCAGCGTGCGCTCGCAGTGATTTCGCATACGATGTACGCGCGCACTTAAGGCCTTTACATGAGCGGATGCAGGCCCTGCCAGCTTCTGCTTGCTGTCTGAAATGCACAGAACTAACAACGGCGCGGAAAATAGACGACCTGGTAGCGTTCTCGCGCATGGATGTATCGATAATCTGACGCAATAAACAATAAATGTAAACATGACAGCTCAACAGCTGGACATCACAGTTCTTATCGTTGCGCACTCAGCATGTAAATTAATCATATTGGAAGTGCACAGCGCAAAAAGACACGGGACGAAAGGAAGAAGACGTGCACACGAGCGCTGTGTGTACGTCTTCTTCCTTTCGTTCCGTGTCGTTTTGCACTGTGCCCTTCCAACATGAATCGATACCAACTCGCCCAATTGTCTATCCTTCTTCAATGCAGGAGTAGCATGCTAGGCTTACCACCAGGCAGACATCTCCTGTTGTCATTAAAATATATATATCTCTCTCTTCTTCAATGTAAATTATATACGCGTGCGTCTTTCATGAACTGTTATCGCCATGTGTTGTAGGTTAACCTACGCAGAGAGGGAGAGAGGGAGAGAGAAAACGTCATTTCAAAAAGAAAAACAAAAAAGGAAAAGAAAAAGAAGGGGGGGGGGTTGCAGAGTGTGGAGTCTTCATTTCAAGACCTCAGTGGCCTTGGGCTTCTGTTCTTGCCTAGGTTACTAGCCTACGCTGGGTCTTTAGGTCAGATCATCGCCGAGTGCCCTCCCACTGCGCCTCCGAATGGTGTGTGTTTGTCTGCAGGTTTGGGGCCCGTGCACCCCCATGTGATGTGGTAGGCGGGAGGCTGGTCGTTGCACCAAGGGCATATGTCTGTGTAGTGTTCTGGGAAAATGATGCTGTTTCATGTAATTTGGGGAAAGTGTTGGTTTGGAGCTGTCTCCATTCCTGATTTTCCTGTGCATTTAGCCCCTTGTGTGGAGGGGGTAAATCCGACGTTGTTCGCGTAGGTGCTTAAGTTGCACGCCGTAAGCCTCGGGGACAGGAATGCTAGTTGTGAGATCGGGGATGGTGGCCGCTCGGTTTGTGTTACTCGAGCTAGCCTGTCCGCGACCTCATTAGCTTCCAACTCGGAGTGCCCAGGGACCCCGATGGTCTGATGTTTGAGCAGTGAATTTGTAGCCAATAGATTAGTTGTGAAGTGAGCTAATGCTGTAGGTATTCTGCCTGCAAGAAGGAGCCGACACGCCGCTTGTGAGTCAGTGATTACGTGAAGCTCTCGCTTGGTCGCGTCTCCGTAGGTAATGGCCAATACGATCGCCGCCACTTCCGCTTCTGTGGTAGTACACATGTATCACCATGGCTGCTGCTGCGGTCGATGTATGCTCGTATAAAGCGGCATCCACACAGACAGTTTTCGGACTGCGTTCCACTGCGCGCTTAAGGTAATTCAATCGGGCGTTTCTTCTGCGTTCGTTGTGGACTGGAAACATGTTTGGAAGCGGGCCACATATACTCTTGCCCGGTGAGAAACAGGAATATTAGTAGTTGACTGAATGGCTTTTAGGTCCGCCGGATAGCCAACCGCTTGAGAATGAGCCGACGTGCCTCAGTTGATAGATGGCGTTCCCTCGGGGACAGAAGGACAGCTTCTTGAATCTATTAAAATGTGTTGTGCAGTCCAAGAGCTCCCAATTCGACTTTAGAGGTGTATGATGAGAGGCCCATCGCATTCCTGTAAGCTGCACGTATCATTGCAATGACGTTGTTGAGATCTCTTCGGAGCAGGGTGCGGTAGGGTAGTCCATAGGAGAGGCGAATGATGACAAGTGCCTGCACCAGATGAATCGTGTATTCTTCCCGCATGCCGTTTCTGTTTCTGGCGACCCGGCGGATCAGTTTAGAGATCTGCTGTGTAGTACGCTTGAGAAGATGGAGCACGTAGTCTACTTTCCTATCGTTCTGGAGCCAGAGACCCTGGGTCCGGATAAGTGGTACTTCCCGGATTGGGACACCATGCAGGAGGATGCTAAGATTGCCTGGTGATGTGTAGTGTGGTATCCATGTATTCGGATGATTTCGGATTTATCGGGGGAGCATCGGAGCCCGCATTGAAAGGCCTCTGTTTACACGCATGTTGCTGCTGTTTTAAGTGTTTATTCCTTCTGACCTCGAGAGCCGGTGGTTATTCAAATCGTAATGTCATCAGCATACAAGGTGTATCTAAGTAATACTCTTGTTTGTGCGAGTTGGTTCATCTTTGAGAGGTATACATAACCTTTCAAAGGTGTATCTGATGCTCGGGACCTGTTGCAGAGCCCTTGCGATTCTAATTATGGCGATGTTGAAGAGGAGTGGGCATGTCTTGAAGATCCGATCTCATGTCGCCCATTCCTATTGTTGCTGTTCGGTTGGACAAAAATGTCTTGGCGTATCGGAAGGTGCGTTCGCCGCAGTTTAGAATATTAAGCTCGGAGTGGATTGCCTCGTGAGACAAGTTATCAAACGCGCCTTTGAGATGAGGTGTTCGCCTTCTCTAGGAATGTTGGAAAATACCTCCTCCTTGAGAAGGAAAACGTCTGGAGTGGACAGGACCGACCTAAAGCCGATCATGGAGGGTTGGTAGAGGCCGCTATCTTCTATGTAGTGTTGAAGTCGCGTCCGGATGACCTGCACGTGTGGTTGGCCCAGGCACGAGGTGAGTGATATGAGTCGTAGCGTTTCAACCGTCGGCTTCTGGCCCGGTTTTAGAATTAAGATTATCTCCGAGCATTTCCAATCTCAGAGAATTTCATTCTTCTTCCATGGCGAGTCGTTCAGGTACCTAGTGCGGTCGCTGATCTGTGCCTTGCTGAAGTTGCGGATTAGGGCGTTGCTGATCTTGTCCGCTCCCGCCGCCGTGTTGCGGGTGCATGATCGAACTACAGCGTACACCTCGGCTTCAGAGATGGGATCATCCAGTGCCGGAGTTTCCTCGTCCTGGTAGGTCAAGGAGCACGGTGGAGTGGTGCTGATTCCGATGTATTTGTCATTTAGAGCCTGAAGCAGCGTGATGTTGTTGCCGAAAAAAGGTGTGCAATACGCTTCAGGGTCCGTGTAAATGCGGATTCTGATTTAGAGTGGTCAATAAGGTTCTGCGGGATTGCCCAGGCACGAGGCGTTCCCAGCGTTCCTCGAAATGTCTCGGAAAACCTACTTTTACTGCACGCTTAGGCGAGGCCACAGACTTTATTGATGGCAACGAGTGCATCCGCCTATTTAAAAGCCTTAACAGCGCGTATCTAGCACGGGAACCACCTGCCAGCGCGTACAGCGCGGCACGCTCTGCCGTGTTCACGCTCATAAAGTTTATGAATGCAAAGTGACGACTGTCAGACTATCTGCACGCCACATTCCGGCCTCAGATAAATAGGCTCAGTACAATTAGTCGGAGCATGCCCACAAGGCTTGAGAAAACGCTTGGAGCACAATAGGACATGACGTTTTAACACATATTTGATCTGGGGCAGGGTTTTAAGGCGAAAGCCTTTAATGCCCCATCGTTGTCGAGAGAACTTTGCCAGCAGAAGGTTGCCAGCAGAGGTGTCACGCTTTCGAGAGCAAGAGTTAAAAATAAATTAATAAACCTTGTCCCCACTGACAATCGAACCTCCATCCCTTGGACCTCCAGCCCAGCGCTTTACCAACTGCGCGACGATCAGGATGTTTTTTCGTTATTGCTTGGCTTTGGCACACGACATAATACGAAAGGAAACGCCGATAAAAACGTAAAAAAGGCACACAAGGCAATGTACATGAATAAATGTCATGATCAGCCAGCCTTAGACAGGCTTCGTCGCTTCAAAACTCTCGCAGCGACAACCAAGTGCCACTCGGGAGGTTCTGCAGCCAGTTGTTGAATGGCAGTAAACCACTCCATGCTCTCGAGAATAAATTCGAGCAGGTCAGCCAATCTTGTCACAGTGATAGCCTGCCATTCTGGAGCGTGTGAACCACTCTTCATAATTCCCCTTGTCTACCGTGAGGATGATAGCGGGGTTCCGAGAATGACGGATACTGCGCATTTCCTTTCCTGTAAACGAGTTATAAAACGCCGGTGAACTCTGGTGCTTTCAATGAAATGCTAGCTGTGTTCGACAAGGATCGCGCGATGTGCCGCCTCGACAGGTCATGACGTCACCAGGCGATTCATTAGTAGCGGAGGCTCCAGCCCCCATACCCTAGGCCTGCGTGCCGGAGGTGGGGAGTAGGGGGCCTCCATTCAAGGTAGACAATAAAAGTTGTCATCCATCCATCCATGCATAATGAAGCTGACCCCGCCTGGCGTCCGACCCAGGCGTCCGTGCGGCGCCTTCCATTTGCCGCTTCCTCGAACGCCGCCCCACACACTAAACAGGAGCAGACCCAGATGTCTAGGAGGCTTTAGTGCAACAGTCGTCAGCGGCGTTCGAAATTAATTTACAGGATCGAAAAGGCGCAGTATCTGCCACAATTCTCCGCGAACACATGTACCACACCGTAAAGGAAGGGAGGAAGGTGGTTGGTTGGTTGGTTTGTGGGGTTTAACGTCCCAAAGCAACTCAGGCTATGAGAGACGCCGTAGTGGAGGACTCCGGAAATTTAGACCACCTGGGGTTCTTTAACGTGCACTGACATCGCACAGCACACGGGCGCCTTGCTTTTCGCCTCCATCGAAAAGCTGCCGCCGAGGCCGGGATTCGATCCCGCGTCCTTGGGATCGAATCCTGGCCTCGGCGGCAGCTTTTCGATGGAGGCGAAAAGCAAGGCGCCCATGTGCTGTGCGATGTCAGTGCACGTTAAAGAACCCCAGGTGGTCTAAATTTCCGGAGTCCTCCACTACGGCGTCTCTCATAGCCTGAGTTGCTTTGGGACGTTAAACCCCACAAACCAACCAACCAACCACCTTCCTCCCTTCCTTTACGGTGTGGTACATGTGTTCGCGGAGAATTGTGGCAGATACTGCGCCTTTTCGATCCTGTAAATTAATTTCGAACGCCGCTGACGACTGTTGCACTAAAGCCTCCTAGACATCTGGGTCTGCTCCTGTTTAGTGTGTGGGGCGGCGTTCGAGGAAGCGGCAAATGGAAGGCGCCGCACGGACGCCTGGGTCGGACGCCAGGCGGGGTCAGCTTCATTATGCATGGATGGAGGAAGGTGGGAGTGAATGAAGACAGGAAGATAGAGGTGCCTTAGTGGAAGGCTGTGATCCAGCGCGCTATAAGGGCTTTAGCCTCATCGCACGTTAGTGGTTCAAAGTGCCCTCTAGAATGTTTTAAATTATTGTTGCATAGTGTATGTTTCAGCAAGGCAACACGGTTGGCATATCTGAAACTGCTTGATCTGGTAATTTTTATTTGCACCTTCCTACTGGGAATGGAGGACGCTACCCATAAACGGCCTTGATGTCGAAATCCACCATATGTGGACCCAAGACGTAGTAACCTTGACACAGAAAAACAATAATAAAGGTAATGACGTAGTGAGTGCCGTATTTCTTACTTCAAAAACATAATTTTAGCTGCTATCGTTTGCAGATTTTGGATCAGTGAAAGCTGATGTCCTGGCAAGGGGGTTTATCGGCAGAATAACCATGCTCACACACACGCTCGTATATTCCAAACATTTGTTGCTCCAGAAACGTCACCTTTGAATAATGGTTACAAGATCTCCATGTTTGACATAAAACGCTGAGGAAGAAAGCCACTTGTTTTATCATTAAAAAAAAAAGACCTTAATTAGATGCAATTGGTCTATTGTCTATTCTTGACCGCAAAACAGATCAACCGTTATTTGGTGCTGACGCTACCCAATGTATGCGCCATATAAACACAATGCTGAGAGAAACAAATAAAAAAACTCATTTTATTCAGATGATGCAAACTCAGTGCATCGTGTCCGAAGTGCTGCAGTACATAAAAAATAAAGAGAAAACGGTAAGGCTAACTCACTGTACAAGCATTTTCACTGCTGAGTTACACCGCGGAAAAGTAGCTGATTTTTACAACGAATCGCAAAGAAATGGGACTCTTCTCGCGGACGCTCGCTGCTAGCACGCGGACACGCTGGCGAGTCATGAGCCCTTAAAGGCTTCGCCTTAAAAGCGACCGGTTTGGGATTTGCACCTTCTTCGGGTAAGGGCTGCTTACCGCAGGGCGAAACCGGCCCACATTAGAGAACTACTCTTTTGGGAATGTCTTAGATAAGCAGCATTATGATTTGCGTTTCACGATGCCGAGCATGGCGCCCTAGAATAAAGCTCTCTCCTGGGGATCCGAGAAATGGAGCCTTGATTCTCGGCGGAGACAGGATTTTACAGGATTTTTAATTTTCTGGTGATGTCATTAGGGTGATTAAGAAGGGGAATGCCGCGGTATCCTGCGGAATCTCGTGAATAAATAGAATACTTCTCATGGACGCTCGCCGCTAACGCGCGGACACGCTGGCGAGCCATGGGCCAATAAATGTTTTCGCCTTAAAACCGACCGGCTTCGAATCTGCACCTTCTTCGGTTAACGGCGGCTTACTGCAGGGCGGAACCGGCGCTCATTAGAGAATACTCTCTTGTGAATGTCGAGAAGCTAACAGCCGCTGCACACCGACATGGGAAGCGCCTGTATCGTCAGCGATGGCAGGACTGGTGCGCATCTCTAAATTCAACATGTAATACTCAATCAATATGGCGCACCTTACTGTCCACGGAAATCGGCAGATGTTCAAAAGGACCCCGACGTCAAAGCCAGCTGTCTTGCATCTGGAAAGACGTCCAGCCAGTTTGCATCAGTGGCGGCCAGTAATTTATGGTTGCGATAGCAATACTACGCCAGGTTCTGGCTCGTCGCGTAATCCCAGGAAGGGCCACGTTTGACCTTGAACAGCCGCGAAGAAGACGAAGACGATGAAGATGAAGATGACTATGTCAAAGAAAACTAAGACGAAGACGACGAAATCTAAGAAGACGAAGTAGACGAAGCAGATAAAAAAGACGAAGAAAACTCGGTCGCCGCATCTAATGCTTTCGCTCCACATTCGGTTCTGCGGCTTCGAACCCTTCTCATTTATATGTTGGTTGGCAGCTTAGGCAATCGCGTTATACGCCTAAAGGAGGAGCTTAAGTGTCCCCAATAATGTAGCACCTTACACTGATAGGTCGTGATAGGTGAATAATGTAGCAGGCAAAACAAGCTTTAGAAGAACTTCTTGTTGGGCGAGTTGGTGCATTGCTTTAAAGGAACCAAAATGCGCTATAAAAAGACAGCCACAGGAAAAAGCCAAGGAGACAGACAGAGCGCAAACTATCAACTGAGTTTATTTGTGTGAAAGTGCCTTATATAGTCAGAATCACAGCAAGAGAACAAGGAGAATGAGAGAGGGGGGTACAGCCAATCAACTCCTGGTCAACAACAGGTGCGCAGAAAATGGTTTTCCTTGTTATACAGTTTGACAGAAGTGTCGCTTACACATTTATCACCGTTTTCTTTTATGTGATAGGCCTCCAAAAGCTCCCGCGCTGTTTTATTTTTACTTCTTCCTAGAATCTTAATCTTTTTAAGCAAAGGATCGCATCCACTGCAAGCAAGGCAATGAGCAGGCAAGTTTGTTCCGTATGTCGATGGGCATGTTTGCGCAAATGAAAAGTATCATATACGTTTTCAAAGGAACATCAAGCAGCCAGCCGCCGAATCGTAGGTTTGGCTTAGTAGTGCCTCCACCGTATAAGCTGCCAAGTTTTAAACAAAGCACTGTGAAGCCACATTCAATTTAGCCTCGAAAAAATAGGTAGGAGCGTAACAAAATGAGTACATTTTCTATTGAAAGAAATGGTGAAGTACTTTCGTTGGTGTAAGCGTTGTTCATATGTATGTTACCATTATCTTAAACACTGCAAGCTATAGCTTTTATCGTCCTGCTGTTTGGGTGATTTCTGTCGGCCAGTTTGCTAGGATGGCATTGCAGTACACACGTTGTGGCGATCTGCGCATTCTGTCCTTTTTTCAAAACTTTCTGGGACATTGTGAAAAAAAAAAAACAAATCAGTGGAATTTCCAAAACGTCTCGTGCTTTCTGAGAAATGGACTCAATATTTAAAAACAACAACCCCTAGAGCATTTATACTAGACGTAGCTTCAGACGACGCGTTGCGGATTATGAAGCGCAGCTGCTTTTAAGCCTGCAGAGAGCGTGCAGAGGCAATATAAGAACATGCTGAGATGCCTGATACAAGCCGGTAATTGTGTTTCCCGCAGAGATCCATCATTGCTTTAAGGCCGGATTTCTCGTCCTTTTTAAAAATTCCTATTTTTGCGGCATTATCAAAACAACGCCGGGATTTCATTCGTTGGAAGTAAAAGTCACACATCTCAGCCAGCTTTTCGCAGAACTGACGATTTTTATGAAGCGAAAGGTCGTTCGCCTTGCCATTACCGCCGTATGCCAGTTGGGGCGCTTACGGTCGCAGTCATCGGCTACCCCTTCCGTGAATCTTCTCCCGCTACTACAACTCTGCCAGCGAGAGAAATGAAACTTTTCAGGAAGCCAGCAAATTACACGCAGTAGAAGCGAACCAGACAAACGGAGTGCTATCCTGCCGCAGGGCAGATCTTAATGGGCTGTACTTTGCGTATACGGCACCGGAAAACGCAGCCAAGGTGCATCTTTCTATGCCACACCGTCGGTGGCCCTAAAACTGATAACTTCGACTCCACACTTTTGTTCTTCGTCGGTTGAACCGGTTTTTATTTCTTTCTCTTATTCGTACAAGGTATCACAAGGAGAGATAGAGAGGAGGCAGGAGAATACATCTGCGTGAATGCAGCTTGAGATGCACCCTACGCCCACTTGCTGATGCAACGTATTGCTTAATCTACTCACAAGACAGCTGCAGGTGAGGCAGTGACAAAAACAAAATTAGCATTTCAACGCTCAGTGATCACAGCAAAAAAAACGGAAATAAATAAAAAAGCATCAGATCATCCAGGTGATCCAATTTTTCACATAAGAAGAAGCTACTCGCATTACGGTTTTAGGCACAGTTGAGAACAAGCTTCATCTAAGCGTCTTCTGAAATGTACAGGATGATTTTCAAGCTCTTCTTTGTCTTTTAGTGATATGTTGTTATTTTCAATAGCGTTCATGTATTTTGTAAGAATAAAAGACAATGATTGCATATCGTATTTGGTGCGAAAAAGGGGTAGAGATCAAAAGATATGGGAGAGGGTTTCATAGAGGGATGAATTGCGAGATTATTTTACAAGTTAGAGTAGTTACGTTGTTAGTAATACCCGCCCTTTGGTATATTGATAATGTTTTGAAAGGAAGGGATGAAATTATATTTAGAAATCCAAATTTAATGAAGCATGAGTATGTTTGGGTATTCTATGATACGTTTGCTATTAGTCAAACTTCCCGTTTTTGTGCTATTAATAGTTTGGATATGACGTTGGGTTGTCAGTGCCCAAAGTGTGATGCAATTGAAAGTGTGATGCAAAGTGTGAGTAATTGAAGAAAGAATGCTTTATTAATGAGGACCTTTACTCTGGTTGGAAGTGTGTGCTCGTGCTGACAGATGCCATTGATGCGATTTTGTTTTTTACGTACTTGCACGTTGACATGCTCGTTTGACATGCCCAGACGAAGACAAGTCCACTTGTCGAAACGTTGGCTCATCTGCGACCTGAGGCGTACCCTGTTTACCCTTGTTCGGTTCTTCTTTTTTATATCGTTTAAAATGAGACATTCTTAGAAGGTTACGCCTAAGCATTTTATGCTTTGCGAGATTGCAATTTGTGTTTCGATTTAGTGATAGGGTGAAGTACGTGTTAATCGTTTTTCTTTCGCTCGGAATAAAAGATCGCTGTCTTTTAGAATTCGCTTTCAGATAGTTATTGCTTGACCACTAGGAAATATTGGCGTACGAAAATATTTAGCTTTCTGTGCTATCTGAGAACCGTGCTGTAATATTATCAGCAAAGCCCGCAATGTAAAAAGCAGGAGCAGAAAAGATGTCATAATGTATATTAGGAATACAAAGGGCCTTATTATGCTGCCCTGGCGCACACCAGAGTGAAACGGCTCTAGGCTTTATGAACTGTTAATGTGAGCAACAATTTGGTACCGTTATTATGACTCAAGCAGAGAAAAAGTGGCTCCTCATATTCCGTAGTGTTCCAGTTTTTGCAACAGCAAGTTATGGTCAAGCAAGTAAGATGTCTTTGGAAAATCGCAATAAATGGCACGGACAAGGCATTATTCTCAAAGCCGTTAATTTATATTTCTTTTTATTTAATCAAGGCTGTTTCGTTCGATTTTATTAGGTTTGACATTTATGATTAGATCTGATTTTTAGTCTTTTTAGGACTGATCTTTTACTTTGTCAACTCTTGCCATGTAGACATCGTCATTTGGTGTCGTGATGTCGCTCCACCTACCCACTTATCAGTGCCTGGCCGTGTCATCTACCAACCAGCACCTGTCATGGTTATGCTCGTGAATTTCTGTTCGCAACGCCAATGAGAACAGCAGATAGACCGATACCTTTATCATTCTCACGTTAAAGAATTTCACTCAAGCGTTTCTTCGACGGACTGGTTGCCCGATACCGACTGCAGTGAAATATCAAATAGAATGACATCTATTTCATTCATGTTCTTTTTTATCTCTTAGTGACTGCCTAAGATACCATCAGCCTGCTGCACTACCTAAGGCAGCCATAAAGGGATACAAGGAAACAGGAGACAACGGGATACAGAGAGTGTCCTGTGGTAGTACCTAATATGTAAAGCCATATGCCTCAGGCTAAAACGAGTAACCAAAAAGGTTGGCGTGCTAGTCGTGTATTCTGTCGAGACAGTAAACTTAACGACTTGTTCGAAAGCGTAAACTACTCCAAAAGCAGCAGCGCTGAGAGCCAGAGTGACATGAAGTCATTAACATGCCACTTCTTGCTCTTTCGGAGTGGCACGTACCTTTTGTGGCACAGAGTCTACATTCATTTGGGCACGTGAATTTTCACATCGTATTTTTGCGAGTCTACTTAACAATCTTTTGCGCTGTAATTTAAGCTAGCAGCAATCAAAATTTTCGCTTGACAAACTGGTATTGCTGTATGTCCAAAGTGCACTTTTCTTGTCACGAACAAGTAAACAAGATGGACGGCACAACACAATTTTCTACGCCACGCCGATTGGAGTCAATCTCCCCCCCCCCTTTTTTTTTTTGAAGGCAGTGTACAATGAAAAAATATAGTTATTACAGGTATACTTGGGTATCAACGTGGTGCCGATTGCACCGATGCTGAATATTTGTTCATTAGTATATTTTATTTTGTAAGCAAAATTGTCCATTCATGTTCAGTCGCATTTTTGCACGTCCTGCTTCAATTTTCTCAGTATCCCGTTTACCCAACTCAAATACCTAAATGTAAATGTTTTTGTGCATATGAAAAGTCATTCTAGGATTCGTAACACGGCTCTAAAAATATCTTCGGACCTTTTTGTTTCACGTCGAAATGAATGAGGATGTCTAATGTTCAGATACCCCCGATGATAAAAACATCAAGATTAATAGTATTACCGAAGTGAGTTGGAAAGTTATGTGTTATTTTACACGAAATTCTACTAGAATGCATGAGGGTATGAAAACCTCAGATTGGTTAAGCACGGATGCGCGTAGTAACCCCGGGAACCAGTGAGCAAACGACGGCTAATTCGAAAGGGCCTCTTGGATTTAAGGTGCGCCTTATTTGACTAAAAAGTTCCGCTGCGTGGGATTTCGGCGACTTGTGATATGATTATCGTGCATTCTGGTTGATTGCGATAGAATAAAACTGGGTTGCATTACAATATGCAAAAGTAGTGCGAATCACTGTAGATTAAGTTTGAATAGGGTGCAAGGTGATTAAGTGTGGCTTAGCCAGGAATTATGATGAATTAGGGTGGATTGCATTGAATAAGAGTAGATTGAATTTAAGTGAATTTGGATGGGTTGAAAAGTAGTCAATGCTTTCGCCTTCGCAGCACGTAAGTGACCTTACGTGCCCTTCGTAAGTTTTAATGCAACCTCTAGCTGGCTGCTGAGTCGTGTTTCGGGCAGTCATATTGCGTTTGCATACCTCCCCGTAGAGGCTCTCAAATTGTCAATAAAGCGTGCTAATCCATATCTAAATTTACAGGCGTAAGAATAGTTATTATCACAGTGAAATGAAATCGTGAACTACTGATAATGATTTCTTGATATCTTTGGTGGTGTAAGCGCTGCTCATAATTATTTTACCTTGTCTGATCTCGGCCATTTTGCTACGTTAATATTGAAGTAAGTATATATTCTGGTGTGATAGGCACTGTTTTTTTTATAATTTCTATGGTACAGAATCTGCAGGATAAGTGCTCCGGATTGGGTGAATACTCTCGGCCATTTTGCTACGTTAATATTGAAGTAAGTATATATTCTGGTGTGATAGGCACTGTTTTTTTGCATAATTTCTATGGTACAGAATCTGCAGGATAAGTGGAAAACAACATCAGCAATACTCTTCTGTGCAACGAATTTAAATGAATTTTATACTCCAAATCTTTCGTCATCTTTGAGAAACTGAAGTGCGTGACAGAAACACCGATCCCCTAGAATATTTTTATGTGGTGTATCAGAGCTTTAGATGGAGTTGCATTGGACGAATTGCTCAACCTTTTCACGAAATATGAGCAGACGTCGTCGCTCACAGATGTCATAGGCGTTGGCTGGGTTGTTTTTTATTAGCATGCGCAAAAGCGAGGTGACGCTAAGAAAGAATTGCAGCTGCTATTAAGCCTGCAGAGAGCGTGCATGGCAATGCAATATTTTTTTTGTATCGTCCGAGAGCTCCACCACTGCTTTGACACCCTCGAATTTGTTCTTTCTAAACCATTTTATTGCAGCGGTGCAAGCAGTTAAACGCCTGTAGTTTGTCTTGTAAAAGTGACAGCATCGGATATCTCAGCTAGATTTGCTCACAATTTATAAAGCGAACAGCTGTTCGCATTGCCGTAATTCTTTTAGGGCATACGGCAATGAAGGGTTCTCGACCGCAGTCATCGAGTACTCCTTCTTAGCATCTTCTCCCAGATGCCAAGACTCTGCCAGCAACTTGAATGAAATTTTTCAGAAAGCCAGCACATCGTACAGCATTCTTTGCTGCCGCCGGGAGGGCCTTAGGGTGCTGTACTTTGTGCACACAGCTAAAGGAAACGCTGGCAAACGCGCATGTTTGCGTCGCTCTCTCGGTGACCCTAATATTGAGGTCTTCGTCAACTCTGCTCTTCTGTTTTTTGTCGGTGTGGCGCAGACCTTTGAGGAACGGGAAGTCGTTGAGGAAGAATCCATTCGGGAGGGGGACATCGTTGTGTTCAACTTCAGAGACGTCTATTGGAACCTGACGCTTAAGTTTTTGTACGCTGGAAGGTGGGCCTCCAAGAACAGCAACCTTATCGCCAACACAACCATCGTTAAGATGGACGAAGACGTGTTGGTAAATGTGTTCGCTTTATCGTCGTACGTTTCTAGCAGTGCAATGGACTTCAATGGAATTCACTGTCTTTTGTACTACCAACCCAAGCCGGAGAGAAACAAAGATTCAAAATGATATGTGAACAATGAACTGTACGCACCAGAGAGGTATCCGGCTTACTGTGATGGCGCTGCCTACATGATGCGGCCGGCGGTATTGACCGCGCTCCTCTTAGCAGCTATCCATGTTCCAATCTTCTGGGTCGAGGATGCTTACGGCACGGGATTCCTGGCATCTTTAGCGCGGATAGACATGGTGGACATTAGGCGATACTTCACCTTAAATGTTCAGAGGAACATAAAGACTGTGGAGAAGTACGCACTATTCGTTAACACAGGCTCGCCAAACAACATTGAGCAGAAAGTCGACTTGCTGAGGCAAAGCGTTTTGCGGACCAATAGATCACTGAACTCTAACCACAGGTGGTGGGTGCGAGCACGCCAACGTAAGACATTGCCTTCGCTACATGACTGGAATGCTGACCACAACACTAGTACTCATGTGGGGCACTGATCCGTCACTACAATGTTCCCTTCGTACACACCTCCCCACATCAACTCAAAAGGCCTGGATAAAAAGTAGCCGTGGTGTAGGGATTAGCAAGAAGACTCATAGAAACCATTGCTCCTTGAGGTAACATTACGTGCATTCTGGCATAGAATACAATAAATATTTATTTGGTCACCAAATAGTGTTCCTTTTGGTATGTTCAAAGGTTTGCTTTTGGTTTTCACAAAGCATGTGTTTATAGCCATATTTGTATCTTGCACTGGTAGACATACAATTCAAATATTTGTATGCTAGTCATCAACAGGACGTTTTATAATACTAGAGGACATTAACAGCAATATTTATCGGATATATGGATATGACCGTGTACCGAGGGCCGAATGCTTGAGATTGAGGCATAATATTCATAACTGTACTTCGTTGCAAACGAGAATGGCTATATGTTAAGAGAGTTTATTGTGAAATATAGTTCAGTTCAGTTCAGTCGTTCAGTCGTGTCCGACTCTTCATCACCCTATGGATCATGTCACGCCACGCTTTCCGGTCTCTCACTATCTTCCTAACATCACATAACTTCATCTGCAGTGCCTCGAGGATGCCATCTAACCACCGCGTTCGCTGCCTACCCCTTCTCCGGAGACGCTCAACCTTTCCCAACATCAAATCTTTCACCAGCGACTCCTCTATTCTCATCAGATGTCCAAAGTAGCTGAGCTTTGACTTTAGAATTTGACCCTCCAATGAGCAGTCAGGGTTTATACTCGACAATATCGACTGATTTGATCTTCTGGCAGTCCAAGGAACTCTCAAGAGTCTTCGCCAGCACCACAATTAAAATGCGTCAATTCTTCGGCGGTCAGCCTTTTTCACAGTCCAACTCTCGCATCCACACGTCACAACTGAAAAGACCATAGTACGAGGTATACGGATCTTGGTTGGCAGACTAATGTCTCTGCTCTTTACTAGGTGGTCAAAGCTAACCATTGCTCTCTTTCCTACAAGCAGGCGTCTCCTAATTTCATGGCTGCAGTCTCTTTCCGGGGTTATCTTGGAGCCCAAGAAGAGAAAATCTGTCACAGCTTCCACTTCTTGTCCCTTGATGCTCCAGGACTTGATAGTGCAAGACGCCATGATCTTTGTCTTTTTAATGTTGTTTAAGCCCAAACTTCTCACTCTCTTCTTGTACGCGCATCAGAAGTCTCTTGGGTTCCACTTCACTTTCTGCCATTAAAGTGGTATCATCCGCATATCTAAGGTTGATGATACGTTTTCCAGCAATCTTCACTCTAGCTGAAGGCTCGTCCAGACCGGCCTTCCTCATGATGCACTCTGCATATAGGTTAAATAGGCAATGCGACAGTATGCAGCCTTGTCTCACTCCTTTATCAATCGGAAACCAACCAGTAAGACCATGCCCAGTTCTAACTGTGGCCTCTTGCCCTTCATACACGTTACTGAGGAGACAGATAAGGTGACTTGGAACTCCCATCTCTTGGAGAGCTTGCCACAATCTGCTGTGATCTACACAGTCAAACGCTTCCGCATAATCAATAAAGCAGAAGTAGATGGGTTTCTGGAACTCTCTTGCCTTTTTAATGATCCAGCGAAGGTTGGCAATTTGGTCTCTAGTTCCTCGGCCCTTGCGAAACCCAGGTTGCACGTCCGGAAGCTCCCGATACACATACTGCTGCAGCCTACTTTGGAGGATTTTCAACATCACCTTGCTAGCCTGCGAAATAAGGGCGATCGTGCGGTAGTTGGAACAATGTTTGGCACTGCCTTTCTTTGGAATGGGGATGTAAACTGACCTCCTCCAATCCTGTGGCCACTGCAGGGTTGTCCAAATCTTCTGACAAAATGTATGCAGAATGTTAACAGCGTCATGGTTGAGGTTTTAAAGCAACTCAGCTGGAGGAGGAGGAGGAATCAACATTTATTAAGCCCGAAATAATTCGGTGGTGCATGCTTGCACCAGACGGGGTGGTTCCCTAGTTGCGGGACCCATATGTTTCCAGCAGCTCCTGGCCCCTGTCTGTCAGTGCGAGCTGGATAGATAGGGCGGGGCTGGACAACAAGGTCTCCCATCGCTCAAGGGGTTGGGGATTGGGGGTGTTGGCGGGAAGGGGAGGAGGGGGGGTTTTGAGTTGTTTGCATTCTGCCAAAACGTGCGGCAGGGTGCCCTTTTCTTTTTTACAAAAAGGACAGAGCATGTCGTGTTCCGCAGGGTACATGCGGCTCATCAATACGGGATGCGCAAGCGATCCCGCCTGCGCTCGGCGCAGGATCGTCTGTTGTTGCCTGGTGAGCTTGGGGTGCGGTTCTGGCAGTCTGCACCTTTCCTCTCGGTACATACTTGTAATTTCCCGAAAGCTGGTAACCGGATGCGGTAGCTCTTCCGGCTCGTTCTCGCCCCGGATTGACATTTCTCGGGCATGGTAGTCTGCGATGATGTTGCCTGCTACCTGCGAGTGAGCCGGGACCCACACGAGCTCTATAGCTCTTCCCGGAGGCTTGCACTTGGATAGAATGGCTCGGGCCGCGGAAGATATTACCCCTCTGCGGAAGCTTCTGTAGGCTGTCTTTGAGTCAGTGACCACGGTGTCCACGCTCGGTTGTGCGAGTGCGAGGGCCATGGCCGCTTCTTCTGCAACTGCGGCGTCTGTTGTCTTTATGGACGCGCTGACGATCAGCCTGTCTTTTGACGTAACCACCACTGCTGCACGGTCAGTGTGTTTTCGGAGCGAGGCGTCCGCGTAGAGGACCCTGGGGTTCTCTTCCAGCTTCCGGGCTATGGCTTTGGCCCGCGCGGTGCGCCTCTCGTCGTCCTTGCCCGGCGTTATGTTCCGGGGAAGGGGTTTGGTCTGAATGGCCGTCTTCCAGTCTTCCGGAAGGGCTTCCTTGAGGGGTACTGGCTCAATCTGCCATCCTATCTTGCGTAAGACGGCTCGTCCGTGTTTCGTATGACTGAGCCGGATTCTCTGATTAGAGAGGTGGGCTTCAATGAGCTCCTCCACCGTGTTGTGGGCGCCCATGTCCAGCAGTCTTTGTGTGGACGAGTATATGGGAATGCCCAGTGCTTGCTTCGTTGCCTTACGAAGCATCGTGTTTAGGGTGTCCCTATTCGCCTTCGTCAGCTGGAGATAGGGGGCGGAGTAGGTAACCCGTGACACGACGAATGCGCGTATCAGGCGCATGACATCGTCCTCTTTGAGGCCTCGGTTTCTATTAGATACCCTTCTGATCATACTGAGTATCTGTTCGGCTGTAGTTTTGATCTTTGTGACGGCGGCATGTGCCTTCCCGTCGGCCTGAAGTAGTAGGCCGAGGATCCTAATCTGCTGTGCTGGCTTGATAGCCGTTCCGTCGATGGTGACGATCACGTTCGGCGGCAGCTCTTTCTTGGATTTTCCCGGTTGGATAATAAGCAACTCTGATTTCTGGGGAGCGCAGCTCAGTCCGCATGACTTTGCGTACTCGTGCACGGTTGTTGCCGCCTTCTGCAAGGCTTCCTCCATCCAGGCATCAGAACCGGCTCGAGCTGTCCACACCGTAATATCGTCGGCGTAGAACGCATGGTCCACGCCTTCGATTTGCTTGAGTAGACCGGGCAGGGGCAGGAGGGCCAGATTGAAGAGCAGGGGCGACAAGACCGATCCCTGTGGGGTGCCCCTATCACCCAGCTCGACAGGGTCTGACTTCTCCTCCCCTATTCTGATGGTCACTGTTCGGTTTGACAGAAATTTTTTGATGTAGTAGAATGTCTTTCGGCCACACCTGGTCATATTCAGATTCCGCAACACGCTCGCGTGGGACACGTTATCAAACGCTCCCTTCAGGTCGAGGGCGAGTATCCCGCGCGGCGTGTGCCTCGTTGCCGGCTTGACGACCAGTTCGTGAAGTTGGATCATCACGTCTTGGGTGCTGAGATGTTGCCTGAAGCCGTACATCGTCTCCGGCATCTGATCTGTTTCTTCGAGGTACTTCTGCAGCCGGCGAAGGACCATACGCTCCATCACCTTCCCCGCGCAGGACGTGAGGGAGATGGGCCGCATGTTGTCTATCGTGAGGGCCTTGCCGGGCTTTGAAATGAAGCAGACCTCGGCGTCCTTCCATTCCTTCGGCAACCGCGAGCTCTCCCAGGCTTCGTTGATGTGCCCTAGGAGGCCGCGGGCCGCTTTACTGCTCATGTTACTGAGTAGTTTGTATGTTATGGCATCCCTGCCGGGTGCACTTTTCTTGTTACTTTGATCTATCGCTGTCCACAATTCCGTCATGGAAAACGGCCGGTCCAAGTCTTCGTTGTCGGGTCCTTCGTACCTCTCTGGCTCCGGGTACTGTCCCTTCTCTGTCTTTAGGTACTTCGCCTTCAGGTCTTCCAGGAGCCTGCGGCCGTCTCCCTTGTACATGTTCAATACTGTGGTAAGGTTGCGATTGGTCGCAGTTTTGCTACTCAGCGGGTCGATCAGATGCCTCAAGAGGCACCACGTCTTCCACGTCGAGAGCTTGCCCTGCAGGCCGTCGCAGGTCTTCAGCCAATTCTCCCTGCATAGCTTGGCCGCGTGCTCGGCGATCTGCTTGTTCAAGGCTGCTATGCGCTTGGCCAGCTTTCTGTTGTGCCGCTGACGTTTCCATCGCCGTGTTAACGAGTGCCGGGCCGCCCACATGTGGGTCAGTCTGGCGTCCACGTACGGTGTCTGCGAAGTCGTTGCGATTTCTTGGGTAAATTTTTGGAGGGTCTTCTTCTGGTCCCTCGACCATTCGGTGTAGGTCTGTTGTGTTTCAGCTCGTCCGGATTCTTCCTCAGACGCCTCTTCTTGTTCCTGGGTGAACTTTCTCATCTTGTCCCAATCCGTGATCCGCGCTGTCCCCAACACAGCCCGATATCGGGAACCTCGGATCGTGATGCCGATCACGCTGTGGTCAGAACCCAGGTCCACTTCTTCGCTTCTCCAGGAGACGTCTAGCGTTCCCGATAACCACGAAAGGTCTGGCGTAGTGTCCCTCGCGGCACTGTTGCCTCTTCTGGTAGTTACGTCAGGCTCGTTCAGGAGGGCAATCTCGTGATCCTCCATTGCTTTGGCCAATGCTTTTCCTCTTTTTGACTGGAACTTATAGCCCCATGTTGTGTGAGGGGCGTTAAAGTCGCCGAGGATCAGGAGCGGCCTGGTCTTTGGCACTGCCTTTCTTTGGAATGGGGATGTAAACTGACCTCCTCCAATCCTGTGGCCACTGCAGGGTTGTCCAAATCTTCTGACATAATGTATGCAGAATGTTAACAGCGTCATGGTTGAGGTTTTGAAGCAACTCAGCTGGAATGCCATCAATTCCGCTAGCTTTGTTCTTAGCAAGGCTGGCTAAGGCCCATTCAACTTCACTCTTCAGGATGCCCGGCTCGAGGTCAGTAATCACAACCGTCTTAAGTTGGGTTTGCACATTCGGGTCCTTCTTGTACAGTTCTTCTGTGTATTCCTGCCACCTCTTCTTTATCTCTGAGGCTTCATAGAGGTCCTTGCCTCGTTTGTCCTTTATCACGCCCAGCTTAGCACAGAAGCTTCCTTTGATATCTTTGATTGTCTTATACAGAGCTCTTGTGTTCCTTAATTGGCGGTTGTCCTCAACTGCTTGGCACTATATGTTCAGGAAGGCATTCTTATCTCTCTTTGCTATTTTCTGAAAATCCGCATTGAGAACCTTGTATCTTTCTCTTTCCCCCACAACTTTTGTCATCCTCCTTTCCTCAGCTATTTGCAAAGCCTCTTCAGATAACCAGTTTGCTTTCTTGCATTTCTTTTGCTTTGGGACTGCCTTAGTAGCAACTTTTTGTATTATATCACAAACATCAGTCCACATCTCTTCGGGCTCTTTGTCTTCTAGATCTAATTCTTGAAATCAATTCCTCACTTCCACAGCATATTCTAATAGAATTTGATCCAGATCATACCTGAAAGGCCTTCTAGTTTTCTGTGTTTTCCTCAATCGAAGCTTAATTTTGGCAACAAGAAGCTGATGATCAGTGCCACAATCAGCCCCAGGCCTTGTTTTTACTGCTTGTATAGCGCTTCTCCATCTCTGCCAGCAAAGAATATAATCGATCTGACTCATGTACAGACCGTCTGGTGAAGTTCATGTGTGCAGGCGCCTCTTGTGCTGTTGAAAATGAGTATTCGCTATGGTCAGGTTGTTTTCTTGACAAAACTCTACTAGCCTCCGCCCAGCTTCATTTTGCTCACCAAGACCAAGCTTGCCTGTAATTCCGGATATTTCTTCACTCCCGACCTTAGCATTCCAGTCTCCTATGAGAAAAACGACGTCTGATGATGGGGTGCGGTCTAAAATGCATTGTAGGTCCGCATAAAATCTCTCAACGTCAGCTTCTTCGGCAGTAGTGGTCGGTGCATAGACTTGGATAACTGTTATGTTGAAAGGGTGACCTTGGATCCGAAGTGAAATCATTCGGTCGTTTATGGGGTTGTACCCTAGCACTGCTTTGCCCATTCTTCTGTTTACTATGAGAGCGACCCCATTCCTTCTCTTGGATTCGTGCCCACAATAAAAGACATAATGGTCGCCAGAGTTAAATTCTCCCATTCCGGTCCACTTAAGCTCGCTGATACCCAAGATATCAATGTTCAATCTGTTCATTTCTCGCTTGACTACATCCAGTTTACCTTGCGTCATAGATCTTACATTCCATGTTGCTATGTGATATATCTCCTTGCAACATCGGACTTTCCGGTCGCTTCCCGACACATCCACAACTGAGCGTCCTTTTGGCTTCAGCCCAGCCGCGTCATTCGTCCTGGAGCTACTAGGAATCGCCCTTTGTTCACCCCCAGTAACATGTGGGACGCCTTCCAACCTGAAGGGCTCATCTTCCGGCGCCATATCATTAATGGTATTGTGACTGGCCATAGGGTTTTCTTGGCAGGAAATACTCGAGTGGGTTGCTATTTCCTTCTTCAGTGAATCACATTTTGTCAGAACGCTCTGCCGTGACCTGTCTATCTTGGGTGGCCCTACACAGCAGAGCTCACGACTTCATCGAGTTTCGCAAGCCCCTCCGCCACGACAATGCAGTGATCCATGAAGGGGGAAATATAGTTACCTACTAGCATAATGTTGCCAGCTTCCCTCGCTAAAATTGCTGCTGAGAAGACAAAAAAGGTAAGAGGAGACGCCCAAGCTTCGCATTATCGCCTTCAACACCGCCTTTTTGTTTCCGTGAATTTTCGGCATTGAGAAATTGGCACCGAGTTTGGTTAACAGTTAGGCATCTCTAAATGGTTTGAATCTTAGGGAAAAGAAAGAGCAGTATCTGTCTCAATTTCGCTGGACACCTACACATAGCGAAGACGGCATGCAATTAGAAGTACGTGCATCACCGGTTCGTATCCTTGTCGCAAATTAGCCTGAACCTTGTCCAGCAGATGATTGCTGAATGAGAAACGAAATATTCAAAAAACACAAAGTTGCACAAAGAACGGTGATGTCACAGTTTTGACGCAAACTCATGTCCGTGTATTTTCCGACACATGTTTTCTCGTTTGGGGATTACGGCTATTGCAACGCATTTTCCACCAAACGACCTTCGTATAAAAATTATAGTCGATCTTGTCAGCCTGGGTAGATATAAGCATGGAGTAAGTAGTAGGAAAGCCGCACCACACTCAAGATCGTCTGATTACTACTTCGGCATATTTCTCCCATGCCGTACTTGAGACGCTCACCGCGAAAGGTTTTCGCTGTAAATATGTCTTTTGATTGGAAACCAGCGCGGAGTGAAGGAAGATAATCGTTGACGTGAGCGCTTCTCCAGTGGGAGCGCGGAATGTAGGCACGAGGGCGGTCAGGTTCCCGCAGAGAAGTTAGATATTTCTGCACCATTTCGGTTTGCTCCAAAAGACAACGCGGAGTGAAGAAGTCACTCTTTGACGCATGGGCTGCTCCAGCGGAAGTGAACCACGAGACTCCCTTTATGCTTGCCTCCGTGGCTTCCCCAGCGGCGCGCCGAAAGTGGGAGCGAAAAGAGTTATATGCTGAAACTGATTTTAGCCGAGTCCTTTCAGCGACACGCGTGACTTTTTCCAGACGTGAACCGTCTCTTGCCGTTATCGGAAGCAGTAATGAAATAGAGCTGCTTATCTCATTCTAAGAGAAGTTACATGAAGACCGCATGATCAGACTGACTTGCTAAAAGGTGATGACATCGTCGTGTTATGATCAGGATGACATGTAAACATTGATGACGCCATGCTACACGATATAGTCACTTGCAAAAGTGTTGACGCCATGAACTCACGTGAAAAACACGTGTGCCGAAACAGCAGCAGCCGTGCCCTGGCTTTTGAATTTCTCCCGTGCAGTTTCTTTAGTGCACTGTTTTTTCTGAGTCGACTATTTCACACGCTTTCAGCAGCATACAGTCGCCAGCTACATCATTACGCCTAAGACACAGCCGGCATACTTGTTATGATCGCATGCATTGACCAAGCCTTTCAAACGCGCTTTCGTGGCCTTGGGCATAGGTGCCTGACTCGGAATTCAAGTGTACCGATGGGTTAGATTCTCACTTATTCATCCCATCTCAAATGATCTATCAGAGGAGGTAGCTTCTGCTGACGCGGCCATGTCCTTGTGGCTTTTGTGTCGTGACGTCACGCTATACGCCGAAAAATCAGTGCCCGGCCTTGTCACCTATCAACTATGACCTGCTAGGCGCATACTCTTAATTTTTTGTGCATAACGATGACGACGCTCGATTTTCTGGGCAACCGTAGTCTTTAATGCTTGAGCATTAAAATAGGGCTTGTTAAGAGGGTCGTGACGCGATAATAACAATTTGTGCGTGTGACTAAAACACCTCACAACGTTCACAGTACTACTGCAGTGACGTCGCTGCACAATTCCGCTTCGGCCTAGGTCGCAATGTTATTTTGTCGCCATTAACTAGTGCCTGTCAAGAAAGCAAAGCAAAGCAATTCCTCTAATGCAATTCGAATCTTTGCGAGGCGCACTACCTCTGCATCAGTGATGAATTTTTAACGAGTTGGTATTAAAGGCTCGTGTAGAAAATACGGTAATATCACCACTGATGGCATTGGGAATGAAAATCTAGGGGGATGGCAGGTGCCATCACCGGGCACTAGTTGGTCGGCGGGTTGTGTGGTGTCAAAAGACCACATGGTATGGCATCCGATGCACTTCGGGTTTCTTCTTCGGGATGAGACGATGAAATGACAATCAAACCTTCCAGCGCCTTGTGAGAAGAGTAGTAATGATCATAGGCCACGCAGACGCGTTCATATTGGGCTGAGAAAAGCGAGGTTTTACGGACATTGATGTTTTATCTCTACCATAATTAGGTAGCGTATATGTTGAATGTATATGAAAGAATAAAAGCAAAAACTCAAAGATAAGTGATTAATAGAGTAGCAAAGTGCATGTTATGTACGCGAACGAGCATCTGCAAGAGAACCCGCGAGCAGGAGCGATGGACGCAGTCGTGTCGTACGTGAAAGCCGGAGCTTAATTCTTTCCCTACTCTTTTTTTTTCTTGTTGCCTCTTCCGGTAAGAAGAGGGAACTCTCGCCAAATAGATTACTACAACATACAAAGTTATGGAACTGACTTCTTCAATGATATCCTTGAGTACTATGAGTTCATAAAAGCCTCTTTTGTCCTTGAATGTGTTATGCAGCTTGCAACGTTTTCAGCAAAATATCGCGCCCGGGGCAGCCGTCAGTATCACTGTTTCGTAATGACGTCACCTCACCAAATCACATGCAGAGCAACCAGGAAAAACCTTATATTAATCAACTTCGAGGGCAAAAACGAATTCGTTTTGTAAGCGGGAGGCCTTTCTAAAATATATGCGGCAGGAAGTCTTAGAAAACTACATATTCTGAGAAATCTAGCAATACATGTTCGACATACTCTGGCTTACTACGCAGCAGAGTTAGTACCTAATCACAGAAAATCACCCTCTGCTCCTTGTAGCCAATTGTTACTTTCATAATGCTGGAATGAAGGTCCATGAACAGTGCTTTAACTCTGGCTTGGACCATAAATTTCTCTCTTCAGTGGGTACTCTCTGCTCTTCAATCTACAGGAACCTGTGGATTGCTTCTATAAACATCACGTCTACTATTCTCACATTTTTTTTTTTGGATCTGACTTTCATGTGGTAATCCACTAAAAAAATAAAAGAACGCAGACGTAAATATGCGACCGGAAATGATTTTTCGAAAACATCCGCTAACAGTGCATCTAAGTCTTTAGACAAAACAGCAGTGTTCAGAAGAGCAGAAGCGGGGTGAAGGGGCAGAAATGTGCGAAGGTAGGAACCGGGTGGTCTAGCGAATAAAAATGGTTAGATATATGCTAGGCCTCCACCATTTTAAAGCCGGAACAGGTTGTCGTCGGTTGTTTACTCATAAGTAGATTGCCACAAAAACATTTCAAAGTTTCTGTTTACCTTGCTCGCATTACCACAATGGCAAAACAAAACCTGCAGCGCGTAGCAGAACTTGACAAATAAAAACACTCTACAAATGCCGCCTGCGTTATTGGTGTCAACAAATCGACACCTTCTCATTTATTCGATTGTTCTGGTATTTTCCTGGCACATGGATTCCAGTATGGCAAGCTAATATGGTACTCACCGAAGGGAATCTAGGCCCGGCGCGGTGGTGCAGTGATTAAGGTTCTGGACTGCTCTGTTCAAGGATGCGCGGTCGAACCCCGGCTGTGGTGGCCTCTTTTCGATGAAGGCGGAAAGTAAGGCACCCTGGTGCTGTGCGATGTCAGCGCACTGTAAAGCATTCCAGGTGGTTTAAATTTCCCGAGCCGCTACCCGATGGCTTCTATCATAACCTGAGCCACTTGGGGACGGGAAACCCCATAAACCAATCCAAACCAAGGGAATCCTAAAATAAGGAGTCTGTGAAAACTTGTTATTCTCGTAAACTTCAAGGATCACCCCCCTTTAGCCGGGCCATATCGCAATAGACGTATCATGATTACGGCTATAATTACCACGTTACAAAATCTTTGCTTCAATCTCACTGAATCGCCAACGTTCTACACATCGACGTGAACCATATCCAAGTGATCAGCATATACCAAAGTTTTGATTGCTAAGTACTGTAGACTTATACCGTACTTGCCATCGCTCGGGTTTGATTTCGCACGGAACGATGCCAAATAAAACGTTACCAAGGCCAGCAGCGGCGGCCTTATCCTACTGACGAGTAGGCTGGGATAGTTTCAGTTAGGTCTCAGTTAATTAGTAACATTGTGCTCTAACGCTCTAAACAATGCTGATTGTCTTTTGCAATATTGGACTGTTTTGATTCAGCAATCAAGAAAAAAACAGCATAGGACTTATTATCAAATAATTTTTCGCTTAACTTTTTGCTATGTGGCGCCACTAGTCGATAATCAGCCCCATGGCACTCGAGGATGCTTGCAGCAATGTGGATATCGTTAACAATGCTCCACAAGTTTGACGTGAAACCACAATCCCCAGAACCACGAGCTACAGTCGTCTCCAGAAGACATTCACCTACAGTTTGTAGTAGTGATTTTAGGTGCAATGGCTTTGTGATTAGATTGAGATCAGTGAAGAACATTTTTTCAATGCGGCTGTTAAAGGCCGTTGTATGCAACTATGAAATAACGCACAGCTAGTAGCATATAAATGTAAATGAAATAGACGAAAATAAACTAAACTAAAAACATAAACAATGTTCGTATCTTAGAAGTGACACGCAAAGCTGATCTCAGGGGGCTGAAGGGACTCCCTGACGCTATTGCGTCACAACCTCAAGTTCACGTTCCGTTACGAGTACCTCGGATTTTATTTTGTACGGCTTTTACTTTTTCATTATGACTGCGGAGCCCTGAACAGTTTCACGGACAAATCGGAAACACATTGCCCTGCATATCTTGTATGACCGAAGAAGCGCCCTCTAGATTTATGGGCAGAAGTTGTCGGCCCACAGGACAGCAGCTCAGTTTCGATAGGTGGCTGTCGCGTGCGTAATAATGGTTCCTAGACACTTGATAGAGAAGAGGCGCGAAAATGGACTGTACATCCAAATACTTTCGTTGCTCTGGTTTGAAAACTTTAGGGTTTGGAAGCTCCAAGCTTACGATTGAAATGGTCCCTATCACACCCCGTGACTGCAAGAGAGATTAGCCTGTAATACTCTTTTCTTTAGGCTTAGTTGACAGCGCTATCTTTGAAGAAACTGAAAACCAAATACAATATTCATATAAAACATCACAGGACATCGCGAAAAGAGGCGACGACGTAGAGAAAATTACTCAGCCGAGTGCGTTCACGTCATAGCAACAAGGCTGAATATGGACTCTTGTTTGCATTCTCCAGCTTGTTAGTCCTAAGGGCAGTGAATGCTCTTTGATATTCGTGTCGCATTGATGGAATAATATTTCGCGCGGAAGCCTCATTAAACGACTGCATGCATTATTTCCCGAAAGCCACAAAATAATAAAAAAGTCGCTCAGCAACAGACCTGCATTATGACTTTAAGGATGAGGCGCTCGTGGAAATGGGCCATCATCAATGATTTATAATTTTCCGTCTGTACGGTTGAAACGAGAGTTTGAAGGATTCGTCAATTGTATGGCGGGGCACTGCTTTAAAAATGCTTCAGTTTCATATAGCGGTGACACGATTGGCGAATGTTAAATAACATCATGTCGGCATAACATTTCAGAATAGCCTGAAAGTAATTCTGACATGTATAGAGATATATCTCACACTGTTTAGGGTGGGTTTCTAGAGCGATTGTTTTTTTGTTGCTGTAATTTCAGTAGCGGCAAGCAAACCATATCACACTCATATAGAATATTATTAACCGCGTGGCCGCCCTCTTGTCTACATGGTGATTGCTAACAGTGAACGCAGGCAGGCCAAGTAACTTGCAATGTACGCAATTTTTTAGCGAACATTTGCAGCAATTCCTAAATGCGGAGAATTTGAAAGAGAAAGAAAAGTTCTTTAGGGAGAAAATTTCCAGCCTCGGAGGAAGTAATATGGTGTAAAACCTTTCATATTGAAAAGCTGCCTTACAGAAACTCGCTTAGAATTTTAATTAACTCGCTTCATCGATAATGGCCAATACTGAGGTGAAGGCTTTCGACAAGGCAACGCTGTATCGACTTTTGAAACAAACAAAAATGGTCTTACCTCTGCTCACCGACACCGAGGACCCAAATGGTTCAGTGATTATGCTATTTACAGTGGTTATGTTATTTACAAAGGCAAACCAAGTGTGCCATGCTCAATATAGCTTCCGCTCACGAGACTAGGTTTAAAAATGTTAAGCCGCTGCCAACTTCGTATTTCAATCTAAAACAATGTATTCGAGATTTGTTGGTGCGTTACGTAATTCACGCCATGAGAAGTAGTATCCACATATGTCTTTAAATATTCGTTAAACGATGACATTTCAATGAATTTTACTCGCCAACGCAGGGCGTTGCGCCATTATACGCGTGTCGTACAAATATATCCCAGCCATGCCATTGATCCTCAGAGTTCAAATCTTGCGCAAGAAATTGCATTTAGTCGGTAGTATTTTATTATAACAAGTTTGCTTTGAGTACTTGGTTCATTTGATCAGAAGTAGGATATTCGTATCGTATGTGGCGGTCGGCAGTGACGCTAGTGGCGACATCTCGTTTTGTTTGTAGCAACATTGAAATGGAGATTAGAACGCACAAGCTAAACTTGCGGAATGGGTGGGAGAGGTAGCCATTTGTTAGATGGCCATTGATTACTTTCTATTGATATTCTTGATCAATAAAGTTCCTGCAAAAGGATTGAAGAGCTTTATTAATAATAACACCAAGACGTAGTATCCTGCCTTGCAATTTATTCCTGATATTTGAGCCGTTTATATCGCGTGAACTAACAAGCACGAGACGCAGGGTTTATAAGCTCGGTGATTTAAAAAGTCATTATTGAAAAAGTCTTAAAATTTCGCATAAAAATATTGTCACTGTGTTGCAGAAGTAGATCGGCCCCGCCCTCGTAGGACGTGTTTTAAACTGTGACCGCGGATTACCAGCTGTACCAACTCTATTCAGCTAGCCCACTCACCAACACCGTGAAAACACAGTAACAGGCTGAGGGGCCAGGCGTCAGTTAAGAGTGAGTCAACAAAAAGGGTTAAATGTGTCGCCTATAAAATTACGGTTGATACGGCATTTTTTAGTGGGGGTATTTTTATAATTTGAAAGCGGTCCACTTTTGAGTTGGTAATTATTACGGCAGGAGATGAACTTTTCTATGAATTTTAAATGATTATTTCGGGTAACGCTTTATGCCAGACAAACATTCTAAACCTCAGCAGCATTCAACAAGACCGCAAGTCCCCCCCGCCCTCCCCCCCCCCCCTTTTTGACAGCAGCTATCGCTGTGTTGTTTTTTCTCTCAAGTGGTCTGCTCTACAATATTTCTTTTAATGTATTGCGCTACTGACTCGCACTTCGTTTGTAAGTTGCATTTGTTGGACGTGTGTGCAACTGAGGTTCAACTTCATGAAAATGTCGTATGAATGCTTGAGTTTGGCCTTAAGATAAAAAAAGCCCGATATTAAAAATGCGGCAGACTTGAAGGGCCACAGACAAATTCAAGCTCCTTTAATTGCTCAGCATGTGATTTGTTCTAAGTATCTTTCTGTATAAATTTTTGGAATAAATCTAATTCTTATTATTTAATCACCTACGTTTGGTAACAATTCGTGCGACGCTTCATTGCCCAATATAAACCATTATATGATGGTCGGTAAACATAATCCGAATTTCTAAGTTTTCTCTCAGTCAATGGAAAAGGTCAGTGCAGTGAGAAACCATTCCTGTCAGAAAAAAATATCAACAGCACCAAGTGAATCTGTCCATAGCCTTTCATTATTTTCCAGGGGAGCTCCCGATTGAAACACACGCGGGCAGCGACGTGGAAAAAGCGGCGCCACATTTCTTCGGATTCGAAATGCCTCTCTTGCAACAAATGCCATCAAGGCCACATGGAAATGTTGCTTTGGGTGTTTTTGGTGACTTATAAGTGTCGAAAGGTGGTACGACACATGCTTGAGATGCTATTGTTATGTTTCTGTCAGCATAAAAAGATACTATATTCCCAGAGATTTTGGGTAAATTTTATTTTGTTCAAAAACAAAAAAAAAAGAGTTCTTCAAAGCATTCTTGAATGCAGTGTTTTGATCTATAATTTCGTAAATGCGTCCAGCTAGTTTTCAATGGCAATCTTAAATGCTGGTTGTGGCTGGAGGACAAATTTCTGAAGCCAGATTGGGAAACACATCGAGAACGTAGGCTGTTTATGTATCCATATGTTCGGAAAAGCATGTTACAATATCCGAGAGTTGAACCACAATTAAACGGTGTCCTCGAATATTGTGTTTGTTTCATATTTGATGCTGGCGATGGTAAATATCTGAAAGCGGACATAAGTCTGTGATCATTGTGGGGCTGAGGATAGTGCTGCTTATATATGTAAAAAAAGTTCCTTGTCAATGTTTTCACACAGGTTAGTTTATGGCCTTGTTTTTATAACTTTGAACAGACCACGATATCTCTGTGCCCGCAAAGCAATGGCACGAAGTTTTCTGCCGTAGATATTGCAGACTTTTCAGCTGCAAAGATGATTGACGAAAGAACTGCATGTTCCACGATCTCAAGGAAGAAAGCGAAAAATTAAAGGCCTTTTGGCTGTTATTTTTTGGGGCGATTATCGGTTTATTTTTTCATGCTGTAATTTGACTTCTCCGAAAGTATAAATTTGAACTGAGGCGACATTCAATAATATTGAATTTGTGTTCAGGTGGTCGAGTATATACGAACAAGCGACAATATAACATCTGTAAAAATAATATCATTATGATCACCGATAGAGAGCTTCCTCTATTCCTCTGTTCTTGTCAATTTTGACCTGGCGTACAAGATGTCCTGCAGCCAAGTCGATAAATATTCGAACAAAACCCACGCGTTTTTCTGAATTGCAATCAAGTGAATGTTTGCGACCGTCTAAAGTACGTCTAAAATACGGGCTGGAATTTCTCTACTTTCCCCGCAATCAGCCAATAATTATTAGTGAACATGATAAATATGGTTTCAAAGCTCAGGTGAAAATAGCAATCTCGTCGAGTGCAACGCAAATGTCTACCTCAAGTGCCTACAACACAGTAGCCCGAGATTGTTCTTTTTTTATTCGTTAAAGTGAAAGCCCGAGGAGGATAAAATAACACATGATAGCTACTTGGTGGCGCTTAATGCGGCGCTGTTAGAACGTTCTCATCCAGATATTGGCAAAACACCGCCATACTCGCTCCTGTTGAGCCGATGATTTTATAGCCCCGACTAGTGCCGCTTATTACCACACTGATTGGCATGGCGTGGGCACATAAACGAGGGTCTGTAACACTCTGTAGCGACTTAAGCAATATCGGTTAGGGGCATACAGCAACTGCACCTCCATCGTACCAAACATGCTAAGGATCTCTGACATTATCGCAATAATTTGAAAAATTTGCTTCGCTGCTGTTTCATGCTTTATTTTCTAATATAAGACAGCCATTTCGTCTTTAATTACACCACTGTAGAAATTTGTACATACGTGCTTTGTCTGACGTTTAATTACTAAAATGGAATTGCATGCGTTCAAAAACCAAAATATATGAAATCTATTTTATGGCGTTCTCTACTATTCTATTGATTTACTATTGCCGCGTAGAAGGCGGCGCAAAAGATGACTCTGGCCACATGCGCGAGGCTGGAAGAGAAGGAAGCTTGAGCGCAGAACTCGTTCTAGTCGACTATTAAAACCTCTTATCTTTAGGCCCTCCTTGGCGTTCTATCGAAATGAGACACTGGTGGAGCGCGCTCGGGTTGTCATGAGACTCCTTCCGGCAGTCCACAGCGAATCAGATCCCAGACATCGACACGCCTGTCCATCGCGCTAGCTGCCGCCTTCTAGGCCTAGCCCCGGAGTACAGCCATCTGCCGAACGACTCTTCAAACGCCCAAGTTCGTCAGGTCTCCCAAGCCATGGCGCATTACAACCCTACGCCGGTGACTCTTCAGAACACCAAGGTGCCAGGGTGCTTTCGCGGAGAAGCGTTTGAAGATGTGGAGGACTGGCTCGACCAGTTTGAGCGAGTGGCCAAGATCAATCAATGGAGTGCAGACCAGAAGCTTTCCAATGTTTATTTTGCCCTTCAGAATAATGCTAGAAAGTGGTTTGAAAACCACGAGGCCAGCTTATCCACATGGAATGATTTCCGCCGCCAGCTGGTAAACACTTTTTCAAGAACTGATCGACGAGACAATGCGTTGCGTCTGTTTGAAGTGCGCGTACAGAATCCGAATGAGAGCGTGGTTATGTTTGTGGAAGACATGGCTTGCCTTTTTCGCCGCACCGACCCTGATATGAGTGAGCTAAGAAAGCTACGGCATCTCATGCATGGTGTCAAAGAGCAGGTATTTGCCGGCTTGGTACGCAACCCACCTAAAACCGTGAGTGAGTTCGGTAAGGATGCTGCGGCTAGAGAGCGAGCCCTCCAATACCGGTGCAGCCAGTACAACCGATCTGTCAACTGTGTCCCGACGGCTGCGGTGGAGCTGCCTGCAACAAATAAGGCTACTCTTCGAGACATCATTAGAGAAATTGTCTTTGAGGAGCTGCAGCGAATTACTGCTACGAAGGCTTAGTAATTAGAGGTCCTCATGGAAGCTGTGTGGAATGAAATTCGGTACGCCCTATCATCGTCTGCACCATGCAACGAGTCTCATACAGTCGACAACGCAGCAGCCATTTCCGAACCATACCACGCTCCTCAACCGGTTAGCTACACGGCAGACATTCCTGCACCTTACCACGAGCCGCAATCCGAGAGCTATGACGCGGTCTTTCGTCGCCCGCCTCCAGACTACACCCACCGAGCTCACCGAGCCGTCAGGAGACGCGGTTCTTTCAAAAGCCTCAGTGGGCGCCTTCCAGGCTCTCTCAACCACGCCGAACTGACAGATGGCGCCGTTATGAGAGCCGACCACTCTGTTTCAACTGCGGACAACCTGGCCACGTGTATCGGTGCTGTCGCTACCGCGAAGAGGGGCAGGCCTTTCCGCCTGCTTCTGCTCGCCGCCGCTTCGACACTGACTCTGCCCAGATCGAGGACGACCCTCCGATCAGTAGGGAAACCGAATCCCCAGGCTTCCACCGCTCCTCTCCATCGCCACAGTGTTATTCTTCGCCGATGCGTCGCAGCACTGCTGACGTTAGCGGACGGCGGTACCCTAGCCCTCGTCGGGGAAACTAACAACCGCAACCTCGCGAGGGGAGGTTGCAACCAGTCGAAAAGTGTCAAAACCCTCCCCACCGCCGCAATTGCCGACAACCCGTGCTTCTGACGCCGCCGTTAACTTTGTCATTGCCGCACTACCGCCAAAAATGCCGCTTACATTACCGTCGAAAATGCCACACCAGATGATCAGCCATGACGATGAAACAGAGAGCGCCGACCTTACCGCACTTCCGCCGCAAATGCCGAAAGAGACAAGCAATCTAGATAAAGTTGTTAGCGCTGACCTCGCCGTTTCCATTGATGGGCTACAGGTACATGCTTTGGTGGATACCGGTGCGGATTTTTCAATTATTAGCCAGAAACGGGCCGACACATTGCCCAAAGTAAAAACCAAATGGTTTTTACTTTGCCAGTAATAAGAAGTGCTGGGCGTCAGCTACTGATACCGACCGGGAAGTGCACTGCCCCGGATAGGAATAAGAAACGCGGTGTTTGTTGGCAGCTTCGTTATTCTCCCTGACTGCTGCAAAGACCTCTTCTTGGGCATGAACTTTCTGCGTCTTCATGGGGCTGTAATCAGCATTTGTGACAGCGTTGTTGCCTTCACCATTAACGATGAAGACCTTAGTTATGCGGAAGTACCACTGATGTGCTTACGCGTCGCCAATGAGACGGTGACATTACCTCCGAGATCATGCTCTCTTGTTGAAGTGAAATGCGACGTTTCGTATACAGGCGATAGCGTCGCCGAACGGGTAGTTACCCTGGTACTCAGCCGAGGTGTTTCTATAGCTCGAGGGCTGGTCAACGTGACCAATGGGCATACCGAAGTGCTGCTGACAGACTTCAGCGACGAGAGTCAGCAAATTCATAAATGAACAACTGTGGTCTTTTTCGACAGCCTCCCAGATGCGCAGCACTACTGCTTACTGCAACAGGAAGAGTCAGAGCGCAAGACGCCCGTAACCATCGTCAATGTGAGCCCAATTTTGTCTTCTTCAGAACGGGACCACCTTTTGGATCTGATAGATCGATTTCAAGACTGGTTTGCTTCAGAATCGCAGATCGGCCAAACGCCTTTGACAAAACATCGAATTATCACGGATGACTCGATTCGCCCGATTCGACAAAATCCTTACCGTGTTGCTCCGAAAGAACGTGAAGCCATTCAGCGCCAGGTGGTCGAAATGCTTCGGGATGACGTCGCAGAGTCCCTGGGCTTCCCCCACGGTACTTATTAAAAAGAAGGACGGCAGCTTACGATTTTGCATAGACTATTGCAAGCTCAACCAAGTGACCAAAAAAGACGTGTACCCTCTCTTTCGCATCGACCATTCCCTTGATCGCCTACGAAATGCACGTTACTTCTCATCAGCGGACTTAAAAAGTGGATATTGGCAAATCGAAGTAGATGAGAGGGATCGGAAGAAGACAGCATTCGTCACTCCCGACGGATTGTATGAGTTTAAGGTCCTTCCGTTCGGTTTATGCTCGGCATCAGCAATATTTGAAAGGACAATGGACACTGTGCTTTCGGAACTTAAGTAGCAAATATGCCTGGGGTATCTTGACGACGTGATTGTTTTTGGTCACATTTTGAAGAGCATCTACGCCGTTTGCTAGCTGTGTTTCTGGCAATGCGATCTGCGGGTCTCACACTAAAACCAGAGAAGTGCCACTTCGGTTACGAGGAGCTGCAGATCTTAGGTCACGTTGTTAGCCAAGAAGGTGTCCGGCCTGATCCTGAAAAGCTCCCCGCATTCTCCAAGTTCCCAACACCTACGGACAAAAAGCCATTGCGGCGCTTCCTGGGTCTTTGCGCCTAATACCATCGGTTTATTGCTGGCTTCACACGAATTGCCTGGCCACTAACTTTACTGACGCGTGACAACGCTGTCTTTCGCTGGGGTGAAGAACACCAACAAGCTTTCAATGAGCTGCGGAGGCGCCTACAGACACCACCTGTCCTGGCGCACTTTGATGACGACGCCCCTACACTGCTTCATATGGATGCCAGCAACGTGGGCTTAGGTGCTGTGTTGGTGCAGCGCCAGGATGGCGTGGAAAAAGTAATTGCTTACGTCAGCAGGCCCCTATCTAAAGAAAAGCGAGCTACTCGGCAATCCAAAAAGAATGTCTTGCAGTGGTATGGAGGTTAATGAAGTTCCGTCCTTATTTGTACGCTCGCCTCTTTCAAGTTGTTAGAGACCATCACTCTGTCAGTTGGCTGACGAACTTAAAGGACCCTTCAGGGAGACTCGCGCGTTGGAGTCTTCGATTACAATAGTTCGACATGGCAGTTATTTACAAATCTGGAAAGAAGCACACGGATGCAGATTGCTTTTCGCGAGCGCCGGTCCAACCGTACACTCTGACCGATGAAGACACGGCGTTTTTAGGTGTCATAGATGATGAAACGCTTTCCCAACAGCAGCGAGAGGACCAGGAATTGCTCCCTGTTATTGATTTCTGGGAGAAGAGAACTAAGACTGTGCCTAAGATTTCGCCCGAATAATCTCTTCATTCTTTATTTGCAACAACGCACTTTACAATAACTTCCGTCCTGGGGGAACCAGTCATCTACTTGTCGTCCCATCGGCTTTTCTTACTGAAGGTTTGCAAGCGTGCCACAACGAGCCAACCGTCGGCCACCTAGGCTACACCCGCACGTTGGCTAGGGTATCGCACGGATACTACTGGCCAAAACTGCCTGCGACAATGAAACATTATGTAGGCACATGCATAGACTGCCAGCGCCGTAAATCACCCCTGTAAAGGCAGTCGGCCTACTACGCCTTCTTCAAGTTCCAACGACACCTTTTATCAAATTGGCATGGATCTCTTGGGTACCATTCTAACGTCTACAGCTGGGAATAAATGGATAATAGTCGCCACTGATTATCTGACCCGCCACGCGGAGACCGAGGCTCTGCCAAGGGGTACCGCCGCGGAAGCACCTAGGTTCTTCGTTAAGAACATTGTACTGAGACATCGCGCTCCGGCACTCATTATAACCGACCGAGGAACTGCATTTACGGCCGAACGTTTAGAGAACGTTCTTCGCCTCAGTGGTACCAGTCACCGTAAAACTACAGCTTATCATCCTCAAACCAATGGGTTGACGGAACGCCCCAATAAGACCATCGCGGACATGCTTTGTATGTACGTCGACGTGAACCACAAGAATTAGGAAGAAGTACTTCCCTACGTCACGTTCGCCTACAATACTGCACGCCAAGACACCACTCGCATGACACCATTCAGCCTCTTTCACTAGTAACAACCATGCTAGATGCAATGTTGCTCGCGAATGCCGACACCGATTATCGCGATGAGGTCGCCGAGGAATTCGCTCAGCGTGCAGAGGAAGCGCGCCAACTAGCGCATGTGCGGATCAAAAATCAGCAGGAGCATGATACACGACGCTACAATCATAGACAACGACATGTAATGTACGAACCTGGCGACAAAGTGTGGGTCTGGATGCCTATTCGCCGCCGTGGACTCTCCGAAAAACTATTGCGGCGATACTTCGGGCCCTATGTTCAGCGACGTTTAACCGACGTCACTTATGAAGTGGTACCAGACGGGGTGTCGACATCAAAGCGACGCCAGCACCAAGCCGACGTCGTCCCCGTTGTACGAATGAAGCCGTACCACTCGGAGTGATCTTTACATTCTATGTTTTTGTTTTCATCGAGACGATGCTTCCTGAAGAGGAGGGCAAATGCCGCATAGATGACGACGAAAAAGATGACGACTGTGACCACAAGCGCGAAACTGGAAAAGAAGGAAGCTTGAGCGCAAGGCTCGTTCTAGTCGACTATCAAAACTGTATTATCTTTAGGCCCTCCTGGTGCTCTATCGAGACGTGACAAATAATATTTTTATTGGATTGCCAGACGTGGTAAGCGCCATTCAGTTTCATTGACTGCTTGGACACATGGCAAAGTAACATATATAAATCAGCACCAAAACTAGTAAGACGTTTTTTTCTCATATATACTACTGGTTGTACGACCGCATTCAAATATCAGCCCGATACTTGTAACCGTAAAAAAAAAAAAAAGCTTATTTACACTTTCCTTCATGTTAGGAGGACCGCAATGCCGCTAGCTTTGCCCACTTGTATTAAAAAAAACAAGTGTTTCGCACCAATCAGTTTCCATAAGGTACTCAAATTCGAATGCACATTAGCATACATTTTATTGTAAAAATAGTGGTTGCTATAATTAGCAGGTGTTCACTGGCGTTCATTATGGTTTACAGACACGCCTAACATGTAACAAGAACCTTCACTTCAACGTGATCAGAACTGCTGCGGCAGCATTTACTGCAAATAAATAGCGAACAGACTGTTCAAATGACTTATAACATACGGCACATAAGCCGAACACATGGGGGGAGTGGGGGTGCCGAATTAATTATTTAACCGGCTTCACTGACACGACTACACCCGTATTGTGCATTGCAATCGTAGCTATTTCATTTGCATGCATTGGGAAAACAAGGGTGGCTAAAGTGACTAAGCTGAGGAAATTAACAACATAAAAGCAACTATTTAAACTTGTTTTAGTTAGGCGCCGAGGAAAATTGGCACTCATGATTGGAAAGGAAAGAATAAAAAACACAGGGTGCCTCAAAATTAGGAAGAAGGGTGTGCACCTTGCCGTAGGTTGCGAAAATCACTGGATGTAACACGGATTCTTCTGCTACTGGACCATCTGCTGTGGAAATCTTTGATGAATTGATTGAGCTCCAGCCGCCTGCTACAAATGTACGAGAAACAAGAATACAATATCAACTAGGCATAAGAACATGCAGCTCGTTCAGCGGTTGCTGGAAATAAGAGCAAGCGTGAGGAAGCGTTCCAGGAACGATGAAGGTAGGAAGTAGGGGCTGCCTGCTAACGCTGCTACATACTAGGGGCGGTAACGGGCACGTTTTCCAGCTTATTAATGTGGCTATTACGAGTGGTCACGACTCCCGCTTGTTCAGATGGCCTCTGTTAAGTGGAAGCCGCAGCAGGCCGTTGTGCATATTCTTGTTTTCCTCTGGAACTTTGGCGGCTGCTCTCAGATTTAAGGGAGTTGATGCTGACACATATTGGCGAGGGTCTAGGGCACATCTCAAAAGCTGCGCTGCCTTTGTATCAAGCCCCCAGTCGCAGGTAATCCTCCGCGCAGGCGCTGGTGAGTAGAACTTTCTGTTACGCTTCGAAAGCAACTGCAAAAATACTGAAGCTCACTTTCCATGAGATTTCTTACCTTCACTACAGGCAAGTGTGGAGCTGTGCGAGACACGGGAAATCGCGTTTTGCTAACAAAGAAAAAGAAAAGGTTAAGCGACCGTTCGTAACCCAAACAATCTATGTTCAGTAAGCTTGCTCAGCTACGAATAAAACGTTTTTAGTTTGCGCCGTTACTTCTGTATTACCGAAATTTTGTTTTCTCTGGTAACAATAACAGGCCTATCTTTATATGCGACCAGTTCGAACTGGCCCATTGCCCGCCCGTATCGTTGAAACCAGCAGTTTAAAAAATATATCCAATATAATGGACTACGAAATCGCACTAATGCCATCTGTAAAAGTAGGCTTATGTTCGCAATCAGTTCTCTCTTCAATTTATTGCAGACTTTGTGTCTTGTACTGAGTATGGTGAAGGTAGCAATATTTTCTCCTCTTCTTCATGGCTCCTAAAAAGGGGGAAAGGGGAGTTAGAGCGCTTCTTAGGTAGGGTAAAGTAAAGAGCGAATCGACACACATTCAACCGGTAATAAAGGACTTTTATGCCCTACCGTCTCGCCTACCGTCGCGGAGACCCCACGCACGTGCATATTTGAACAAGGACAAAATTAATCAGCTTTATTTTTTTGCAAGTGAGCCAAAGGAACCTTAACAACTGAAAAACCCTTCAAATTTCCTGATCTGTATAAACACTGGCGTTATTCGCGCTGTTTCATGGTAAGCTTTAAGCCTAAGTTAAAACAATTCGCACTGAAACAAAAAAAAGCATGTATTTTTAATTATATCAGTCTGTAAAAAAGCAATTAGGATGTTTTCGATGGGAAATTTACATTGGAAGTAGGTCTCAAAAATTATCTTAAAATAGTTAACCAACGATCGTTTATGGCGGGAATGCTTTAACTAAGAATTATTTTTGACGCAATAAATCGTTTCTAAAAAAAAGCATTTGCGAGATGAGAAATTATTTTACTTATTTCGTCCAATCAAGGGCACAGCTGAGGCTCAGAAACACAAGCAAGAGACAACCAACATCTGCCGCAAGCGCTGACGGGACAGCTTTCCTTTCTTCTGTTGTTACTCCCCCAACAGCATTAAACATAGCTATAATGTACGTGACATATCAATTAGGTATTCGTCTTAACTGCAGCATGTGAAATTCATAATTCTTTTTGAATTAGCAGATGTAGACAAGACGTAGAATGACGGGACGAGAGATTATGCTGTTATTTCCTGCCCGTGTATGCCATTTCGCTAGCAGTACTAAATGGAAGACACAGGTACCAAGTAGCCCAAACAAACACGGCAAATTTCGGAAGAAGTGCTGCCACATTCTTGTTTCATTGGTGGCGGACTAATATTAATTTATCGTTGTGATCGTTTTTTTTTTTTTTCATATCTCCAGTCAATCTCGAGATATCTTACGCAGTCAGTCAACCACTCTCTAAAAGGTACAAGCTATGCGGAGCGCTACCAGATAAAGAATGCTTTCACGGGTCAGTTTGGTTCACTTCGATCAGCACGCGTCTGAAACATTTTTATCGAAATAGGATTTGCGCTAGTGGGAACATTTGGCGGCAAGCGGTTTGGAGCAAGATCATGTGAATTGTCTTTTATTGCAGTTTGTTTCTTGGATACGTTTATTTCGCAATAATAAGCGTGTAATTTCCTTTGTACTTTGAAATATCATGGTGCAGCCTAGATTTGACACTTTTCAGGAAAATGCTGAAAGGTAAAAGTGCAATGATGTATACTGAATTATTGTATTGGAGACCAGATACTCAGGTGCTAAGCGTTTGTACAAAATCGGAACATACTTTACACTACGGGTTTGAATGGAACGTTGCTATAGTAAGCTTTTTCTGCCCGTCCCGATTAAGGTCATGGATTTAAACTTCTCATTTCGTTAAGCGACCACTTCCACCTTCTTTCTTTATTTGCGAGCAGTAGAGATGCATAATAAAACGCTGGAGATTGAGAAAAAGGAATGTTTTATAATGGTTTCGTTTCTTAATCTTTTTTTTTTTTCAGGAGAAAACATCATGGGCCTAGGAACGCTAGTCCCTCTTATGATTTTGTTTATTGCGATGGTGGAAAAGAGTAAGTTTATGGTTGTACCATTTCAGGGTGATGAAAAAGCAAGGTATTGAAATTATTACTGCATTTTAAGGTGACAGCCTTTCTTGGCTCATGGGTGGCGTAGGCAGATCGGGTCGGCAAGTGTCCGCACGAAGTGTTATCATCCGTTGTATGCAAAGTACAAATGTGATACCCAATGTAATTAGAATATAGCTAAATCGATAGTAACCTCCCAATTTGGATGGTGTATGCCCACAATGCAGGCCCCTGGAGCCTCAAGATCTGACCTTGTTGCAATTGGATTAAAATTAATGCCTAACCTAATTTGAGTATGTCTAGTTCAGTGCCATCCTCTAAAATGGAAGGGACCAAATCCGAATTTGAATTGGGTCTGGTCATAATGTCACCAATATTGATATTTAATTCGAGTATGAAGAATTCAGTGGTGCTTCCAAATTTCAGTGGGCAACACCCTAAAGTTGTTCTCCTCACTTTAAATATTTGATTTTGTCGGAATTGCACAATTAGAAACTGCAACCAAGCAACGATATTGAGCATAATGGAACTAGGTGCGGAAATTCCAATGCTTTCGCATTTCAGCACGTAAGCCGACTAAATTGTACCCCTTTAAATTTTCTCATGAATCTAGCCCCGCGAATCAGTTCTAGTGAGGCATAAACGATTGCAGATTAACCTGGCAAAAATACTTAGCCTATGAACAAATCAAACAATATAATGTCAAAGCGCACTGTGAGGGGTGAAGATAATAGCTAAATAAAGTAGTAGCATATTCCAAGAAAACTAATTCAGCTTGAGGGACTATAGGCAAGGTTTGCTGTCGCTGAAGCAGCCCGTCGGTATGTTCTATTTTCCTCTATACATCGTTTTAGCTAGAATTGGATGCCCTGGAAAAAGCTTGACAGGGCCGCCGCTTTTCCTCATAAAAATTGTAGTCAAAGAAATGGTAAGACGCTGAATTCAGTACTGTGCCGGAAATATTCGATTGCACTTATTCGTAGAATTGCGAAGATTTGGAGAATTTTAGCATAGCGCTACCAAGCACTAGTGATCTCTGCAGGTAAGGTTGGGCATTGGATGACTATGGCATTGGATGACTCCGAGGGGCTAGGTATACGTACCCCTCGCCAGTTGAAGCCATTTGGGTATGAGCTTCTGGCGGTTTGCGGTAGCTCTACTCGCTATTAAAGAACTCTAATGAATCGATGTGGGCGTGGGTAGAACAATGGGATTGTGTTTTTACGATGCGTAAGTTCTACTCGACTCCAGTACTTTAGGGGCCAAAGCTTGTCATCAGTGTATTTGATTTCTCAGAATGTCCCACACAAACTTGAATTGAAGCTAAAATCATGGTGCGTTAGTTACTTTCACCTGCGGATGTACCTTGAAAAAAGGACTTGTAGCATCGCATATGCCACATACAGTTACCCGCGTCGAACTTGCTTCAGTAAGGTTCAGCCTTCCTCGGTGGACACGTTCAAACTCTTATTACGTGTGTGCACGACTTACGCAAGCTGAGAGCTTGCATTTCAGCGGAAATGTATATAGCGCTGCAACCATTGATTGGCCATCTCTTGGTAATATTTTGGATGCAGGCCGTGGCTCAGGCATTATTTGATTTCGTTGAGCTGAAGTTTGTAGTCCCCCGCTCTACAAGCTGAAGGACATGTAGTGCGAAGAGAGTATAACCGATGGTCGCTGAGGGTAACAAACTAGATTCCAAGGGAAGGAAAGCGTAGCAGGGGGCGGCAGAAAGTTAGGTGGGCGGATGAGATTAAGAACTTCTCAGGGGTCAAGTGGATGCAACTAGCACACAACCGGGTTAAGTGGAGAAATATAGGAGAGGCCTTCGCTCTGCAGTGGGTATAATCAGGCTGATGATGATGATGAGCTGAAGTGTGGCGCGCAGCTTTTCAAGCACTGCCGAGAACGAAGACAAGGTTTTGCCAGTGTGTCCAGTTTCAACCATAAACCTTCCGTGCAGAAAATGTAAAAACAAAAACGATTTGCACATTAAATTTAATTTAAGAGTTTTGTCTTTATCGTCTTTGGTAAAACGTTTAGTAATCGACTGAACTACAAACTGCTCCGATGGCAGCGGGAAATAATCTTATGAATTGAGGCTGGCATTATATTTTGTTTCTCCTCAGAGGATACCTCTCATGCAAAGCTTGGGCGTCCAGGAGGGTGCCGTTCTGCGATTCGAGTCACCCCATTTTTTAGCATAATATTGGTCCGCTCACGGGAAAAAAAAAGAGAAATCTCAATGAAAGAGAAAGAGGATCCAAGCCATCAATGCTCTGCTGCATTTAAAACGAACACGATATAAAGGAAACCAAGCTAACACTCATCATCAAATCAAATCAATGGAATGAGCACCTGGAATCCAGAAGAAGGATGAAGATACCAAGTCAAGGAATAATAAAATGTCCACGTCATTGGGACGTCGGGCATAGTAAAAGGATAAGCAGCAGCAGTTAAGGCACAGAGGGTTCCAAGTAGAAGTTGAATTTAGAAACCAAAGAAGACGACAGCAAAATCACAAGAAAAATACCGCATGAAAACAATCAAGTAGTCAAGGAAAACATAACAAGCAAACGTTCGTGCTACTAAGCATTAAGGCAACGAGAATGCGCTGCCACATAACATATAAGGAGACGGCAAGAAATAGTGACAGAGAGGGGAATAGAAGCAGGAAAGAAATTTGAGAGACAAACATTTATCAAAGGCAGGAGTAGACGTCACAAAGAACAAAAAACAAGCAAAAGTTTTGGGGAACTTTGAGAATATAAAGGTAGCAATGAAGAATCAGTACTGCCAGCCACGCTGCAGCGATAGTGGGAATGTGAATAATAACTATGCAGAAAAAGGATGGAAATATGCGTGAGAATGAGGTGAAATAGAAACAAAGAATAGAAAAAATAGTAAATATAGCAGGAAAACTAAACAAGTAAATCGAGACGCATAAAGGGATCTCGCAGGCCAACACGTAGACAGCTACAAAAGACATACATCCATATTGCGGTCTGTTCCCGCAAAACAATAGACGCACATAGAAAAAAAAAGCAAGATAAAATTTTTCAGAATGTGGAAAGGCTAACGGACTGAAAAAGTTATTTTAAAAACTGATGCATGTGACCCGCGAAATGAATTATAACGCATGCAACGAAGAAGAGACCCCCGATCCCATGCAAAAAAAAAAAGAGGGGAAAGAAAAAGAAGACAGGAAAGTAAAACGAAAATACGCAAATATAATAGGAAGGCACCTAGCTGGGAACCTGGGAAAAGACTTATGAAATTCAGGAGAGAATGCCAACTGTGAAAGTAAAATATAAAGAAAGAAGAAGCAGGGCTCACTGTATCCCATATCAGCCGATATCACTGTTACCCTCTTCCTGGCGGTACTTAACAAAACAGTCCTTCTAAGAGTTTCTGAAAACATTGTGTTGAACGCAACAGTCTTTCGAAGAGTTTCTGAGAACATCATGTTGATCCCACAATTCTGCAGAAGGCATTTCGAAAACACTCTTTCCATAGGTGAAGAAAATTCATTCACACTTTTGCTTCATGTTTAGCAAGACAATAACTGTTGTTTTACTATTAAGGGTACATGAGACGCAATGTGTAAATAAAAAAGCACCGGTTAACGGAAGCGTATACCTGCAATTGTGCGCCAGAATTTACGCGCTGCAGTAGTGGGTTTTTTCCACCACATATCGCCGCAAAGAAAGCGCATGAATCCAGTGCACCCTTTTTGGGCGCTGAGGGCAGTTCAGTTAAATCGTTCTTCTCAGAAAAGATTATTGCTGTGGCCCGTTTGTAACATATGCTGATGGCTTTCTGGCAAGAAAAGGTGTAATTAACAGTTAAAAAAAAGTGATTTAAAAATCTTTGAACTTTACGCTTTACGTCATGACCGAAAGTATTATCCAGCATTCTGAACAGAACGTTGCTTTATCGCAGCCTTTGATATTTTCTCCCCGAATGTGGTGTCAGCACATGCATTTGAACAAGATAGCGTTGAAAGTGTCATTGCTCAGAAAATACGTGGTAGGTAATGTGGCCAAAAAACATCAGTTGCCTCTTGCAGGGGATAGCTGGCTGGTTAAATCACTGGGTCACATGCGAGGCCTAGTTAAAAGAAAACTGCGATCGTGTGCACCACCTTCGATATAGGAAGATGAGATGGGAATCAATCTTTCCGGAACGTTTGGGTGCTGACAAACGAGCTAACCCTGGGATACGCAAGGATGTTCAAAAGAGGAGCTCTATAACTACATTGGGTGGTCTTGGGTATAATGTGGTTGCTTATATGACTGAAGGCTAATGGGACCGTGTGTGCGAGATTAGAGCTGCAAACGAAGGGGTTAGTGATTAAAGGAGTAGAAATGGGTGTGTACGTGAATGAGGATTGACAAAACTACCCGGTAAACGGGAGCCATTACTGCAGCCGCACCATACTCTTGGAGGCGGAGGTTGGGCTTCCCTCACAGTTTCCACAATTGCTGGTGATGGAGTCGTGCCTGTTTCTTTCTTTTGTAAACCGGCCCCTTAGATGCGCTTTCATGTGTGGTCTCAGTGTCATTTTAACGCGGCACTTTATTGACATATGCCAAGCTCGACTTAGCTCCGCTATCCATTTAAACACAGGTTACCTGCCGAACTTGGGATATTTATAGAAATTCTGACGTCGATCGCGAACGTGCAAGCTATCCAGTCTTATTACGCGCAATGTGTTTTCTTACTGTAATCCAGGGTTTGATGGAACATCGTCTGGTCAGGTGGTAACATGGTAGAATAAGTCTCGGGTCAATGAAAAATTGCCAAAAACTAATTAGTTGACGTTCAGGAACCACTTAGGACTTCTGTGTTCATTCTGTTACGTTTTCGTACTGCTGTTCAAATTCGTCGGTGGTTCATAGCAGTCGCTCGAACCCGCCGGTGACAAGTTGAGACTTGCCATGAATATGGCTTGGTACAGCTGAGCACCAAAAAGTTGGTGTCATAACCGGGATGAAATACTTGAAGGTGCTCGAAAATTGGGGAGGCGTGGCACGGCTGCTCCGCCTTTAAGGGTATGACGTGTTATAATTAACCCTTTAACCAGCAGATCAACAATATTGTTGACCCATTATAGGCAGCCACAAAACGCCTCTCCCTAAAATTTAGAACGTGTTCATCTAAATTTAACCTTTTTATGAAGTAGGCTCTGAAATAAAGTTGTATGAGTTGTAAATACATGGTGCGTAATCCCCATGTTCAACCCCCAAGTGCAGTCGTCGTCGTCTTCGCGCGCGCGCCACGTAGGCAGAGTTCTGGTCTCAGCAGGAGCCGATATTCGAAGTTAAGCGTGGCGACAATTTTATTTCTTTGTAGAGGCGTCTCTAAATTTGGCCCTTGCAGAATAGTATAACCTATTTTGCAACAGAAGCGGCAGTGCAGGACAAAATAGATAGCCTACAAAATTGTTGAGCTGCCAGAATAAGGTAAAAATTTACTGTCAATGATGTGCAGTCGGCTGTTTGTTTTTACAGCCACAATTGGCTTGAAAGAGATACAAGATATGCAAAGGTACGCAAGAAAAACTGTTTAGGACTGTTTAGAACTGTAGGTCACTTTTTTGTTTTGCAAGAAGGGTTTATGGCGGGAATTTGAGTACCTGTGTTCATATAAAGGTGAAATGAGCACCGCGGAACGTTAGGTTTTCATCAGTTCATATTTTTGTTTTATTTTGCCGACAAGTAACGTAATTACCTTCTTATAGCCATGGAAACAACGCTGTTTTATGGAAGTCGTAGTCAACGCAGCAGGTCAGGGGGCGCTGTGCTGTCTGCCATAATGGTGTGTCAGGCTTATACCTCTGTCACACGAGCAAATTTAATGTCATTCAATTCGAATGTCATTCGATGCATCGAATGTCATTCGGTTTCTTTCGGTGCTACACGGTAAAATAAAATGTCATTCGCAAATGATGGCAATTACGATCACTTATAAAAAAATACTGCACTTAAGGAACATCAGTGCGCATAAAAGACGCTTGAAATCACTGTTTAACATTTTAAAGCTGATAAAAACACTTCGTTACGATAATTCGAGCGAAAAACATTACTTTTGGCTGGGCTGTAGAACTTTAGCCATAAAAATCCAAGCCAAGTATCGAGTCACCCACAAATTCGATAACAGTAAACAAACAATATGGCTGAATACAGCCGAGCGCGGATACACAGTGCAGAGACGCACGGCGACACGTAGAGCATGTAATTGACGTCCAAACTGTGAGAAGCTCAGTCACAACTTTAAATAGTTCTGAGGTAAATACGGGGTGGTGCGGCCACCAAGGAACAAAGAGCCCAAAATGATCGTAAGTCGCTGCTATGACTGGACCCCTGCTGTGACCGAGAGTAATGCCGTTCCGCGAGAGCCTGCAGTGCGAATAATTTTATACCTAAATTAACAGGTTTTAAAACAAAACTCTAGAAATATAATTTTTAATTTCACTTTTCGCAGAATGTGTTGTTGCGTTGCTTGCTTCTGCTGCGTATCTGGTGTCAAGAGTACACATTCGGTTCGCAGTCGAATGCGAATGAGTTCTCCAAACTCATTCGATGAAGAATCTCATTCGAACCTAATGACAATAAAGTTTCTCGTATAGCAGGGGAATAATGACATTAGATGCTAATATCATTCGATACGAATGACATTAAATTTGCTCGTGTGACAGAGGTATTAGTGCACCAAATGTGACGTCTTTTTATGCCTGAAAAGCGGCAAGAACTATTTCCTTCAATTCCACTTCAAGTAGGACATGACTGACGCATGTCAGTTTGCTAGCTTTGTGCTGCCTATCGTCGCAGATCAACAAAATTGTTGACGTTCTGTATTTTTTGAAATCCTTCTTCAAACGCATTCCCATTTTTTCCCATTTAGACTAATAAAGACGAATACAAACCAAGGAAAAAATTATAGCATCGCTCTATCTAGTCTTGCCAGTTAAGGGATTAATAAACTCTAATGGCTCCTGGTTGAGGCTTCTCTTGTTTATCATTGTGGGCTTATACCCACTTTTCTACTGGTTTAATATCTAACTCGCTGATTTGCTGCATTTAGTCCGCCCGTGGCGAGGAAAAAGCGCGCAGTGAGCGGAGGACACAATTAGTGGTGTACGCCCAACTTTCACCCGTCAGTCAGCGAGACGGACCAATTGATGTCGTTGCGATTCTGACGTTAACCTCGCGGCTCGATGGTCCAGCGTAGAGAACGGGCAAGCTGGTTTCCTGAAGGAGAGGATGAGAGAGCTTTGATTTATATTTTTGCTGCTTTGCGGCGCGCGTGTCGCTGTAGCATTTTCCACAGACCATCTCTGGTACCTGATCGAAGCATTGTGCTCCTTTGCTTAAAATTCCATACTCGGGACAGTGGCCCTTTAATGAAGTTGCAGTAGCCAAAGGCCAGATGGGCACTGCCATGTAACCTGTCAGCAACCACCTGCTAGAGTCAAGCCTACGATGTTTCTTTGCCCTGAATGCTAACACCTACAAGGCCCATGCCCCATTTTCTGAGGAATGATGCCTTTCACGCAGTAGAGTTCACATACCTCTAGAAGCATCGACTATCCATGGCCTACCTGCATGTAGGCACTTATTTGTTGCCGCTTCCTACCCCAGTTTTCACGGTACGCCCTTCGATGGGGACGAAAGGCAATAAGCATGTCTGCGTGCGTTTTGGCATGAGTACACAATAAAGGACTTTAGCTTGTCGCAATGATCGATCCGGACCGCTGTGTTAGTCTATGTGTTGGTTCGAGACGATACATTCTGCATACCAGTTGCGTTCGTTTTGTTTTTCTCTTTGTTCTCACCGAGTCGTCCAAAACAGTTCTTTTTGATGTGAATTATCTTGCTGGGCCCAGATTCAACAATCGCTGCAACTGCTGGCAGTGTGCTGTTGTGTGCTTATGGAGAGAGTGGCTTCATCAGGGTGTTGACACGCTTATTGAACACTTAAACGCATGCGGATCCAGTGGTATGATGGCGAAGCCTATCCTGACTATAGTTCTTGTGCAATGAAGTTTTTTGATCCGCAGAAATTTGCAGCACAGGCATTAAATATTGCCTGTTAAAAGAAGAATACGATTTGGACAAGGATATCGCGAAAATAAGCAGAGCAACGACGTCGCTATCAGAAAAGCACAAGGTTAAACAATATTTGCGTGATAGCCATAAACGAGACAGGCACAGCGGGCTGGCACCCCTTTCCTACTTTCCTTACATCGTGAAAAATGGCTACCTACAAAGTTGAAAGTTCATGCGCAGCGTATCGCGTTTTGTAAAACAGATCCTTTGTAAGAAGATTAATTCAGAGAAAACACGTTGTACCCCCCCAGAGTGTCCTCTCTATAGATGAAAATATGTTGGTTGGAATGCAATCCCCATGCTTTGGTTGCACATCTACAGGTGAATATCCAGAAAAAGGTAATTACGCACCTAATATGCATGACTTACTCGAAAGAAACGGCAAACGGAAGGATAACCACTGTGTAGAGGTGGTGAAGGTGTGTGAGGCGGCACTGCTAGCAGCACAAGACCGGTTGTTTTGTAGGAAGCGTAAAACTGTGAGACGGAAAATTTAGGTAACTGATGAAAGAGAGAGAGATCCTGCTTTGTGCGGCTCTGGTTCGGCGTTCTAGAATAAATAGGCAGACGCTGTAGATACAGTGATAATTGAATAAGTACACGTTATGTTGAGAGTAATCGTAAATATAACGCTGTGTTTCAGGTGCCATTGCAGAAGAAGAGGGAGAGGATGCAAGGTCCTCTGGAGATTCAGTGGTGAGCTACTTCGCACATTCATGTGGTAAAAATGTCTGAACCTCCGGACTTGGTAAATTGATCCGTGCATGGGGTAAATAAATGATAGTGAGAAGAGAATCTGTAAATAAATGTAGCTCATTCATTGAGGAGAGCGGCTTGTTTGGCATGCGTAATATGTATAATGTATATCCGCACAATATCTGTGTGTCTCTATCAGTCGGAGTTTTGTGGTACTGTTTTAAACCAATTAGGTGACGACTTTATAGCGGTAATTTAGTGCACTATGTGCAGGCTAAATCTGGTAAGCTCGATTTAGGTCCCTTGTTATGTTACAAATGAATTGCCACTCTGCGAGCAGTTTCATGCAGATGTAAGGCCAGAAGGAGCTTTCTGTTCTTGAGTGAACGGGGCAGTTAAGCAAGATACAGCAACCGCTTGTATGCGAGGAGCAATATGGCACACGATTACTCATCGCGACCTTGTGGGTGAGGTGAAAAAAAATATAAAGGGGCATTTCCGCTCCATACTGTGCTGCCGCCACTAGGCACCGTTTCCCATGGTGATATTTCCTCAGTTGTGCAGAGCTTCATGATGGAGCAGAATTTAGTGCCGTAACTATCATCTTAATTTATACCGATGTTCTGCTACCAACAATTTAGTAACGCGGGAAAGTCACCAAAATGACACCCAAGGTAGCGTTTTAGACTTATAGCACCAAGCATTCAATACTGCTTTTGATATGTTGAAAAAAGGTAGTGAGCGCTCAGGATAGCGTAAAGTACCTGGTAGTTTGAGCGGTACGTCAACTTTGTTCTTTCGAGCCTGATGAATCAACGATTCTCCGTAATATGTTCCATAATGCAGTATCAAGGATATTTCCTCCCTTTTAATTTGGCTTTCTGATATGTGCTAATCACATTCACATCCTGAGTAATTTGAGTAAGAGCTTTTAAGCATGAAATAATGATCTAGACAGGTAAAACAGGGGGTAAGGCTAAACTGCATTAGGCAGAAAAACTAAGGCAATGTTTAATGCTTGTTAAGCCTGTGAACAAAACACCAGCTTAGGGTAGGTATCAAGGTGCTAGAAGTAATACCTGAACATGCCTCCGTAGGGCAGGTATCCACCGTAGAGTCGCACCACAAGAGTCAAAATAATACAAGTAGAGGAAATAAAATCAGGTGGAGTGCATTTGGCAGGTATCCCAGAAAAGAGATTGCAGTTTTATGTTATTTGGTAAGGGAAAACGACAGCAATTGCCAGTATACTCATTTATAGGTCAGAAACGTGAAGGCTAAAAAGCAGCGTTCAGCTTGAATTGAAAACACCACAGCGAGTTACGGAAAGGAATGTTACAGGTGGTAACGCTCAAGCACACAAAGAGAGCAGAATGGGCAAGGGAACGAAGATAAGCTAGTGACAAGATAGTAGAGATAAAAGAGAAAAAATGGACGTGATTGGCACATAAATACGAAGAGAAGATAACCGATGGTCGCCAAAGGTCAAGGACTTGAGATAACAAGAAGGCATGCAATGAGGTGGAGGCAAGAAGTTAGGGGCTCATGCAGCTCATGCCGAAGGTTTAAAAGAGTGCAATGCTTGAACGCTGCAGTACTTTACCTTTGTGTCGTATTAAATATCGGTGTTCAACTCCAGGGCGTAAGTTTCTGGCTTTTTAGGTCTACATCAGTTATGCTAATCGGCAAGAATGGCTCGCTTGAAGTTTTCTGCAGCGTCAAAAGAAATTATTTGTTACGACCTCCCGTCTTCAACACGCTCAATGCATGGGTGATATATTTTTTGCTACATAGATGGCATTTGTTTTGCTAAAAGTTATCGACTTGGTGTGTATCATTGTTTCGAATGAAAAACAACACATGCTTGTAATAACTGACAAATGTAAGTACAGGTACTGTATGAGAGCAAGCAGGTAGTTAAGACATTTTTTAAAGCCTAAAATCAACTAATGTCTACGCATGTGCCAAGGCATCTACAGTAAACAAAGATCGAAATTCTAAACCCTTTAACACATCCTAATCCAAGGTCGTTAAATTATTATATTCTTTATGTGGGGATATGATTTTTGTAGATATTTTTTCCTCGTCATCTCTGCAACAATATATTTTGGCTAAAAAGTCATGGGGTCAGTAGTGGGATGAATTTGGTGTCATTTGGCACGGGGAAAGGAATTCGCTATTATTCGTCTTACGTTGTGCATGGTAGGGAGTAATGAAACAGGGCAGTGAAAAACTCGTTTCTTCCTTTGACAATAAAATTAGGTCGGCCAGGCTACTGGTTTCGTTTCTGAGTTTCGGTGAAGTATAGAGACTGCATGGAAGTTTAGTGTGTATCTGACGTCACCGCATGGGGCTTTTACAGTTATGATTTTGCTGTTTAGTTGGTAGTAATGAGCTCAAGGTGCAAGATTTAAATGGAACGTAAGCCGCTATTCGCATTCTCGTCCAGAGTCGGAGCGAATCTCAAGATGCGGAGCGTGATAGCAGTGGTGACGCGAATGAACGGTCGCAGCTCAGTTTGGAACAACGAAGACGACGACGGGAATCACCGGATACACCCTGAATAGAAGGTGAGCAACTGAGCGAGGTTGTATGGTAAGTAAAGTGAAGTAGAAAAAGAGCATCAGACATTGAAAAAACGTTTAGCTATAATGGTTTCCTCCACCTGAAGTTTCATAGCTCATAACGTTTCACAAGGAATACGCGGCTACTTACCTAATGCTGTAGAAATCAGAATTTCGCTGTTTTAAGAGAAGAATTATAGTCACTGCATGCTCGAACTACGAAAGTGCGCGAGATTTCTCTCTCTCGCTGCATACCTCAGTGTCGCCATCTGATTTGCGTCGAGGAATACGTCGGATCCCAGAAGGCCCGCCTTCGGGGGCCTTCTGGGATCCGAATCTGTTGTAAAAGGTCATTGCACGTAGCCCACCTTTAGCATGAGCCGGCCATACCTACAACGATATGAGTTTACTTTGCTGATGATCATCCGTGGCTAAGGGCTTCAAATTGCTGGTACTACCTTGTCATTTAGTACTGTAGGGCAGTTAGTGCTCCTGGATATTTAGAGAGGTAGTGTTTTCAAAATATATTTCTCTGTGCGTTCAGTGCTGAGGTTGAGGAGCATTCACTAGAAAAGACACGATTTGAGGTGGGCAAAGGCGCAGAACTTTCTCACTAAAGGGAAATGAGCAGTGAAGAAGGAGCGTCAATATCAACTGCTGCATTAAAAACTCGCATCACCTGGGATTTCTAACAAGCACCTGACCCTGCACAGATGTCAATGGAAAAGTTATAAAGTGATCCTACGCTGCACAGTACACGGGCACGCCTTGAGCTTCGCCGTCGCCGAAACGCGGTCGAGATTAAAGCCGTGGTTTAGGGCTCACAAAAACCTCCTCAGCAGGTAACCGCACTGCTGAGGAGGAAAGGCAGAGAGGTTAACCCGTAGGATTGGTGATGAAGAAACGCTGTAAGGAAACAACCTTTCTCGACCCTCCTCCTTTCAACCCTCCCCCCTTTATGGTAATGACCTGGTGCTCACTTGATGTAAGAAGTCCTGCTATTTTTCCCTATCAACATCTGTAGCATCATGATCATCAGCCGGACTATGCCCACTGTAGGGCGAAGGCCTGTCCTACATTGCACCAATTGCACATTGCACTGTCAAGTGAATTCATCTAGCACAGGACCGAGTTAGGCCCTGAGCTAGATGAATTCACTTCACAGTTGCAAACTTGTCCGCTCACCTAACTTTCTGCCACCCCATCCTTGAAATTTGATTTGTTATCCATCGATTGTCCTCCCTTCGCACTACAATCCTCGCCCATGCCCATTTCTTCTTGATTTCCACTAGAATGTTATTAACTCGAGTTATTTCTCTAACCCACTCTGCACATTTTTAACCTCCTAATGTTACATCTATCATTTTTCGTTCCGTAATCCTCTGCTTTGTCCTCAGCTTAAGTAGAACCATTTTCGCTAGCCTCCACGCTTCTGTCCCCTAGGTGAGTACAGGAAAGTTGCAACTGTTATATACTTTCCACTTGAGCGAGACCGGTAAGGTGCTAGTCATAATTTGGGTGTATTTACCAAATGCGTTAAATCCTAATCTAACTCTCCTTGTCAGTAGAGAGGATCGCTCATTACTGAGTTATTCATCATCAGCCCATATTCCTAACCGCTCCAATTTCAAGTCTCTGGAGTCGTCAGGGTGGCGCAATGATTAGGGCGCCAGACTATGTGCCCAAGTATGCGGGATCGAATCCCGGCTTCGGCGGCCGCTTTTTAATGTGGACGAAAAGCAAGGCGCCCGTGCGCTGTGCGATGTCAGTGTACGTTAATAAACCCAAGGTGGTCGAAATTTCCGGAGTCCTGCACTACGGCGTCTCTCATAGCCCGAGTCGCTTTGGGACGCTGATTTCCAGAAACCAGACGAAATCGAAGTCGCTGATTACTTCCTCTAAGCAAGACGTGAAATAGTACTATGGTGAGGCTGCCCAAAAGTAGTGAAATATATGCATCTGCCCGTGCCACTGTACGGGCTGACGTGAATAGTACTGGTCAGATGTCTCTACTTGGCTGATAACATCTTTCCTTATGGAAATTTTATGAGTTTCTTCATGCAGAACTATAGTTAAGATCAGGGTTCTCGGATGAAGAAAGGGAGGGGGGGGGGGGTAGGTGATGCCAGGCCTCCTACCATTATTGACAAGCAATTTGAAATCTGCGCGCTATAATGCAGTTGTTGCGTAAATGCTAAGCAGGCGACCTTATTTTATCGTTCTTGTCTGTGGTGGTCAGTGTTTATTATTTCCAAAATTTCGCCGTCACATTTAGCACGAATAATTAGCATGTTTTCTGAAAATCAATTTTCAGGTTTTGCTGTGGCATGCAAGCTTACCCTTTGTTTTTTACAGAGTACTTTACAAAGTGTTTTTTACAAGGACCCATTCGCATGCGTGTCCTTGCCGGAAAGAGTGAAGCCGCCATCTTGCCCGCGTAATACGCGGTGGCGCCACCTACCGCAGCGCCTTATATTTGCTACCCATTTTGAATCACAGTAGATTTACACGCGGTAGTGTTTTCTATACTCGGCAGGTGCAGCCCTCATAAGGGGAACATAAGCTGCAATGTGGGAAACGACAGCATTGGGGACGCTGCGCATGTCACTCAGTGCCTCACAGCTAGAATTGGTGCAGCTGGCATTAAAATACGAAACACAATATTTCAGGAAAACATTCACACGCATGGCGATGCAACTGTTTTGCGGGCCTCTAGAAAATTTGTGTTTCTGGCTCCTTGATTTTCCTGGTAATTTTCTGCATGTGAATGTAAATACAGCTTATGCCCCGAAATGAGTTCTTTTTCACTTCCTTCTTCGTCCTTTTATGTCATAAACACAGCACAATCTTTCACTTCTGCTTCTTCTTGTAGAACCAAGCAGAAATATATCTTAGAATTGAAAACATACGTAACGCAAGGCACGAGAAAAACCAAGCGACGGCAGCATGCGGTGTCCTGTGTGTAGCTTGACGTTTATTACTTTCAAATATATACCAATGGGCTCATGTCTGCCTCAGCAAAGACAGATATATCAAATCAGCTGATTTCTAAAATGTCTTATTCGATATCGCTGCCTGTCGTCGTATGCAAAACAAGCGCCACATAAAAGCATGCATGCATATTTGTGCATGATTGTGGTCGTACGTCCGCTGTTGTTCTTCCATAAAACAGCACTATTGCGGTAATGGAAGCGTCAGTAATGGGCAATGAATAACCTCTGCCAGTGAAATTATCTTGTTCAAGGTTGTGCAGTGCTCTCAAGCTTCCCTCAGTGTCTTATCCGACAGCCTTAAACCGGGCAGGACACTGTTAAGACAGCTTCACTAAATAGCGCGAAGGTGGGACAGACCACAACATTTGCTACAGTTTGAGAGCGCTCAGCAGACCTTAACGACTAATACAGGCACTGCTTAAGGCTTAACTTTTCGCTCCATGCGAGTTTACCTTGACCTACACTGACTAGAGGTTGCAGCGCTGAGTTGCACATCGCCATCTGCTTGTCTCACGAGCTTTACGGCACTCTTTTTGTAGACATCTTTTTTTTTTGTCTACAAAATTTCTGTGGTCTGCTCCATACACCGGTCGCAGCATAGATGCGATAAAATAAAGTAGCTTTCGCTGTAAAGCCTGAATACGCGCATCGAAGAAACTGTAAAACCACAAGTCGGCGGCCCAGTACCACAACTCCCAGGGTGTATCGTGGTGGCGGCTGCGTAGCGCACGTGCTCGCGCAGTATTCGTTCAATTCACATAGAAGAAATGCTTTTAAAATCGGAAGTGTAGACCATCCCTGGCAATTCGCCACTTACTTAATTATTTATTGTATTTGACTTGACAGGATGGCAGGTGTAAAGTCCACAGTGGAGGTGAAAGCCCTCAAACTTCCAGAAGGCTTTAAGGAAAAGTAGAGCCGTGCGTGAAGTACTTCCCTGGGGCACCTGGTAACATCGTTCTCCACATCAAGGAAAAAGTTCGGATCAGCAAATAAATAATTTCTTCTCTTGATGAATTGGTTTGTCATTCAGTGTATTCATACTCCAAGCATATTCATTGCGAAGTGCAAAACTATAAGTCAATGTGGTGTTATGTGCAGTTAGTGCCTCGAGTAATTCAAACCACTTCTTGAGATTTATAAACGACGAGAAGGCACTGTCTTGGAGTGACCTCACGAGCGTGATTAAAAAAAAAATGTATGTTCCCTTAAACGTGTATTTCGTGACGCACGTAGTCGGCAACGCACTGCGATTTGACAAAGGGAAAGATGCCCATTTCACGCCACTCTTATTCTGCCTACTGTGTTTCGTGTCATTTTACAACCACACTATAGGACCTAAATGCCGGAGCCGACAGGACCGAATATATATGAGCGAACAAATTGTATGACTGGTCGAGTGCCGAGATTACGTTGGACTCTCTCTGCCACTGCTAATAACTTTTTTACCGAAATAATTAGCACGCATTCCGTGATGACACGTGGGTTCAAGCCTTTGCTCTGGTTTAAACGCTATTTCTCAAGATGCCGGCAGCGCCGTGAGTTTGAAGCCGAAGCTTCATGAAAATAACAAAAGGTACAAATATATTGAGAGTGATCAGAAAAAAAGTCATAGTTTCAAGTGCTAAAATCATGTAGCGTACGAAAGCTTTTGCCCACAGGTGCAAGTTGACGGAGACGACGAAGTGCCATGTACCGAAAGAGAGGGCGTTGCCATGTACACGAAGGGCAATCAGCTCCGCAGATTGATTAAGTGTAACAAATAAAACGTTGAACTACAACAACAGCAAAAAAAAAAAGCGATAGCTAGAATGTTCGGCACCCGTTTTGCAGGACTAATTCCTGGGATTGAATGTGCACCACTCGTCCACATTCTTTTGTTTTGTTCCGAGCTGGGCATATGCAAGGCACAATATATTTGGTTGGCTTTGCTGGTGTGCCGTTTGATCAGTCCGATGACACTGGGCCAGAGCACGGCTACAATTACTCACGCCGGGACACGTGCGCTGTGACGTCGCAATATGGCGGGCCAATAAGAAGTCAGTCAAAGGCAATATCATTGATCGGCTCTGGCGATCATAGCAGCCTTTTCGCACTAAAAACATACCATGCGTACAGTCCCGAGCGTAATTTCATTAGGTGGCAGTGCTAACAAATCTGCCTTGCTTTCCGCTGCTTTAGATGACTCAGCACTGACCACTTTTTCTTCAGAGCATGGTATTTATTTCAAGGATATTGACACGTAGCAAGAAGGTTAGCTCGAGAACGCAACGGCTGATAACTTAAATGAATGTTCGGGTAGGCGCCAGCCTTCTCGTATTAACAGCTACAGTTGCTCCAGCTTCGTCTTCCTTTCGCGTCACTACTGTTGATCGTCCTTTTCTTCAACATCCAGCGACGCAGGGCATATATGTAATATTACCCCCCCCCCCCCCCCCCCCGCCCCGAAAAGCACAGTCTCGGTGCGCATTATGTCGAATTAGTGCAGGTGTAGTACGGCTTCACTCGGGTGACATGAACGATCTCGGTACGTGGCATAGCGGACTGTCGCGGCGGATGCACAGGGGTGATCTCGTATGCCAAAGGAGTGACTTGCCGTAAGACACGGTAGGGTCCTGCGTAGCGTGGGAAGTGCTTCTCACGCAGCCCAACTCTACGAGCGGGAGTCCAGAGCAAGACGAGAGAGCCCGGAGAGTAGTGGACGTCCCAGTGACGAGAATCATGGCGGCGTTTCTGGGAATTTTGGCAGGAAGCTAGTCGGCGGCGAGCAATAACCCGGGCGGCGTCAGCTCGAGATATGCCGTCACGAACATAGGAGCTGGCATTAACGGTGGCAGGCAGTACGCTGTCAAACGGAAGGGGAGGGTGGCGGCCGTATAGAAGAAAGAAGGGTGAGTAGACCATCATGTCGTGACGGAAAGAATTATATGCGAATGTTACAAACGGCAAAGTGACATCCCAGTCACGGTGATCATCCGACACATACATTAATAACATGTGCGTGAGTGTGCGGTTGAGGCATTCGGTGAGGCCGTTCGTTTCTGGATGGTAAGCGGTGGTGAAATAGTGCTTAATGGAGCAAAACCGGAGAATTTCGTCGACTACTGGAGCAAGATAGCAACGGCCATGTTCAGTGAGCAGCTGGCGTGGAGCACCATGGAGCATGATGACGTCGTGGAGAAGAAACGCAGCCACGTCAGTTGCACAGCTGGTGGGTATCGCTCGGGTAGCGTATACTCGCGTAGCGCGTAGTATATTCCGTGGCTCCCGCAATCCATTTATTTCCCTACGAAGAGAGTGGGAAAGGCTCGAGGAGCTCAAGGCCAACTCGGGAAAACGGGTGTACTGGAATGTCGATCGGCTGCAGGTATCGAGCAGGCACCACCGATGACTTCTTCCGTCGCTGACACCGGTCACAAGAAGCCACGTAACGACGAACAGAGCGATGGAACCCGGCCAAAAGAAACGGCGGCGGACGCTGTCGTACGTGCGAGATAGACCAAGATGACCCGCAGTGGGCGCGTCGTGCAGTTGCTGTAGAACGGTATCGCGCAGGTGTTCGGGGACTACGAGCAGAAGCTCGGCGCCATCTGTCGCATGTTCCGCCGGTATAATGTGCTGTGGTGGAGCACGAACAAAGCAAGGGTAGCATCAAGGTTATTAGTGCTGAGGCAATTGATAATGCTACAAAGCGTGGGATCTAAGTGCTGTTCATGGCGAATATTTAAAAGGTCAGAGATGGCCAACACACATGTGCCATCGTCACACTCGCTTGTGGGCGGTGGATCTACGGGTTGCGGGAGAGGCAGTCGGCGTGCAACCGGCCAGACTTGTGGATGACAAAAAAAGTGTATTCCTGAAGGCGGAGGGCCCAACGCCCCAGGCGACCAGTAGGGTTCTTCAGCGTAGAAAGCCAACATAAGGCGTGGTGGTCGGTGATGACGGAGAACGGGCGGCCAAACAAGTAAGGGCGAAACTTTGTAATGGCCCACACGAGGGCTAGGCACTCACGTTCTGTGATCGAGTAATTCCTCTCGGCCGCAGAAAGGAGGCGACTGGCGTAAGCAATGACGCGAGTGCGAACCATCTGCTGCTGGGCAAGAATGGTACCAGTACCGTGACCACTGGCGTCGGTGCGTACCTCCGTTGGTGCTGAGGGATTGAAGTGTGCGAGCATGGGCGGGTTGGTGAGGGCCGCAATGAGCGTAGAAAATGCTTGAGATTGTTCTTGGTTTCAGCAAAATGGAGTGTCGTTCATCAGAAGATTGGTGACTGGACGAGCCGTTTCCGTAGTTGGGGACAAACCGCCGAAAATAGGAGCAAAGGCCTAGAAAACTACGCACGTCACTGGAACAGCGGGGTGTAGGAAATGCACTTACAGCACGTATTTTGTCTGGGCCGGGTTGAACGCCACGGGGGTCGACCACGTGACCTTGAGTTCACGTCGGCCGAAGCCACACTTCTTAGAGTTAAGCTGAAGGCCAGCTCTTCAGAAGACTCCAAGAATGGCCTCAAGGCGGTGGAGATGGCTCTCGAAGGTCGAGGAAAAGACAAAAACATCATCGAGATAACATAAACACGTCGTCCATATGAAACCGCGCAAAAGAGAGTCCATCATGCACTCAAATGTTGCGGGTGCATTACACAGACCAAAAGGCATCACCTTGAATTGGTAGAGGCCATCGGGCGTGACGAAGCGATCTTCTCTCGGCCCCGTTCGTCAACAGCGATCTGCCAATAACCAGAACGAAGATCAATCGAAGAAAAATAGCTGGCACAGTGCAAGCAGTCAAGGGCACCATCTATCCTGGGGAGCGGTAAACGTCCTTCTGTGTAATTTTGCTGAGATGTCGGTAATCAACGCAGAACCTCCAGGTATTGTCCTTATTTTTAACAAGCGCGACAGGTGATGCCCATGGACTGCTGGAAGGCTCTATAATGTTCCTTGCCAACATCTTGTCGACTTCATCTTGTATGAGGTGATGTCCAGAAATGGCGACTCGGTAAGGTCGTCTGTGAATTGGGCTGGCGTCTCCGGTATCGATGCGATGTGTAACGAGGGACGTTGGACCCAAGGGTTGGTCACCAAAATCAAAAATATCACTGTACGATGTCAGTAGGGTCGTAAGTGCTTTAGCACGATCAGGGCGCAAGTAAGGAGCCACCATGCCGGATATACAGACCTCCTGAGGTGGGAACGATGCAGGTCGTGTCGGCACTGCGGCAATAGGGTCATGTAAAAGAACAGCCACAATAAACTCCGACAATGGGGTCAGTTCGGCGAGAGAAATGCCCTCAGGAAGAACTTCCACAAAAGAGCTGAAGTTCAGGACTGGAATACAAGTGCTGTTATTCGCTACATGCACTATATTGTGAGGTAGAGCGATGATACGCTCAAGTTTCACGTCAGTTATGGGGCAAACAACGTAGTCGCCATCCGGAACGGAGGGAAAAGGCGACATCAGCACATACACGGCGGCTTCTGGTGGGGCGACTAAATGTAGCGGAACGGAGACGGAACGTTGAAGTTTCAGGAGCTTTGTTGTCAGTGCAGAGCGGCCGGTCTAGATGAATCAGTCCAGAAGAATAGTCAATGAGAGCGGAGTGTTCTGTTAAAAAGTCGAGCCCTAATATACCTTCTTGAGGGCAAGTGGTGAGGACTGCAAATAGCACAGGGATGTGGCGGTCGGCAATGGTAACTCTCACAGTACACATACCAATGACAGTAGCTGTGTTGCCATCAGCAACACGAACGGTAGACGAGGAAGCATGTGTGATGACTTTGTTGAGGCGTCGACGGAGCGAGGAACGGAGAACAAAAATGTGGGCTCCAGTGTCAATATTCTTGTGGGCGGAGACTCCGCCCACAAGAATATCAATGAGGTTACGTCTAGGGGCGGGGGTCAGTTCTGAGTTGACAGTCCGGGTCGGGAATGCAGTGTCACTCCTGGGCGCTGCACTCGCTAGTTTCCCGAGTAGGTGCCGGCGTATGATGGGGAGGAGTTGCGGCGAGATACCGGTGAACGGGATCGATGAGCCAGTGGGGATGGAGATCGGCTGGTGCGGCGGGCAGGGGGGACGGTTTCGTTTCGAGTCTCATCTTGTTGAGAAAGATAATGTCCAGGTCCATCGTAGGCGAGGCGGAGCTCCTCTGGTTGGGAAGGGAAGCGTCGAGTTCCTTGGTAGTCTCGGCGGTCGGCGTTGTAATAGGAGCGAGGAGCGAAGAAGGTACTGCTACGGCAATAACGCGATGTGTGACCGGCGTGACAGCAAATGAAGCAAATTGGCCTGTAGTCTGAGGTGCGCCACTCTGCAGGATTGTGAATAAGGTAGCTACGGGGGGAAGGTGGGCTGGCAGTAGCAGCAGCCACTACAGGAACAGAGTGGGATGGTGGCGTGGGCGACACGGGGCTGGAGGGGAGGCCGACGTTTGCAAGTTCTTGGCGAACTACGGCCTGTATCATGGCCATGGTGTCGGGTAGCGGAGACATGAGTGGTGTAGGATCTAAGGCCTCGAGCTCTCTCCGGACGATACGAGTCATGTTCGTGGGATGAGAAGGCTGTTGCAAAGGGGCCAGATCATCGCAGGATGATGTAGCTGCGGTGTTTGGAAGCTGCGCTCAAAGTGATGTATCAGGCGTCGTTGTTTAGCCTGCTCGAATTTTCGACAGACTTGAAGCACTGAGTCGACGGTGGAGCAATGCATGCAGAACAGGATGTTGAACGCATCATCCGCAATGCCCTTGAGGATATGGCCTACCTTATCATTTTCCGTCATTGAGCAGTTGACCTTGCGACATAACGTAAGCACGTCTTGAATATACGCAAGGTAGGACTCCGTGGAGGATTGGATGCGAGATGAAAGTTCTGTTTTTGCTGCGACAGCTCGACCAATTGGCTTCCCGAACAGGTCCTGAAGCTTTTGCTTACAGATTGCCCACGTCACCAGCTCTTGGTCGTGATTTTGGAACCACGTGCGAGCTGTTCCTGCCAAATAGAAAATGATGTTGGCCAGCATAATGGTCGCCTCCCAGTGGTTGTTCTTGCTGTAGCGCTCGTACTCATCCAGCCAATCTTCCCCGTCTGTCTTGTCTTTGCATTAAATATGGTAGGGTGGCGGATTTTTATGAGCACGACTGGCTGAGCCGAAGTTGCCGCGGTGGTAGGGGCTGCTTCGCAGGTCATAGTGGTATTTGTTGACGTCGTTGAAAGCTTTTGCACTGCCAAGCTTCTCTTTTGCAGGAGAAACCTTCTGTGAATGGCTTCAATGGTTTGCAGGATTGAAGCTTCCAAAGCAACTCAAGCTATGAGAGAAGCCGTAGTGGAGGACTTCGCAAAAGTTCGACCACCTGGGGTTCGTCAACCTGCACTGACATCGTACAGGAGACGGGCGCCTTGCTTTTCGCCTTCGTCAAAAAGCGGCCGCCCCGGCTGGGATCGACCCCGTATCCTTAGGTGTAGATGTCGATCGCCCTAAGCACTCAGCCATCGGATGGTTGAATCTGATCTTGAAGACCCCTGAATTTAGGTGAAGAAAATTTGCTTGTTCTGACCCCTAATGGGCGACAAACGAACGCGTAGGCTCAGTTTTTATTTTCGCAGTGAACGAAACACACGTAGGAGCACCTAAATCAAAATGCATTTTGAAGACCAAACCCTTACTGCTCCCATTACGCCAACATTCACCTGGCATTTTTGTGGTATTGGTTGGTGCCGACAAATGGAGGCGCCTGCAAATATAGCGTTGGCGTAAACCACTGCTAACGGACCTCCATATGGGGCTCCATGTTTCATCTTTCGTATCTAAATTGGCAATGCAACTGTTCTGCTTGCGCCGTTGGTACGTTATGTGGTTTCGCGTCTCATTATGAATTCATCTGTTAGTTCGGAGGCTATTTCAATAAAGAGACTGGTACCAAAGACATTTGTACCTGCAGTTATATGATAATCCTATTATCACATAACTTGACCTAACGCCGCAGGTGCCGTCAGTGAAGGAGAAGAAAGAATGAAGAGGGCACTGGCTATTGCTGTAGGGGTGGCAGGCGCTGCAGGAGGAAGTGAGTGGATGCGGCTTTCTATGCAGAGCATGGCGCGAACCATCTTTCGGATTCAAACTCGTAGGCGTTCCCATGTGCCTCTGCTTAATCTTTTTTATCAATATTTTTAAAAGGCGCATGTATGACGCGATAGCCTAAGAGTACTTTACCGTAGAAAATCTGGCGTCTCGTCTTAACAAAGGATGTAATGTGAAATAAAGGTCGCCTCATGTCACAAACGATTTGGTTCGGTCTATGGGGTTTCACGTCTCAAAGCGACTCAGGCTGTGAGAAATGCCGTATGGAAGGACGAAGGAAATTTCGGCAGCCTGGGGTTCTTTAACGTGCGATAGCTGGGATTCGATCCCTCATATTTGGGCACAGGAGATGAGCTCTCTAACCACTGCACCACCACGACGAGGCCAGTCGGAATTGATTTATTCTAATGAAATAAATTATTTTGCTCGAAGAAAAATTTTGGGCTATAGGGGAGACTTGAACTCACGACCTTCTGTTTGTGTGTCAGAGACGCTATCGACTCGGCAACGCAAAGCATAAATTTATCTACGGCGTGATAAGAAGAACGATAATTTACGTCATATTTTCTTGCACATGGAATAGTATTTTACGACTGTGAAATGAGTATGTGCGCAAGTACAGATGTATCTTCGGCAGGAATCGGCATGCTGCCTTTCATAGGCATTGCATAAAGTAGTACAGTGGCGTGGGGCATGTGGCGGTCACCGGAAGTACAGCGATACGATATACGCCGCCGCCACAATACACGGAGCGCGAATAGTATGAAGCAGTGCCCTGTAACTAGAGTGCATGAGTCGCAGTCGCTCCATACCGCTAATAAGATATTTAAGATTCCATTCATTTTTATTCACATGCGGCATAAAGCAAACACATGAACCCTTCCGGGGGTCAATCTAGCACACTTGTCCTGCTCGCGGAAGATGCATGTTAGGCAGGTTGGTTCGGATAGCGGTTGTGCTTGCACAGGTCTTTACAGGACAACTCACTGCGTGGCGCTACGCTTTTTCGGAATGTGCAGCGCGTGTATTCTGGTTGCTGCCGGCCTCAAGTGTCTGTTCTTAGCGTAGTTTGCAAAGTCGCCAGGTAGTCATGAGCATTTGATGACTCTTCTGGCATAGGCATTGCGCATTGCCATAGGACCAGTGATGCTTCTCGCGCCTGTCTTTTCGAAAAAGAACTGTAAGAGCTCAAATGTATACGTCAGCAATGATAGCGAAACGTATATTTGACGATAACTTTGTGCTGAAAGTTTACAACCTCCTAGAAAAATATTCAAAGTCGTTGACGCCGTAGCTCACTGATTTTCAGATATAGAGATATATACTAGCGCAGAGTAGGTAAATATTCTGCGTTGTACGCAGTGAAGGAGCTATTTGGTAATGATCTAATGATCTAATAATTCAGGTATGCTATCATCGTTGGACATATAAAAAACAAACACGCGAGCCAACGCTCGGAACTAGTCGCTCGTGAAATGGTCCATCAGGCTAAGAGCTAGATCATGGTTTTTTGACCGCTCTAATTCTACTGGGCTGCCCAGTGGCATATATGACCTCTTCCGCGTGGGTGAAGCGCCCACGATAATATTATAGTGGGCAGGTTTAAAAAACTCGGCAAAAAATTCAATCTTGCTCAAAAATTTACGCTTGATGTAATAGCCATGTTATGCCACCGCGCACGTTTATTCAATTTGACCCTTTCCCGAGAGTACTTCACACAGGAGGAAGTGAAGGAATATCGCTGTCGATATGGTGTGAATTGTATATAGATTTACTACGTGCAGAAACTTCCGATATCGCTGATTTGTAGCTTTATAAAGAACACGTTAGAACGCGCATATCGTCTTTTAGCTGCATTAGAGGTTTGCTATTTGAACGCTACATGCCATTTTTGTACACCACAGGCTCCACAAGAAAACAGACACCATAGTAGTAGTCACAGGGGCAAAAGTCGATGAAGCGCTGTTTATTTTACATCTCAAGTTCGCCATTAAGAGACATTTGGAGAATGCTGCTACATAAAGTATATGAATATGAACGTATATGAATTGTGGAATATGAATGGCTGCAACCAGGCGCCATTCATATTCCACAATTGAAACCAGTTATTGCGCTCTGAGCATCCTGCTGTTGTAGTGTTGCCGGTTAAGATACCCATATGCAATTCTCTAATTCGTAAACTTCGGTCTGAACTTCCGCTCGAATTAGTACTGTTGCATGATACGGTCGACCTTCTATTTGATCATCCGTTTTAGAAACTTCTGTTCTGTTAGAATTGCCTTCGGAATTGCTACTGTTGCCTGCTAGCGATGGCCCACCTTGATGAACCGCTTCCCAAAAGGGCTGTTAGAATCACCCATAAGTCGTGTGCAGAGGGCAACCCGCCGTTATAGGATCCAATTCCAGAATCTTTATTTGAAATATCTCTTGAAATAATACGTTTGCCTGATGAGGACGACACGCGGTTTGACCAACGACTTTAGAATTTCAGCTTGAACTGCCGCTGGAATGTTTAGTGTTCCCTGATGAGGACGAGCTCCTATTCGTTGAGCCGCTTTTGGAATCTTGGTTTCAGCTGTCTCTGAAATTATTGTTGCCTGGTGACGACGACGCGCAGTTGAATAATACGTTTTCAAGTGTCTGCTCTTATTGAAGATTGAATTATTAGCGTTTTCTGATGAGGGTGAGTCGCCATTCGAAGAGCCGCTATCGGAACCTCTGTTTTAACTGCCTCTGGAACTGCTAATGCTGCCGTATGATAACGGATCACCGCAGGACACACCGCTTTTCGGATTTTTTACTTAAACTGAAGCCAGGATTGTACTCCCTGATAAAGAGCAGCCGCCATTGAATGAGCCACTTCCCGAATCTGTCATCGAGGTTCTTCTGGATTGATTAGTTCTACCTGAAAACGACGAGCCACCGTTCGATCATCCGTACCCACGTTTTGTTGCAATTGAGGCTCGAATTACTCCTTGTCATGAGGGCGCGCTGCTCAATAACCCGCTTCTGGAAAGTCTCCGAGATCGGCAGTGAGCATATTAGTGTTGCTAATAAGGTTTAACCACAAATAATTGACCCGCCTTCTGAAGTTCTGACTTGCCACTGGACGGATTAGAATTCCCTCACAGCCGCAATCATTCATTCTAAGAACTGCTTCCTAATTTCTGCTCGAATTGCCAGTGGAACTATTCGTCTTGCCCGGAGAGTTCGACCCACTGCTCGGTGATCCATATCCTGATGCTGTGTTCGAATTCCCGCTAGTCTGATTGGAGCTGCCGGACGACCACCACCAGCCGTTTGATGGACCGCTTCCAGAATTTCTGCTCGAATTGTCAGTGGAATTCATGCTGTTTGCTGATGTTGACAGACTGTTCGATGATGCGTTGATTGAAGTTCCACCCGAATTTCCGTTGGACTGATTAGAATTACCGGATGTCCACCTAGAGTTGTTGGATAAGCTACTTCCTGTAGTGGTCGTTAAATTGTTAGTGGAATTATTAGTGTTACCTAATGAAGTCAATCCACCGTTTGATGATCCGTTTACCAAAGTGCCGTTTGAGTTGCCGCTTGACTGATAAGAGTTCCCGGATGACCACCACCAGCCGTTCGACGAGCCGCTTCCCGAAGATCCGTTTGAATTGCTAGTGCCATTATTAGTGTTGCCCAATGAAGTCGACGCTCCGTTCACTGATCCGTTCGTCCATACCCCGGTCGTATTGCCGCTAGACGGATTAGGGGTACCGGATGACCACCACCAACTGCTCGACTGTTCGCTTCCTAAAGTTTTGCTTGAATTGCCAGTGGCATTATTAGTGTTGCTCAGTGATGTCGACCCGCCGTTCGATGATCCGTTTCTCCATGTCTCGTTCATATTGCCGCTGGGCTGATTAGAGTTACCGGAGGACCACCGCCAACTGTTGGATGAGCTGCTTCCAGGGGACCCGTTTGGATTGCTATTAGAAATATTTTTGTTCCCTGACACATTGTACCTGCCATTCAATAATCTGTTTCCCCATGTTCCATTTAAATACCCCCTCGACTGATTAGAGTTGCCGGATGACCATCCCCAGCCATTGGATGAGCCGCTTCCCGAACGTTTACTTGAATTGCCAGTGGCATTATTAGAGTTGCTTAATGAAGTGGACCCGCCGTTCGATGATCTGTTTCTCCACGTCCCGGTCGTATCGCCATTGTATTGATTAGAGTTACCAGATGACCACCCCCAACTACTCGATTGGCCGCTTCCCAAATTTCTGCTTCCGTTGCCAGTTGAATAATTAGTGTTGCCTAAAGACGTCGAGCCGCCGTTCGATGATCCGTTTGTCCATATCCCGTTCGTATTGCCGCTGGACTGATTAGAGTTACCAGATGACCACCACCAGCCGTTCGATGAGCCGCTTCCTGAATTTCTGCTTGAATTACCGGTTGCATTATTAGTGTTTCCCAGTAATGTCGACCCGCCGTTCGATGATTCGTTTCTCCATGTCCCGTTCTTATAGCCGCTTGGTTTATTAGAGTTACTGGATGACCACCACCGACTGTCGGATGAGCCGCTTCCAGATGAACCGTTTGGATTGCTGTTAGCGATATTTTTATTCTCTGATGAATTTGACCCACCGTTCGATGATCCGTTTCCCCAAGCTCCATTTGAATACCCCCTGGACTGATTAGAGTTGCCAGAGGACCATCCCCAGCCATTGGATGAGCCGCTTCCCGAACGTCTACTTGAGTTGCCAGTGACATTATTAGAGTTGCCTAGTGAAGTCGACCCGCCGTTTGATGATCCGTTTCTCCATGTCCCGTTGGTATTGCCATTGGATTGATTAGATGTACCAGATGACCACCACCAACTACTCGATTGGCCGCTTCCCAAATTTCCGCTTCCATTGCCAGCTGAATTATTAGTGTTGCCCAGTGATGTCGACCCGCCGTTCGATGATCCGTTTCTCCATGTTCCGTTCATATTGCCGCTGGGCTGATTAGAGTTACCGGATGACCACCACCAACTGTTGGACGAGCCGTTTCCAGGTGAGCCGTTTGGATTGCTATTAGAAATATTTTTGTTCCCTGATGAATTGGACCCGCCGCTCGATGATTGGTTTCTCCAAGTTCCATTTGAATTTCCCCTAGACTGATTAGAGTTGCCGGATGACCATCCCCAGCCATTGGATGAGCCGCTTCCCGAACTTTTACTTGAATTGCCAGTGGCATTATTAGCGTTGCCCAATGAAGATGACCCGCCGTTCGATGATCCGTTTCTCCATGTCCCGTTGGTATTACCGCTGGTTTGATTAGAGTTACCGGATAACCACCACCAACTGTTCGATTGTCCGCTTCCAGAATTTTTGCTTGAATTGCCTGTTACATTATTAGTGTTGCTCAGTGATGTCGACCCACCGTTCGATGATCCGTTTCTCCATGTCCCGTTCATATTGCCGCTGGGTTGATTAGATTTACCGGATGACCACCACCAATTGTTGGATGTGCCGTTTCCAGATGATCCAATTGGATAGCTATTAGAAATATTCTTGTTCCCTGATACATTGTACCTGCCATTCGATAATCCGTTTCCCCATGTTCCATTTAAATACCCCCTGGACTGATTAGAATTGTCGGATGACCAACCCCAGCCATTGGATGAGCCACTTCCTGAACCTCTACTTGCATTGCCAGTGTAATTATTAGCGTTGCCGAATGAAGTTGATCCGCCATTCGATGATCCGTTTCTCCATGTCCCGTTGGTATTACCGCTGGTTTGATTAGAGTTACCGGATGACCACCACCAATTGCTCGGTTGGCTGCTTCCTGAATTTCTGCTTGAATTGCCGGTGACATTATTAGTGTTGCCTAATGAAGTCGACCAGCCATTCGACGGCCCGTTTCTCCAAGTGCCGTTGGTATTGCCACTGGATTGATTAGTGTTACCGGATGACCACCACCAGCCATTGGATGAGCCGCTTCCCGATGAGGCATTTGAATTGCTGCTTGAATTATTTTTGTTGCCTGGTGAAGTCGACCCGCCGTTCGATGACCCGTTGATCCAAGTTCCATTTGAAGAGCCGTTGGACTGATTAGGACTTCCGGATGACCACCACCAGCTGTTTGATGAGCCGCTTCCAGAAGTTCCGTTAGAATGGACGCCGGAATAATTAGAGTTGGCTGATGGCGAGGACCCAGTGTCAGGTGACCTCAGTCCAGGGGTAGTGTGTGAAATGATGCTTGGCGCAGTAGCAGTGACTGTTGAGAATGAGATGCCACCCGATGATTCATTGCCAGAAATACTTCCTAAACTGCTCGTAGGCTCAGTAGAGTTGCCTGAGGAAATCAAGCCCTCTGATGGCCCGTTTTCGGGAGTACTGTCTAGACTGAAGCTGGGCAGAGTAGGGCTGTCTTTTGAGGATGAAGAGATCTGCTGTGATTCACTTCCGGAAATAATTTGTGAACCGCTGGTGGGCTCATTAGCTCTGTCTGATAAGGTTGACCCGCCCTGCAATGACTCCATTCCTGAAGTACTGTCTGAAGTGATGCTGGGCTCAGCAGTGTTGAATGTTGAGTCGAACCAGCGGTCCGATGATCCACTAGCTGAAATACTTATTGAATCTCCTGGAGGCTCAGTTGAGTTGCCTGACACAGATAACCAGCCATTTGATGATCCCATTTCGATGGTCCTTTCTGAAGTGTCACTGGACGCAGTTGCTTTGTCGGGTGAGGATGACCCGCCATTCGGCGATCCATTTTCGGAGGCACTGCCTAAACTGCCGCTGGATTCGGTTGTGCTGTATGATAAAGTCAGTCCACCATCCCATGAGCTAATTCCGGATGGAATGTCCGAACGGCCACTGGCTTCAGTGGTGTTACCTGATGAGGACCATCCGCTATCGGATTCTCTACTTGACGTAGTGCCAAAATTACCGCTAGACTCAGTTGTCTTGAGTGTTGAGGTTGACATGCCATACAATGACTCTGTTGCGGGAGTGCTGTCGGAACTGCCACTGTATTCTGTAGAGTTGCCTAAAAAGGGTCCACTTGACGAAGTTCCGTTCGAATTGCCACTAGAACTGGTAAAATTATTTGACGTGAATGGTTCGCCAATCCATGATCCGCTTCCCGAAGTTGTGTTCGAATTACCACTGGAAATATTTGTGTTTCCTGATGGAGCCGACCCTCCATCACTCTTACTGCTGCTGGTTGATGTCGTCGTGTTTCCTCTCTCGTCTCCTTGTGCAGTGTTGCAACCTATGGATCCACCATTGTGCTGGAATAAATAAAAAGGAAATTATCAGAACTGATAGCTATGTATATATAGGCAGTAAAAATTAGGCGGACACTTAAGCTCCACCCTTAAAAGTATAACGCGATAACGTTTTACGCACAGGGATAATGATATCTCAGTTTTTATTTTTATTGTTCTTTATATCTGTATGTTTTTTTCTATTTAGTCTACGGATCGATGACGTCTCCAATAAGCTCGGACGCAACGTCTTGCAATTTGGTACGTCCCAGTGCGCCGTCAGCGGAAAGCGCTGTTTTCGTTCGCTGCAATGGCGGAGGTTTTCATCGTCAGGGGTATAACAGAACAGCGTTTGACACACGGACGACGTTGTTTAATTTTTTATGTTTGGAATGTATCGTTTTTTCTATTTTTTATACTCGCACACTTAGCTGCAGCAATGATTGCCTTTCCATTCTGAGCATTTTGGTGCCTTTGATTCCATTTCGAATGTCAATTATTTAATTATTTCAATAAAGAATTGATCAACCAAATTTTCCTAATTGGCGTCAAGAAGCAACGATTTAATTGTGTTTTTACAAACATATTTAAAGTCCATTTTCTATTTTTTTGTTTTTTCTATTATTTACACTAATTAAGTGAACAATCACACATTCTACATTTCTTTACGTAGCACCCTCAAGCACTGAAATTTCATTCTGAGCATTTTGACACATTTCGATACCCCATTGTCACAATTGTTCTGTTCTTCATTCACTGAATTAAGAAATTAATTGCAATAATACCACAGATTAATCTCCTGTCAAACACCAATCATTCATAAATAATTAGAACAACAAATTACATACTTTGAAAGAGCGCAAACACACACGACCACTGAAGACAAGAGACGAGACACAAGCGCCGTCGGCGATTGTGTCTCGTCTCTTGTTTTTAGTGGTCGTGTGTGTTTGCGCTCTTTCAAAGTTTTCCAAAAATGTACCAACTCGCCCAAAAAAGAAGTGTTGACAAATTACAATGACACAATATTTTTACGCTGCCCCTGTTTATTTTTGACACTCACTGCAGACTACTACTACTGTTATTACGACACTGAGCCGAACGAGCTGCATGAGCTATCATTAAAAAACGCATTAATACGTAAAAAAAAACATATTAGTGCAACGTATAAGGGATTACCGGACGCTCACTGATATATTCGTGCATCTGCCTCACCTATGGCACTACCATGTGCTGAAGACAGACATCCTTTACTGCTTGAAAAAAGTTTGGTCATACAAGAGCTCGATGCAAATTATTTAAAATTCTTCTTTGAAGGAGGGTTCAAATCTGGATCAGTTGGTAAATAGCCTTAGAGAATAATAACCAGCCAAGGGACGAGGATGAAGAAAGATGATGTACAGACTACTACTACTACTACTACTACTACTACTATTATTACGACGCTGAGGGCTTTTGAGCCGGACGAGCTGCATGAGCTATCAATAAAAAACGCATTAATACGTAAAAACAAACCAGCTACCATGTGTACATCGTCTTTCTTCGTCCTCGTTCCTTGGCTGGTTATTATTCTCTTCTTTGATATTGCACACTAGGTCTCATTATTTTGGCTTTATCACGGGTCAGCATTTTAACCGTCTGTACTGTTAACGGGTCTATGTTAAAGCGCCGCACATGCAACGAAGACACACATGAGAGAATAACGCGGTTTCTGTTTAACGGATATCAAAAGGATATATATACATGCATGTTAATACGCCACTGCTTTCAGTAGGACGTTTCGCGAATGGACAGAGTGCATCAATCTAAAATTATTTCATATAGAAGAATCCGTTCTATAGTGATGGTTATTAAAAAAACTGGGTGAAATTCCTAATCTCAAGCTAAAGGTGAGACGGGATTGCGTTAATGGGTCCTTTGAGCATTGTTTTATCACAAGCGCTCAGTAGTCTTTATCCACATTAGCATTCTAGCCCATTTCAGTTAAGCCACGGATATATCGTTCCTTATCGGCCCTCAGCCAAATGTGTCCATGGCAGGTAGTCGGTAGCGGACCTGGCTAGTGGCTCTTAGGATTGGGTTTGATTCTTATTTAAATCTCAAAAATTTTTAATTATATACAATCAATTATTTCTTACAGTTCACTCATTTAAGAGTAGGGAAGATATTTCTGCCGCCTTAAAAATTTAGTGCAGTTGGTGACTCAAGACGTGGCGTAGGTTTTTGGATATGCCTTCTCCGCTTAGACGATGTTTGGGGACCTACTGCTTAACGGGGCATCAAAGTCTAGTTAAATAATTATTCCTCTATATCTCCAAAGTGTTCTTCCCCATTGCTAAAAAGTGCTTGAAGCACTGAAGTTTCAGTGTCGCCATAGAGCACTCAAGATCAAATGCAGGTAACGCACCATATACTCAAAAATTACGACTACATTATTTTTGAAGTCTAAAATATACACAATATATTTCGCGATAGAAAAGCGGATAACACACAACTTGACACCAAAGGTTGAAAAGAATTGGGTAAGCGGTACGTTGTGTAATTGATGAACCATATTTTTATGTCGGCAGCACTTGACTGTACAAACATAAAAAGTTGTTGATTCGAGCCATTATTTCTAGATTTCCACGAGGAATAAATTTGGGGCTACTAATGGTTGATTTACCTTTTTGATATTGTCATGTATGGGGACCGACCCAGCGGTCATAATTCACATCTGAAATAGCGGTGAATTAATGTTTTGTAATGCGCGAGGAAGCTTTGTGGGAAGAAAAAAAGAGAATTGCGGGAAGATAATTTACTTCACATGATATCGCCAGCATATCAGTCGATATTTTTTTTAGAACAGTGATAAAGATTGTGCTTTATGTCGAGTCCTAATGGCTTCATATGCGACTTTTTATTTCAATCGATACCATTTTTGTTACCTAAAATTAGTATTCGGAAACTAAAAGAAGCAAGTTTTTAGTTTCCCGGAGCAAAATACCAAGCGGAAAATAATTTTGCAAAGCTTAGAAATATTTTCATGGAGTGTCACAATTGGTGGAAAGAGCAGCGGGAAAATTGCGCTATTTAGAAAAATCTGGAAGAGTTTGGAAATGAATTGTGTTGCGTCGAAACAGCTCGCGCTTGCCAGTGCGAAGGGATATCATGCCACCACTTGCGGCGAAACATTTGTGCGCAGAAGCGGCGGTTAACATTCTGCACCGCCCATTTGTTTTCTGCAATATTTTATTAGCTACATTTGTTATATATGATATAATAATGGAAGTCTCGAAATTCACCTCAAACGCCGAAGAAAGGTAAACGTAGTGCTATTAAAGAAATAGCAGTGAGTTGGCTTAATTTGCGCATGGCGTGGCAAATGATTGAAGTGAATTTTTATGGCCAGGTTGTTCACATGATTCAATAAATATTTTTAAACATGCTCGTTGATGTTTTACTTCGTGTTAGCTGCGTTATACAGCTAAAAACACTCCTATCTTATTGAATCACAATTTTTTCTCTCGAACGTGGCCTACTGAGTATTGAAATGATATAATGTGTAATAAATGGCAGATATTAAGGAATTTTGCTCAGCTCAGAATGCAAACTTACCATTTGCCAGACAGACAGACGGCATATCTCAGGTTATATATATATATATATATATATATATATATATATATATATATATATTGGTTCCAGACCTCAACTAGAGCACATTAAGGCAACATACCCAGCTTTGCGTTTTGCGACACTTAATTCGAAAGTACACCTTGGGCGACATCACCTTCACTTATGCCTTTGTTTCAAATATCTTTCCACTTTCAAATAATGAAACTGAGAACTGAGCCGCTACTTTAAGCGCGCCAAGTAAATCGGTTCCCTGGAGATAATGAGAATGATGCGGCATGCCTAACTGTCTCCTGCATTCGCATATAGTTATTTATATTCCGTGTATTTTTATTTTGCTGCTCGTAGTGTGCGTGTGGCTTCATTAAAATCAAGCAGTGGGTATTAAGTGGCCCGTCCGCAGTCGATTAATTGCGCTTCTCAGTGGACTGCTGAGACCTGGTTATTACGTTTGATATTCATGAGGTTTTGGGGTAGCCTTACAGTGCTCTGTCAGGAACTGCTCTACAGATCAGTCAGATGAATGTCGATGTCTAGACCGCTGTCCCAGGTGTTTATCTGCTATGGAAACTCCAAGAATATTACTGGCACTGCTCGACATTCAGTTCCTCAGTTTCTTGTCGAGGTACACTCGCATTTACTCGGATATGTCTCCGTCTAAAATGCACCAAGGCCGCTATCCTTCAATTATTTCGGATATCTCACAGCATATGAGCTATTTGCAAATAGATAAAAACATCTCACAGTAAATTTCAGGAGTTCATTTTATGCTCATAATATAAAATGTACCGATCGTCACCGAATAGAAACAATGCTAGTCTGGGACATGTTTAGCAATATTGTTAGGATAAGGCTAGACGCTCATCTACCCATCTTAGCGCGCACATGTCAGTACATCGAATGACGAAATATGAATTTTTTTCAGTCTCGACGAGCAAAGAACATGTCATCATTCTCACTAATTCACAGTCTGCATGTATGCATGGAGAAATTACCAAAGTGAATAATTTACAGCATAGCACTTCAAACCTCCGTCGCACCACAGCTCACCACCTCCCTGACACCTCATCATATGGACTCCGGGAAACACTTGAAAAGAAACGAGGCCGCCAACGCCTCAGCTCAAGGATATGCTAACCATCACTACTTCCAGAGGGATTTCGGTGAACATAAGATGTACCCAACAAATATACTGACATCCTCCTGCATTACAGACTTGACAGCAGAAATTATTCCCCAGCCCATAAGAAACTAACCAGAGAAGAAGCAGTCACCTTTCGAAAAATCCAAACCAGCAGCCACGTCCACGCACCTTACTACACAGAATGTCGTCCACCACCTACAAATATGAACGTGCATTTTGAAACGTACTAAATACCCTACAACGTATGGCGTGGGGTTGCAAGGTACCAAATGGTACTATAACCACCATGGCCTTAACCGAACAGCAGTGGGAGACTCAGCTGTCAAGCCCCAGTCTGGATGATCAGCGTAGTCTGGTCAACCGGACTCGGGAGATGGCTCGGGTCCACAGCTTCCTGGACTGAGGAGGCTGCCAGCCTATGGCTGAATATTTCACGCCTGCTCTGAATAAATGTTTGTCTATCTCTCTCTCTCTTGCAACTAATACACCTTGCAAGCAGAAATCAGTCTTAGCCTAATACCTGATTAATGCAATAATTTTGTTATTATTGGTTTGAGCTGATGCGTAGCGTAGCAGCTCTGCTAGGTCATACTGACTGGATAGTTGTGTCTCCCGGCGCCGTCGCGCTGTCCGCCATCGTCGTGTCCGCCGGCGCCATGGTCTCCGCCAGAGGGATGGTGCCAGTCAACGCTGTCTCGATCACCGCCATAGCGCCTCCTATCGTGATGGTGTCCACAGCCGCCACTGTATTCCTGGCCACCATGAAGCGCCTCCCAATCGCCATTGCTCTCCCTCCAGTTGCCACGGTAACCCCTCAAATCACCCCGGTAACCCCTCCAGTCGTGATAGGGGCCGTACCAGCCACCACGGTAACCACTCCTGTCGCTATGTGGACGCCCCCTGTCGTAATGGCGACCCTCCCAGTAGCCATAGGGACCACCCCAGTAGCCATTGTGTCTCCTCCAATCGTTATTACGCCTACAGCCACTGCGATGTCTCCCGCTGGCATGGTTGTCCGCCGCAGCAACTGTAAAAGATGGAGAGCGCGGAAGGGGTTTGAGGGATGACATCTACACAACAGTATTGACCTTCGGCGAGTGTACTATCGTGATAAAAAGACAGAAACCAGTGCTGTTGCTACACGCTCCACTGTTAGAATATTTCGCTATCGTGCTTCTGGCTTGGTGATAACGGTCGTTTTACGTTGCATCACGGATGGATAGAGCATGTTTTTGTTACCAACAAGATACACCCAAGTACGACGGCAAGGCGCAAACACTGTGGCATGTAGGCGACGTGCTGTTCCTTTCTTTTAATCGCCCCTTTACTTCGTTTAATTATTCCTTAGCCCCGCCATGTTGGTGCGACGGTTAGGGTGCTCGACCATTGTACCCAAGGTGGCGGAATGGAATCCCAGCCGTGGCTACCGCTTTTCGGTGGAGGCGAAACGAAAGGCGCTGTGTCCATGTGATGTCTGATGTGAGCGCACGTTAACGAATACCAGATGGGCAAAAGTTTTGAAGCCCTCTACTACGGAGGCTCTCATAGCCTGAGTGACTTTGGGACGTTAAACGCCCACACGCCAAACCATACCAATCAATATTCCCCAAAAACTGATGTACTGCTCGCAATGTAAGGTAACCATACAAAAAGTAACCACATCGAAACTATGCGAAATGGTGGTCTCGGTGGCACACATTATGGCTTTTGGTCTTGATTGTAGTGAATAAGAGACGCACCTTTTACTGTAGGGTAGAGATATCGTCAAGTAACACACTTTCTTTAACTTGTCTACATCAGCCAAGTCTGAACTTTCGATCAACATATTCGTGCCCGCGGCCATCGTTTCGAGTTTTTAAACTCCGAATTTCCACCGGTATTTCCGCGTTCTCTCAGTAACGGTGTGGTAATTTCGATGCTCGTTGAAACGAATGTCACATGAACTTATCTATCCTTTTGGCCCCTTGTTCGAAGTTGTTCTAGGGAAATGTTCTCGCTTCTTTACTTGTTTACTCGTTACTGATTTAGTATAACGTGCTTTCATCTTGATATAATTAGTGCAGCTATTCTTCATACAGGAATTATAACGTGCTACTAAAGATGAGTCTAGCTTAAGCTTCGCCTTTAGGTAGAGAACTAGATTGACGAACCGTGTTTCGTTGAAATGCGCATTCGCCAGGTGCACTTTTATTAACCTAGAACCAAACAACCTTCGTTGCTTTTCGGTGGTCTCAGTTCAGTTCAGTTCAGTTCAGTCGTGTCCGACTCTTCGTGACCCTATGGATCACATCACGCCACGCTTTCCGATCTCTCACTACCTTCCTAACATAACATAACTTCATTTGCAGCGCCTCGAGGATGCCATCTAACCATCGCGTTCGCTGCCTACCCTTTCTCCTGTGACCCTCAACCTTACCCAACATCAAACATTTCTCCAGCGACTTCTCTCTTCTCATCACATGACCAAAATAGCTTTGCTTTAACTTTAGAATTTTAGAACTTTAGAATGAACAGTCAGGATTCATGGTCGAATATATCGACTGATTTGATCTTCTGGCAGTCTAAGGAACTCTCAAAAGTCCCGTAATTTAAAACTGCTATGTTCGGTTGCCACTCTTGCGCAAAAAAAAAACAAAAAAAAAAAAACACTTTTCACTTTAGCTCAGTCACCTCCACTTGGTTACAGGAATCTGTGTGAAATTTATGGCCGGCTGGAACAATTTCAATCTTTCCCGGAGTTTCTGTAGCTTTATCGCATTTTCCAATCATGGTGCCAATGACGGCGCACCAGCGCCTTAGCAACACGACCCTATCGCTTTCGCACTGAAATAATATTTAGATACTTGCCTAGGATGAGAGCTATAAGGACGCCGAGTGTCTTCATGACGTGAGACGTCTAAAGAGAGCAAGGCTTCAATTGCCTGTGCAAAGTGTAAGATCGACTATATATAGTGGGAACGGTTTGTTTTGGGATGCACTTTATGCTGGAGCCGCGTCATCATCACACTGCTGCTGGTCTACGCATGCGCAAAGTGCTCCAAACCTGCACTGGCCCATACCACCAAAACAAGAAAAAAACTCCCATTCCTGAAGTCTGAATTCCGTTTGCATGCCGCACCTACGATGGTAACAACATATTTCTATTGACCTTGCTGAAGTAGTGGGCGCGCAGCGTGCGGCAGCATTGTTTTACGAGTTGTGAAAACACTATAAAGAAAGGCTTGATGGAAACGAAGCGAAACCGCATGTGGCATATTTATTCGAACGCAAAAAATGGAAGTCATAGCATAGCAGATATATTTTTGCTATGCATAGCGCATCTTAAATATCCCGTAGAAAATGAACTTTTCTCAAGAGTAACTGCCAATGACACTGACATCACGATGGTCAGGATGACACTCTGAGCTGATAAATTAGAGACGTCGGTGTGCCGACGAGCAGTGCGGTATCCAAGGATTTCAAAGAGCTAGAAAGACCTGTTATAGCGGATGTTGGTTTCAAAATTCATATCGCGTAGCAGACTGGTGCACCTATTTTGGTGGACAGGTGGACAAGAGAGGTGCGGTAGCTAGTCCTAAAATTTTTCATCCAGTACTAAGTGCCACTCCATAGTTTCACTTGAGCAGGAGCATAAAGGACAAGATTCGGCCAAAAGTGGAAGAAATGTAACAAGAAACCTGAAACTAGAAAATATATTGTTTTCTTTCTTTAGTAGCATTTTAAGGCTGATAGCTGTCGTTAGGCACTGTATTGAAAATATAAACTTCATCGATCGTTTTTTGAAGCAGGGTCAGAATTTGTGAGTTCGTAAAATTGTTTTTAATGAGAAGAAGAGGTTATAATAAGATAAACTCGAATAAATAGAGTGGAAGTATCAAGGCATTTTTAGAGAATTGAACGATCCGGGGTGAAGCCTTGCAGATGAAATCTGAATAAGAATAAATAAAAACTCAGGGCACCTAATTAATTTTTTATTGCGCAGCCAACACACTGCTGAGAAAGAATCGCTTATATCTTGTGCACGGATGCAATGTTGCAATTTTCTGTGCAAATAAAAGAACAAACGGTTACCTCTGAAACTAGAATGCTTGTTGGCATACCACATGCACCAGAAAACAGCGTATTTCTACTGACCTTACCAAATTCGCAGAGCGCATAACTGGCAACTATTTTGGTTTTCAAAAATATTCCATAGATGAAAGGTTTTGATAAAAGTAAAAAAAATAGCATATGAAATGTTTACCTAAGCGAAACGAGCGGAAGTCAGACCTAAGCTCAGATAAGCAGTTATGCATAGTGCAGTTGAAATATACACACAGAAGTGCGCCGACGTCGACAGCAGTTACCAAGGGCACAATATGCGGACTGTGAAGGTGAAGCGGGTATCTGACAATTTCGCAGTGTCAGCTAGCAGTGCGGTAATAGCTTGCAGATGTCAAAGTTCGAATATGCTCTGCTTATAAAGGCGTTGGTACTGAATCATGCCCCGTAGAGAGTTAGTCCCTTAAAGATGGCGATAAAGAGCGGCAATTGACACTGGAATTCCCGAACAAAATATTTAAGCCAAAAAGTTAGTGTGAAATGAGCCTTAGCATGACAGAACTTTGGATGGTACACACAAAAAAATAAAATGTTGGCTAAAAAGCCACGTAAAAAGGAAAACATCTTGAACGAAGTATCCTTATATTAAAAAAAGGTCTGACAAACCATAACTATAATTTGAGCGGGAATCCAGGTGGCTAGAATAAACCAAAGGGTAAATGTTAGAGCCGCTTGATGTTGATGTTCAGTCGTTCAGTCGTGTCCGACTCTTCGTGACCCTATGGACCATGTCACGCCACGCTTTCCGGTCTCTCACTATCTTCCTAACATCACATAACTTCATCTGCACTGCCTCGAGGATGCCATCTAACCATCGCGTTCACTGCCTACCCCTTCTCCGGCGACCCTCAACCTTTCCCAACATCAAATCTTTCTTCAGCGACTCCTCTCTTCTCATCAGATGACCAAAGTAGCTGAGCTTTAACTTTAGAATTTGACCCTCCAATGAGCAGTCAGGGTTTATGGTCGACAATATCGACTGATTTGATCTTCTGGCAGTCCAAGGAACTCTCAAGAGTCTTCGCCAGCACCACAATTCAAACGCGTCAATTCTTCGGCGGTCAGCCTTTTTCACAGTCCAACTCTCGCATCCATACATCACAACTGGAAAGACCATTGCACGAGTTATACGGATCTTGGTTGGCAGACTAATGTCTCTGCTTTTTACTAGGCGGTCAAGGCTAACCATTGCTCTCTTTCCCAGAAGCTGGCGTCTCCTAATTTCATGGCTGCAGTCTCCTTCCGAAGTAATCTTGGAGCCCAAGAAGAGAAAATCTGTCACAGCTTCCACTTCTTGCCCATTGATGCTCCAGGACTTGATAGGGCAAGACGCCATGATCTTTGTCTTTTTAATGTTCAGTTTAAGCCCAAACTTCTCACTCTCTTCTTGTATGCGCATTAGAAGTCTCTTGAGTTCCACTTCACTTTCTGCCATTAAAGTGGTATCATTCGCATATCTAAGGTTATTGATACGTTTTCCAGCCGCTTAGATCCCTATATTTATAAGAACACGTAACTGCATAAATCATGTCTACAAAGAACGGCGTTAAACGTTTATGAGAGTGATGTCCAAGCTTGCTTCGGATATCTAATCTCCGGAAAGAACAAGATACTTTTGCACTGTGTGGCCACATAAGCCCCGCTGATTGTAAACATGTAGGCCTAATTAGCATAGCTTGATTTGATACCAGTGCATTTCCTCAGCTGAATTTGATTTCCTTCGTTATTTTACCTCGATTTTAGGTGAAAGAAAATGACATGGTTATATACAGCTGAGCGAGAAATATCAAGAAGTATACTCGATATCCATGGTTCACCAGGGTTTTGGCGTGTTCGGCCTCGGACTAACGATCCTTCGGCTCCCACTTTCGCCATTGTCTTGTCCGATGATGTTCGTGCCATAATAAGGCAGAGACGGTTTGCGTCAGAAAATTTGAACGAGCCCTGATAAGCCACTGCGCAAACCAGATAAAGCAGGCACAGCCTATTCGGGCACGTGCAGGCTGCGCTGTAATGCATGCTTGTTGTTGTCGCGGAAAGCTATCAGTTTGAAAGAAAAAGCGGGTGGTGACAGTGCGAACCCATGCGTAAGACACAAACGCCACCTGGAGGCCATGTGTCAAATGACAACGAGCCATTGAATAGGAATACTGCCTATTCCGATCATTAGTGCAGCTTTTTCGGAGCAGATGAAAACATCGAAGGCGACGAGCGTAATGCACCTTTAACAACTACTAGTTTAGCTCGTTAAGAAACTGGCTGCCGAGATCACGCAATGGTCTAGCGCGGTTGCCAGCAAAAGCGATCTATCTTCATCGGTTTGCGATGTAAACTCAGCTTTGGTGAAGCGTTTTTGTTTATTCGTCAAGCGTGCCTTACTGTGATCTTCACCGTGAAGGGGTTCGGATCATACTTGTATTGGAGCTCACACACAATTGTCAATCATCATACCTTCTGGTGGCTTGTCAATCTTCAAGACTTATGCCTCGCGCGCAGGGCTTTCCTCTGTCTGCTGTAGTATAGCTTCAATGTCGTATACGAGAGCGGATGGCGTCATGTCGATGCAGTCTGTCTCTCGCGAATACCGCTTCCCGTAACTGAGTCTAAGTGAAAATTTCGGCAATTACATCTCAGCCATTGTCCCAGAGTTTCCTCACGTTGAGGCGCTCAAAAGTGAGCAACATGAAGATCCGGCTCTGCAGCCTATTTGCTGCCGTCGCGCGCACCCAGTTGCAGGCCGTGCCGCTAACACCCTACTCCACTCCATCTTGTCTGCTTTAGACGGTGAAGCGCCCGCGTCCCAGCGGTTCGTTCGAGCAGTTCGGGATTGATCTGCTGGGACCTTTTCACAAATATTATATATGGCAATCGGTGGAAGCAATGAACAATAATTTCAGTGATATCATTACTGAGTGTGCGGTAGAACTAGGCGGTAGGATAGCTAGAGAGGATACCGGTAAGCTGTCTAAGGAGACGATAGATTTGATTAAGAAAGCTTCCAATCCAACAGACCGGACCTAATTGGACGAGATATCAAAGCTAATCAATAAGCGCAACATGGCTGATATAAAGAATTATAACGTGGAGAAAATTGAGCATGCTGTAAAGAACGAGGGAAGCCTTAAAGCGGTAAAAAAGAAATTAGGCATAAGCAAAAACCAGATGTATGTTGTAAGGTACAAGGCGGGCAACGTCATCACGAATGTGGACAGATAGTCAAAGTAGCCGAGGAGTTTTATACAGATCTCTACAGTAGCCAAAGTAGTCAGGACCAGGACGAGATTGGCGGCAGGGAAAAACAGTCAGATGTTCCACCAGTGACGAAGGACGGGGTCAAGAAAGCATTAGAAACTATGAAAAGGGGGACATCAGCTGAAGAGGATCAGATAACTACAGGTTTGCTAAAAGACGGGGGGGGGGGGGGGGAGATCGTGCTACAAAAACTGGCCACCCTGTACACGCAGTGCCTGGTTTCATCAACGGTACCGGAACCATGGAAGAATGCAAACATTATCCTCATTCATAAGAAAGGGGACTTAAGGACCCTAAATATTACAGACCAATCAGCTTACTGTCTGTTACATATAAGGTATTTACTAAGGTAATCGCTAATAAAGTAAGGACAACCTTAGACTGCAATCAGGCAAGGGATCAAGCAGGAAACGGTACTCTACTATCGATCATATCCATACCATCAATCAGGTGATAGAAAAATGCTCGGAATATAACCAGCCCTTATACATAGCATTCATTGATTACGAAAAAGCATTTGACTCAGTTGAAACATCGGCGGTGGTGCAGACATTGCGAAATCAGGGGGTAGACGAGCCGTACGTGAAAGTGCTGGAATATATATATATATATATATATATATATATATATATATATATATATATATATATATATATATATATATATATATATATATATACATATATATATATATATATATATATATATATATATATATATATATATATTGGCTGCAGAACTACCATAGCCCTGCGTTAAGAAAGTAACAAAATTCCCATAAAGAAAGGTGTTAGGCAAGGAGACACAATCTCCCCAGTACTATTCACAGCTTGCTTAGAGGAAGTTTTCAGAGACTTGGAATGGGAACAGTTAGGGATAAGGATCGATGGAGAATACTTCAGTAATCTGCGATTTGCTGATGACATTGCCTTGCTAAGCAACTCGGGGGATGAACTGCAAATAATGATTGATGACCTAGACAGGAAACGTAGAAAGGTAGGCTTGAAAATCCATATGCAGATGACTAAGGTAATACTCAACAGCCTCGGGAAGGAACAGCAGTTTACATTAGGTAGCGAAGTACTGGAAATGGTAGGCGAATATGTCTACTTAGGGCAGGTAGTAACCGCAGATCCTGACCATGAAAAGGAAATAATAAGAAGAATAAGACTGAAATGTAGCGCATTTGGCAAGCACTCGCAGATTATGACTAGCAGCTTACCAGTATCGCTCAAGAGGACAGTATACAACAGTTGCATCTTACCTGTACTCACCTATGGAGCTGAAACGTGGAGACTAACCGAGAGAGTTGTACTTAAGTTGAGGACAACCCAGAGGGCTATGGAACGACAAATGGTAGGGGTAATATTAAGAGATAGGAAGCGTGCAGCGTGGGTTATAGAAATCACTCAAGTTACCGACCTTCTAGTGCAAATTAAGAAGAAATGAGCATGGGCAGGACATGTAGTGCGAAGAGAGGATAATCGATGGTCGCTTAGGGTAACCAACTGGATTCCAAGGGAAGGAAATCGTAGCAGGGGGCGGCAGAAAGTTAGGTGGGCGGATGAGGTTAAGAAGTTCGCAGGGGTAAAGTGGATGCAGCTAGCACAGAACCGGGTTAAGTGGAGAAATATGGGAGAGGCCTTCGCCCTGCTGTGGGTATAGTCAGACTGCGGCTGCGGCTGCTGCTGATGATGATGGATCATGATATTTGCGGACTGCCTTATTCTATAGTGTTAAACAGCTGCCTTACTATCTGCTAGCGCACATGAAGTGTCGCTGTTAGTTCTGAACGATGTTATCTTGTGCAATGGATCACTAAGAATAGTAATCAGGCACCAATGCTGCCATTTCACGCAGGATATCCTTGAGCAGCTGCTAGGTTATGCACAGTCAGTAACTGGCGCTCGACAACACATCACCCACAGATAAACGGTTTCACGGAAGGCATAAACAGGTCCCTCACCAACATGCTTGTCATGTATATGTGGCCTTCAGTCGGTAGAAGTGGGACACTAGCCATACGTCACATTCGCTTCCAATAGCGCTTCTAATGAAACCACCGAATATAGCTCATTCTGCGTCTTGTACAAGTAAAGCGATTTTTGTATTTTACGGGCTTTTTTTAGAGCTTGGAAAAAAGATGCACATGAGGTGTTCTTTATCGAAGATAAATAGAAGGGGGATTCCAGAACATGCTCTCCAACTTTGAAACTCCCTTTTATTGCGTAAAGGCAATAGTTAGTAAATTAAAAACAATATTTTAATTATTACTTAACTGCGAAATTAAAAATTACGTGCGATGCGCCAGATAGCGGGAAGCTGTCTACAAGCGGTTTATCTGGCCGATCTGAAATTTTTTATTTTTTTAACACTCTGATAATGTTAACTTAGACACTCTGCGGGCTTGTTGTAGCCTGCGCTGTCGAGTAATGCAAAGGTGGGGATTAGGTGTACCGCAATGTTTTCGGTGAGCCTTTGAGAAAGGCTTTGTATTTCTTCCCTGCGTAGGGCCGCTAAATGATCCGAAATGACCTCCTGGTCTCCACTTCGGACGGAACTAGGTAGGTAGGAACGGAATTACTCGTAGCATAGCAGAACGTCTTGTTCTGGTCCTCCGCAGTTTCCGCGTTTCAGTGTACTGTGTACTGCTCAGTAAACGGCCCTAATTATACACATTCACCCTTGCAATTATATTCTTTATTCTGCGATTTGTACTAAGAAATCTGAGAACTTTAGGTGGTGCCACAAAGTTTTGTTTTACTGTATCTCTATTCACTTAGGCATTGCAGTCAATTTTGTGCTTCAAATGAGTGCATCCAGAATTAAAAGAAGGTGATAGGATAGTCGTAACTGATTGCTCTGCGCTAATAGCAATATTTTTTCGTTTTTTTTTTTTTTGCTATCGTGTGTGGGTATTAATTTTATTCGTGTTCAACATTGTGTTATTTCTCGACTTCAGGCCGGAATGAACCTCGGGGTAGTGTTGTATGATAGTTATCTTTCCAGGTGCAGCCATTACCCAGGTGGTATATTTAACCGCTTACGAATTTGCACTTAAGGAACTACAAAACATACGTTTGCGCAGGCATGTTTTACCACAAAGCGGCTATTATGTTCATGCATTTGATAGCGCTTGATGCATAGGTAATGATAACTAAAAATACGTAACCACCTTTTTTTTCGGTTTTAAACACCAATATTGTCTTGCAAATTCACATAGCCGTCGATATGGAGGGCGAGAAATATTTTTACATTCTGTTAATTTGCAATATGGTTTCAAATGCCTAATATCAAATGTGCCAATTTTAGAACTTACTGAGGTGGTTCTTCTGGACTGCATAATCATATTTTGACACCGTTACTTGTAGTAATGTCACCACAACGCTGGTAACTTCTTCAGTATTCTCAAATGTATTTACGGCATTTGTTGAGTAAGAAGTGGAATAGAGACGATTTTATGAGCATGCATTTTCAGAAAGCCGACTCACCGTTGATTCAAAGGCGTATTCTTGAAGTTCGACCATTCAGACCACATTGCCGATATAGAAAGTTTAAAAAGTCTGATGGCGACGGCCTTCAAACTAGCAATTTAATATTGCTTCTTAAAATAAAAAAAAAACAAAAACAAAAAGAAATGACCAATTAATTTTAGTAACCACATTGTCATTATCCATCACGCACATGATGGCCGTCTTCCTGTTATACCGGCTCGCGGAGATCGCACTCGCGTATCTCTCACAAATTTCGAAATACAAGTTTCCAAACAGCTAAAAGAAGCGCTCTATAGAGGGCGGTCAGTTCGGTGTTATGAGTGCTGCGCAAGCTGAGCTTAATCGTTTCCGGCTTGAGAATGGGCCTAGCTATCCCGTCTGACAAAATATACGCCCGTGAAATCTTATATTTTGGCTCTGGTTTGCTCTATAAAGTACCTGCTGCTAAAACTTCGCGCATGCTTCTCGTGGCGCTAGAAGCGTTGGTCCTCGTGCTGGGCTGTCCGAAATGGTCTGAAAATGGGGTTTGCGTCCAGAAGTGCCAGTACTGCTCCTGTCATCCAGTTGAACACTTTAAACTATCCACTGGTTATAAATTGTGCGACTCGGCACCTTTTCAATCCAGTTCGATCTCTCTTTGCCAGTACGTGCAACGTTTCATCAATAGTTGGTTGGCTGCATACGCAATAATTTCGCTGAGTGCATCCTTAACCTATTTCTTTATTGATTTGTAATGCCCCTAAAGTACCTCTTGCGAGGGTATTACAAGGGGGGGGGGGGGGACACCAACGCATACAATAGAAATAAGGCAATAACACATGAACGGCTGAAATCCACACAAACACAACACACTTGATAACAAAAATATAGCACACAAGTACGAAACATTAAAATAGGTAATAAATATTACGCTGCTACAGAGCATTTTGTTGCAAACTATTTTGAAATTATTGTAAGTTTTCTTCAATAGCAATGTGTGATGACTCGTTATTGCAGAGTATTATTGTGCGCGGAATGAATGACTTAGTGTAAAGATATGACCATAATCATATATCAAACATACAGATGCCATGAATTCCTTCAATGTGCGCCACTTATGGAGCCATTCGCACTCTTTGAAGAGGTCTTAACTACACCGCAAAACTTCCGCCCTTGCTTTTTGAGGCGTTGATTATCAGAATGCTTGGAAGCTTTGCGCTCTCATAAAGCTATTTCAAAGTACGCTTTAAAACACCAACATAAAAGGTGGCGTTTGTGTGTTCTCGCTGTTCCTCAATAAATCAACCTCGGTCTGTCTCACCATCAACACACCTATTCATTTTCAGTGAACTTATAGATTCGTGCTGTGAACAGTTGGCGATAACGTCTGTGCTTGTTTATAAAACTCGGTAATGAAAATATTTCACAGAAATGCAAAAAATGGCATGAAGGTTGTTCATGCTAGCTCACAGAGCGGAAGTCAGAGCCAAGGGCAGATACCTGTTCTGCATAGTGAAGCTCAAATCTACATATAGAAACTGCCAGCAAGCAGTACGATAACCAGTGCACTCAAAGTGCGAATAAGCATGGTTGTAAGGTGTAGTGAGGAGGAAACCATTCAAGAAAGAGGCGGGATCAGGGCAGACGTGCATTCTACCACTGAAATTTGTGAAGGTTTTAATGCGCTCGATTAGCTTCACGTGAAACTCAGCATGACGGTCAATCTTTTAGACCTAAATAGAAAATATATGTAATGGAAAGTAACTGTTTAAGTTAAGAAAAGTAAGATAGTTTTCCCTCGTTGGCATCATAAGGCAGAAACCTATTGTGCGGTACTGTAAGAAAATATGACTTACTTGAACCGTTTTTTGAGGTTGAGTTAGAATTTATCCATCACTTTGATAAAATATTTTTTAGAAGGACGAATATTTTTGATTTATGTAAACAAAAAACAAAATAGCCAATTTATCTACCGCTTTAATAGAAGTGAATGCTTCAGAGGATGGCTTTAAAGAGCAAATCTAAGAGGTAAAAATGATTATATTTTTTTGGGCTGCATGAAATGCCTTTTGTTTGAGAGAATTTTCACTGGTAAGATCCGATATCTGCGCTCTTGTGAGTCCACATGCATTATTCGACAGTAACCTTTGTGGGGTTTTGTGTGTTTTACGAAAAAGGATGACAACTATTTTGGAGCGACCGTCATTTGATTCAGCTAGACATGCAATTTTTGCGGGCCTGTCAGGCACATTTCAAGGGACTGCTGATTGTTAGGTTTGCCATAAGTGACTTACCCTCATAAAAATTTATCTAGAAATAAATAGAAATTTACCCTTATAGGAAACGAATACCTTAAATATATTCTTCTGAATCTGATGATGGAGCCCATTTACACTTGCAACACTAGTCTTTATAACGGCAGGCATCAACAGTGATAATTTTTTTATTCAAGAAAAAAGTGCGAAGAATGTTACATAACCCTTATGACTAGGACGGCCATGCTCGTTTAGGAGGCCATACTTTGGAAAAGAAAGATGTTCCCATGCTTGACACTATGCGGCTTTAGGAATGCCCCGAGCACATAGCTGCGAAATTAGTTTGCTTAGTTTTGGTATAATTGTTTACAAGAGGGTCAACAAACGGGGGAGTTATTCTACTGTAGATAGAACTTATATTTTAGATAATATACAAAAAAACCAGCTAAGTGTAGTTAGTGCACGTGCGTGGTAGAGCAAATCAGATAACATGTTCGGTAGAGTGCGAAATTATCGGGCATATAAGGAAAAAAAATCTAAATAACATAGGGGACATGAAAGGCAGTCTCCTTTAAGTATGTACACTAGTTCAATTTTTCCATTCAGAAATGTGGATTGAAATATTGAACTTTAAATCTATGCAGCTGAAAACGCATTCAGCTGGCGTTAAAATTTATGTTAAAATGCTTTTGCATCATCAAGTATAGAAACAAATGCGCGATGTATACGATGTTTCGAGTTTAGCGGAACTAAAAAATCTGCCCGAGCGCTATGCCTTTACATGAGTGAACGAATGGCATGAATGCGGAAATTCAATTGTAGGCACGCGTTCTGGTTTAATTGTTTTATCTAGAGTCAATCTAGAGTTATCAACATTTGGCGGTCATATCATGGGTTTTGCAGGCAGTCGACATAGTACGGTTCACGTGATCATACCTTCGGTACGTTCTCCCATTTGCTCATTGTCCACCGAATATATTACTTGTGAAAGCATGCAAAAATGTTTTAATGGATTTTTATTAGGCACGTTGTGATAGTTAAAAAGCATTTTATGGTGCGTAAGACGAACGTTAAGAATAATTTGTCATTTATTCAATGCAGTTTTTTTTTCCTCTAGATAACGCTACGGCGGCGTGATCAGCTGGGGAGCCTTTTATTTCAAGCCAGAATTCCCCTGAAGTTATCGCTCTTCTTTGACACGTGGCCTGGCAGACGGCGCACCTGGTTTGACTGGTGTCACGGTACTGAAGGTCAGCTTTCCGCATTCATGTGCGAACAACTGTGTTCAAGTGTCTAATTTCGCGATGAATACTCACCTGCCTCTGCCCGTCCAGAACAGATACTGTAAGCTAGATGGCATTCAAAATCTGTGTTTTACGTACACTTACATTCACGTTAACATTTGAAAATACTTTAGTGTAGAGCGTTAACTCGTAACACTTTTGGCATTGCAATAATGTTCTTTTATTTAGTTCTACGTCTATGCACCTACAAAATAATTCAGCGGGTTTACGAATGTGGGTGCCCCCCCCCCCCCCCCCCTTTTTCCTGTATTCTGCCTAGCACAAATGGTATTACCGTCAATTCATTGATATTGTCAATATTTCAGTTGGTACATCATCGGCACCATCGACGCATCCTATAAATACCTTAATGCTGCAATGGAGAAGAAAACTATTTGTTATAGGCATGCTCAGCCAGCGGTTTTAGATTGAGTGACACACGGTTAGCCCTTCGGAGACGTCACTTGCACAACGAATTACAGTGGGCTGATGGTATCTAATACACATGTCTATGTATTGTGGTGGTGAAATAAAGTTATTATTATTATTATGTCAGCGCTTACCGATAGTTTAGCAGTATGATAGAACCCAGGTTGCAGACTACTTACTCGACTCTGAGCATGTGAGGCCAGTCACGCATTTTAATCGCACGTAAGTGGTCGTCTAGATGGTCCAACAAGCAACAACATTTCAGACGAGCAAAAATGGCGCTTGAACTCTATGCTGTTCACAAGGACGTTTTCCGCAGCTCGAAACGAGGCGCATGCTGCTGCCTTAGCCGACATGATAGACCCGAGTTGAACCAGGGAGCTGTCACCATTGACGAGTTTTGGCCGAGTCAGTCAAAATATGTAACTCACTCCCTGGCATTGTAAAAAGAATTCTAGGAGGAAATTTGGATCACTTAACTGCGATGAGGTGAGTTTTTATCGCGCGGAGGTCCGAAGCCCTCCACTACGGCACCTCTTTCTCTCTGTTTTCACTCCAACCTTTGTGATGACACGATAGCATATGCTACCAGCCAGCATATAAGCCCCGCTTTAACCGAGACGTACGAACATGCACCCGCGTAGCAAAGGGATAACGTGAATGCAAGGGTTTTGGCAGGCTGATTGTGATATAACTTTCCCATATGAAAGAAGAGGTCCAAGTTGGCAGCTCCTGCCAAATGTGATGTCAGGAAGCCCACGTTCAGTTAGTGCTAGGCCATGTCAGCTGCCATCTACTGCCTCCCACGACGACGACGACTACTGCTACTGCTACTACTACCACTACTACACTACTGTTGCTACTACTACTACTGCTACTACTACTCCTACTCCTACTACTACTACTACCACTGCCACTACTAATACTGTTGCTACTACTACTGCTGCTACTACTACTCCTACTATTACTACTACCACTATTACTACTGTTGCTACTACTACTACTGCTACTACTACTCCTACTCCTACTACTACTACTACCACTGCCACTACTAATACTGTTGCTACTACTACTGCTGCTACTACTACTCCTACTATTACTACTACCACTATTACTACTGTTGCTACTACTACTACTGCTACTACTACTCCTCCCACTACTACTACAGCTACTGCTACTACTACTACTGCTACTACTACTACTACTACTACTACTACTACTACTACTACTACTACTACTACTACTACTACTACTACTACTACTTCTTCTTCTTCTTCCAGCCCTTGATGTAACAGACGGATGGTTACCGCGAGTATGAGCGCTTAAAGGCTTTCACCTTTTATTGTAAAATATGCAATGTTGGTGTCATCGCCTGGTGAATGCCTCCTTACTACAACTATGATGTATGGGACAACCAAGAAAACTGAACGGTTTAGTTCGATGTCGCCAATGACACAATCGTAAAACGGCTTCACTGTGGAAACCTTTGACAACTATGTACTGCAAGCAAATGCGGCCATAACCGGTTCAGACGTTTTATTGATTGATTGAATGTCCTTTACTGAATGAGAAGGCTCATGGCCATGGATGGGTATAAAGGGGAGTAGGCAGAATCTTCATTGATTAGGTCGTCACTCAAATCGCAATGCTCTAACCAGGCCACTAAGCTAGCCATACTTGGCAAATATCATCTGTGTGTTAGCATCAGTTTCTAGAAGGGAACGGTAGTTCAGGCGGTAAGGTTTGATCTCGGAGCGTCCAGTAGAAAAAACAGGGCAATCCCCGAGTAGATGAGATATGCCGCCGCAAGTTAGAGTCCTGCAGTGGGGGCACGTAATCATTTTCTCTGTATACTGACGCCAGCGGGCCATAATACGTGGCGTGTAAGCCACAGGGGCAATGAGCTTATTCAAAAAGACTTCTTGACTGCCGGTGATGTGGGTTTTGCTCGTAAAAGGTGGGTATGGGGTGGCCACCTGCATTCGATGCTGACTGAGGCTACGAAAACTGGTCCGAGTATAGTCCATAAGGGCAAGAGAAGGGGTGACTTGCCCGCCCAAGGTCGAGTAAGGATTATTCAGGGTGGGTGGGGAAGTAAATGTGGACATCCCACCTGCCAAGGCAGCTGCGGCTTGTGCCGCCGCATTGCCCCCTGATTCGTCCGAGTGACCTGGGGTCCAGTGAATAGCGATAGTTCTGGTCGCGAGTTGGTGGCGTTTAAGGAGGCGCTGTATGGCTGTAGCTGTTGCATCTTGTGAACCCGGAGTAGCGATTTCCTTGTAAGCTTCATAGGAATCAGTCAGAATACATGTTGAACCAGTTCCGGTGCAAGGCACTCCTGACAAGGCTCCCCAAATCGCGAGGAGTTCAGCATGAAGAGGGGTATCTTGAGGTAGGTGGCAGGCATAAGCGCCTGAAAGGGAAGGTTTGTCATCGCATACCCAGTCCATAGATGCAAATTCGCTTGTAATCGATGCGTCGGTGTATTGTCAGTCGTATCAGGGATTTGCTCTTGTCGGTGATGGGCAGTGAGGAGCTTTCGGGGAAGGAAAAAATCGCGGCTTATAGGTCGGCGATGGAGGCGTGTGACTACTGGTATCTCCCAAGGGGGAAGAGATGCATATGGGGCTGGTGGTTTGTCGTTACGCTGTTCATCCCAGGCTAGGAGGCGACGCCCTTGGACGGTGTTCTCTAGACGTATTTGATCACGCGTCTGTGACTTGGTAACGATGGTAGTGAGCGGTGGAAGGGCGGCCAAGCACTCAAGTTCGGCTATAGGAGGGTGCTTAGGTAGACCGGTAATAGTGCGTTGTGTTGCGTGATGAAGGCGTTCGACCTTAGCGAAGCCAGTCTTCGACAGTTGGAGGACGGGTGTGCCATATAGGATTTTTCCGACCGCCGCTGTTCGGACCATCGCGCGGCAGGCATGCTGCCGCGCACCGCCGTGCCGGTTGGACAGGCGACGAATAGTGTGTAGCAGTGCTGGCCAAAGACGTTGTAGCTGATGAACCCATTTCTGGGGGTTGTTGCAGCTTGAGATGGGCAAGCCAAGAATGCGGATTTGCCCATTTGAGGAGGTGATGGTTTTGCCTCTGATGTGAAGATGGATCTGCATACTGGGGTTGGGATTAATGTTTTCCGTCGATTCTAACCAATTCTGTTTTATGTGGTGCGCGTTCGAGGCCAATTTTGGTTAATGTATCTTCAAGAGAAAGAAGGGCCGCCTGGAGTTCAGTCTGCATAGAATATTTGTCTATCTAATCCGCTGCCTCAGTCCAGGCGGTAATATCATCGGCGTATATAGCGAATCTTGCGCTTGTGCTGATTTACAGATTCTCGGCGACGCGTGTCATGGCCAAGTTGAACAATATGGGTCCGAGAATGGAGCCCTGAGGTACACGCCTATCCAAGTAATAGGTTTTGGGCACCCATCCTGGAGCTTTGCCATGTAGCTGAATGGGTCTAGATGTAAAAAAAATGCGGATCCAGATTTGGACACGAGTACTAGGAAAGCGTTTGGCGAGTTCCTTCAGGATGTTTGAGCAACACCTCTGTGCAGACTTTCAGCATGAGCGGTAAGGGAGCGGTAAGGGCGTTTAACGATTTAATCCCTAAAGCGTTAAACGCCCTGTTCCCTGAGAAAACTCGGTGCTGGTGTTGTTAGTGAAAAATCATGGTCGTGGCTCTGGAAAGTGGTAGTTGGTTACTGATATAGACGGACACTGATTAGAAGTAGGGATTGGTTTACGTTACGTGACCACGTGATTAATTTTGCAGGAGCTGCCAACTGACTTCTCCTTTCAGATGAGAGGTTGAAATCAGAATCAGCCTTTCAGGACTATTGCATTATTAGTGAGATACGCTAGTCCTAGGTCATGCAGGCACGCTCCTACGGCGTGGTGAAGTGGGGCGTTATTTCTGTGGTGAGTGGCGTTTTATATAAGACTGTAGTATAAGAAAGGGTATGCCTGAAATAGTAGACGAAGAAGGTAAGGGATTACTAATCGAGCGAGTAAGAAAGTCTACGTACGCGAGCAAAGATCCCCAAGGAGACTTGGAATACAGAAGCTATGGCCGCTACGGCAGAGGCAGAGCTTAAGTGTCCCTTCAATTGTTTTTTAAACTTCGAACGTTTGTTGCGTTGCCATTATTTGATTCATACTGTTATCAGTGGAACAGCCTTGTATAGCAAAGGAGGAGGAGGAGGAAGATGAGGAGGAAAGGCAGGGAGGTTAACCGTAAAAGAAATTTGTTACCCTGCACTGGGGCAAAGGGGTGAGTGGATATAAAAGATGTGAGAGATGGAGGGATGAAGTTAGTACAGTCACTTCACAGACATGTTAGCAAAAATGACTGAGATGTACAGCTGGTTTATCACACTGACAAAAAAGTATCTGCGAAAATTTCAGCCTGTAGCAGTCGCACAAATATATTTTGAGCGAAAGCAGACAACGTGAATGGCACAGCAGCGCTTCTGATGGAATCTTAGCTTATCAGATTGCTGTTCAGCACGTCGAAGTGCCTACAAACACATATCCAAACAGAGCCCTGTACCACAAGATATGGCAAACACAATGCCAAAGCGAATGTATCTCGTGCGGAGACAATACTACACTATACCACACAACATTGGCATGCACGGCTAGCCCCATAATGCCTAAAAATAGATAGCCGTAGTCCTGAGCAGAGGGAGGACCTTCAAGCCGAGTGAGACGCGCAGCATGAGCTCATGCTGGTACAGCGAACCAGAGCCGCAGCTGACGCCAACGGTCTCCTGGACAAAGTACTGCCGACCATATTGCTCTTTCCTAACCCACTACCCCTAACCCCCCAAGTTTATCGAATAATAAATCTTCAGCCGATTATATATATGCTCTACCTTAGCCGTCTAAGCGGCGGGGCTCAATTTTATATTTGCCTCACGGTTGAATTCAAAACCTCAAAACAAAAACCGGCTTGAATTCAAAACTGAAGACATTAATTTATGCTGAAAAAAATTTCTTAACATTCTGAATCTTTTACTATGTTCGAAGAAAACAAAAGTTTGTCTTGAGAAGATTGCACGAGCTCCGATCAGTTGCTAATTGGATTTGACGGATGATGAGAGAGGTGGCACGTCCTAGGCGCGTTCGGAACGGGTGCGGCAAACGGCATCTAGCGAGTGTGCAAACAAATGGTGGGCAAGTAACGATTGGGCGATTTTATGTGTTGCGTTTATAATAACTGATGCTGGCGAGTTGAATTGTGTTTGATGGGTAAAAAATTCAAGACACCATTTTTATAAATGCGTTATGCATGAAAAGTACCTCAACGAAGTTTCAAATTCATACTTTCAAGGTTCGACATTCGAACCCCACTCCTGATTATGAAAACAAAAAGTGGGCTCCCAGGCCTTCAATCGCCCAATATGTTTGCTCTCAAGTCAACATATTAGAGGTTCATTAGTGAACTTTTGTTAGCTATACGTTTTAAAGCTATACGTTTTTTAGTTTTTTAATACAAAACAAAAATATTTGTTAGAGCAGGAGCTAAAGTGAAGCCTCGAAAGGGTTCTTGCTCTATTGAGCTGTAACGGTTGAAAAATACCAAAATAAACCCATACATACTGTAGAACTCATACACATTGCACGCGCTGACCAAAGCAAGAAAAGGGAACCTATACTGAGCCGTTGTCAGCAGAACGATGAACCAACCGCTCAGCCCAGCCCAGCCCAGCCCAGCCAAAGATAAATATATGAAAGCTGTCGATTAAGCTCACGAAATGGTTTCGCGCTACCATATAAAGTTATGACATAATCTAATATTAAATTTGGGACAAATTTTAGGCTTCTCCTCACAGCATTGGAGCAGTGTGGTGAAAATAGACAATGACGTCATTATGGGTGACATTTAGAGTTTCACCATCTTTCGCGCAATTCTTTCTGCGAGTCACCCGAGGCCGCCAAACAGTGCCTCGCGATCTTTACCTACGTTGGCGCTGGTCTCCTTCCTCAGAGTAAACGTTTCCGTGATGGAAATGCATAATATCTAGAGATGACGTCATCACTGGTGTCCCTACTTGTCGTCGTGTGCTGCGGAGAAAGCTGAATGCCGAAATAGTTTTATTTAGCGATTACGCCGTGAATTTGAATGCTAGTGCAAAATGGCTTGCCATCCTTCGTCTTCACACATTAGACGCCTTTATTTTGGTTGAATTCTAAAATCTCTTCAGTTTTCTTTTAATGATCTTTTCGAAATACCTTCTCTTAAATCAGTAATGTTTCCTAGGTCATTTAAACTAACGGGGACTTGGTAATTTATGTGTTGCATGCAATAGTTTGTTCATATGCATGGTGTTCTCAGTGTCTCTTTGCGTATACTCTACCGACTTGGTGTCCTAGGCCCGGCATTTTTTATGAACGACGTAAGTCTGCAATAGTATATTTGACTAGATTTAAGAATTTAAGGTTTAGAAAGAGAGGTCCGGTAAGTAAGCCTTGAAGTCTACCTATGTAGCTTTCAATTTTTTTTTCTGCAATATTATTCAATAACCTGTATATTGTACATAATATTCGCCTTTCCGCAAAACCCAACTGCCCAGACCGGACCGAGATACTTTGAAATATCAATGCTTGAGCAATATAAAGAACGAGACTGGTTCATTATCGCCAGTATATATAAATCGACTCTAAAATAAAAAAAGCCCAAATATATAAACTATTGACACACAACTAACCCCTTAAAGCCAGCTGCTATAAAAATATTGTGCAATATTTTAGCTAAACGTTTGTTTAGACATTTTATTTGGTTTCTTGCAATAAACACCATGGAGATCATTACATCCGCCCATCCGCAGGTTAGATAATATTTCAGTGGATTTCTGCACACTGCGGGCTCGATGGAAATGAGCGAGATGATGCCGAAGCAAAGAAAACCTACTCCGGACAGAAAACGCCTCTAAACAGTTGCGCCTATTCAAGTGCGGATACCAGGTGTATTCTTCCCAACTGTATGAGGCGTGCGTTGGCGGCTTGCTAGGTCCAGTCAGACACCCGAAATATTCGTCTCAGAAGACTAGATAGGACAAAGTCCTTTTCCGTGCCGGGTTGAAATGCGCCCCATCTTGCATGCTTTATTTCTAGACTGCGTTTAAACGTGGCTTTCACGCATAAAGAATTTCATTATTTTAAATTAGACGGAATGTTAAACTGGTGGCATTACGGAGACCGTCGAAAAAATATTAGTGGTAAGCACTGTGTATGCCGGCGAAAAGATAATGCTAGCTACTTCCTTGAAGCGTTTGGACAGCAGGCCTCTCTCGGAGGATTTACTACTGGGCGCTTTGCCGGACAAGGGAGACAATGCGGTGCTCTTTGATTTTTATTGAGGAAAGCAGGATTGGAGTTGCACTTGTGAAACAAATCACTGTTCCTGTATATTTATGACATACTTCTTCTGATCACTTCGTCACTCATCACTACCTCTTTCTTCTATTTCCTTTACTGCATAGCACGCCAGCTTGTCAACTTCCCGACCGACCCCACTGTAGTTGCATTCAATAAACATATCGTCTGTCTATTGCTTTTGCACTTTCAATACCATAAAGCGGCATGGAAATGTGGCAGGTTGGCAAACAGCTTAGAGATTCTGCGAGCTGTGACTGTCTGAAAGAAAGCAGGGACCTTGAATAATAACAATGCGCTTTACTTCTGCAGTAGCCTGATGGCCGATAGTTTCCGAAACAATGTTCTAGCCCACCACTGTTTGCGCGCTTTGTATAAGAACAGTCCTAACTCATCCATCCGCACTTTGACTTGTGAATGAAAGGATGTATTCAGTAAGATAAAGGTGGCTTGAAAATCAGTTATTTAAGTGGCACTAAAACCAAATTTATGTCCTTTATATCTACTCAGAAAATTATTTTCTGCAACAGACTTTATTTCATTGCTGTAGTATTAAATGAAGCATATAATATAACCAGTTGTCTTGGCGTCATTCCAGCCTCATTATTCTAGTTTCAGCTCATGCTGGTTCACAGATTAAAATGAAATAAACATACATTCGGCTTTAGAATAATCATTGATACTGTGTATATTTTTCTAGCGTACTCTCATCATGGTATTAAAGGTTTGTTCAATGTCACCTTGGGTATTGTTAGACGGGGAAATATCATTTTCTATCATGTGCAGAACACGAGAAAGCTGGGTTGAGCATTATCACCTGCAACAGTCTATCAACGCTCGTTCCTTGTAAACAGGTCACAACTTCAAATCGGTCCACAACACCTTTTGCTATCACCGTAGCATTATGCTCCTCATATAATAAATCACACTGTAAACTGCAAAAAAAAAAAAATCAATCCCAACCTGCTTTCTGATCAGCGCCCCACTAAATCTGCAGAAAAAAGTTTACTTGCTTATGTCCATATTATATAAGGCAAAAATGCGTTCTTTAGTACCCACTTTGGTTTGGAAGAGAACGTCATTTTCAACATTTAGGAAAAAATATGGTAGGCTTTTTCATCGCCAAGCTGACGCATTTCTAAATATTTTATAATTTTAGTGACACTGCAGATGGAGGCTAAGTTAATATCTGCACTGTATTGCCAGCAGCTTGATTCGTACTTGCTTACTTCATGCGCCAATTTAATACAATTTTTGTCTCTGTAGTAATCTTTCGAAGGTGGATTTTTAGTCATTTGACTTATGGCTTTCACTTGTACACTTAGAATGTTGTATTTATTTATTAGCGCATGAACCTCAATATATGGAATATCAAAGTAACAAAATAGAAAGCTTTGCTGTAGGAGCAAAAAAAAAAAAAAGCAACAACGGTGGGAATGAAAAAGCGATGTCGTTTAGTATATAGTGGAATTCGTAAGACGTGGACAAAATAATCGCATTGTATGCTCCAGAATTTAAACATTTGTAATTCCATATAAGGGTAAAATTGACAAGCGTTTGCTTATGAACGACTGTCGTCATAATGAACCACGCTTACTCAGTCAAATCAGGAATAGTGGCTGGTGGCGAAATTGAGATTTGATATCAAGTTTGGCGGGAGCCGGTGTGAACCAGACGTGCAGGAGGTCGGTAGCAACAAGTCAGCCTTAGCGCACGGCTTGATGTCGCCGTACCTGTAACGAGGTGTTTGGGCAGCAGCTTCTTGTTGGCTGAAACACTTCGACGCAGGGCGCGAGTTAAGCTGGAGGGGGTCAAGATAAGAAGGAGAGTCTCAGGAACGAACGCCGACGCAAAATTACGGCCATAAAACAATGCGGACACCTGAAGCGCTCTTCTCCCTTTCAATGTCATCTCATAATAGCCTCAATTCATTCTGTTCTTCTTTCATCTGATTTTAAACTTATCCTTTGCCTTAAGGTTCCTCCAAAAGTCCAGTTTAACTCCATCATATCTGTAACTAATATTCTATTTCACTGCCCATCCTCTTTCTAACTTGTGAGATCATATTTAACGCTTTTAGACAATATTCCCTATTAAGAGAGGCTATCGACTGCTGGCCGTTTTAGGGGTGCCAATTTCTCCAAAAACGTCTCCTGGACTCCAGGTCCTAAGCTTGGGCATGGAACTTTCAGTTCCGGTAGAACAGTTGTTGGTCAGAATGTAATTGCTTATTGTTTAACAGAAGCAGGTTTCATTGTGTAACAGAGACAGAACCCGCGAGCTCTGAATTCGGAGGTAGTGGGTTCGGATCCCACCAGTGATATATGGTCTTTTAGAGAGCAGCTCGTATGCGCCTGTTCGGCAGCTGTGGCGTACCGCTATTGGTGCTGCTTCGGGTGTAGGCGAGCGAAAGAGCGTCACGAACCGGCGAGAATTTCTCAGAGCAAGAGAAAGAAGATCCGCCTCTTCCTTTTCTTCTGAGAAATTCTCTTTGGGTGGAGGAGAATAGACAGTACTTTGTAACTGCACATACATACATACATACATACATACATACATACATACATACATACATACATACATACATACATACATACATACATACATACATACATACATACATACATACATACATACATACATACATACATACATACATACATACATACATACATACATACATACATACATACATACATACACACACATACATACATACACACACATACATACATACATACATACATACATACATACATACATACATACATACATACATACATACATACATACATACATACATACATACATACATACATACATACATACATACAAACATGCATGCATGCATACACACATACATACACATCTCTCAAATTCTTTCTCTCAGTATATTGCAAAAACGCTGAATTGCTGCGCTCAAAGTTTGCCTTATAGAGTATTGTAATCGTCCTTAGAATTTTCCGACTTCCTTCTAGTCAATTATTTCCACGATTACAGTACTGGCTTAAAATGACTAACCCAAAAATTATTTCCTATTTACTCCTTTGTGTTAGTGGCTGTTGGCTGCTTTCTTAGTGTATACCATAACGCTTCCCTCCCTTTCCCAACATTTGTTTGCTGATTATTAAAAGCGTTTAATTCCTCAACTTTGGACCATCAAGTATTCCCGGGTTAAAGTTGATGTTTAATTTTCTGGTGCGACCATATTATAAAGTGAATGCAATAGGTTTCATGTTGGTCGGTACGCCGCGCAGAATGATCATTATCCTTTATTGCATGAGAAGTCATCCCCTTCTATGAATTAACAAATCTGTTTATTTGAACTTAACAGTCTGCTTCCCTCTTGTTCTATGGAGCGGTTTGTAAAATCTTTGCCCTCTTTTTTTTTTTATAGGCTGAGGCATTGCACCTCACCCTGTGTATTCGTAAATTTTTTCATAATTCTTTTCCTTGCTTAGAGGCGCAGATTGTCCCGTTGTCATCCAGATGCAGGCTCTGAACAGTTCACCCGCTTGCAAAGTGATACGAATTGCCGCTTATTGCGTTAAGATGGATGTTTATTGGTGGTAAAGGGAATAATAATAATATTCGTCTTTATCTTTATGCTCCGAACAAAGTAGCCTGTATTTCAGGCATTGTTTATATGCGCGCTAACAATTTACCTCTTTAGTTTCTCTGGCTATGGCTTAGCAAACAACGCAAGACCTCTTCCCTGGCATATGTTGAACAGTTTCCTGAAAGGCTATACGTGAACTCATTTCGCCGCCGTGTAGTTATTTCGATGATTGAGATAAAGCAGGTGCTTGTATGTTATTTCTCAAACTCGGTCTGTATTGCCGACTTCTCCCTTGTTTATTTCCAGTGACCTTAGAGATCTCGAGATGCGCACAGCTCATGCGAACGTTTTGTTGTTACCAGATATAAAAATCTAATAAAAAGGTTTGTCAGCAGCAAAAAAAGAATGGCATGCGGAATGTTTATGCGAGCGAAAAGAGCGGAAGCCCGAAGATAAGCTGTTATGCACAATGGGGATACATAAAATATATATATATATATATATATATATATATATATATATATATATATATATATATATATATATATATATATATATATATATATATATATATATATATATATATATATATATATATATATATATATAAACCGCCTTCATCGGCAGTCGTCGCCAAGGACACCTGCATTATAGAGCTGTCAAGGATATGTCCGAAACTGATTATTCATCCAGATCTTGGTGTGAACTAACGTTACTGCAGTTAATGATCCGAAATAGGCAATGAGCCATGTTGCAGCAGATATTGTGACTGAGATTTAAAAGACATTTTTTAAAACGTTTACCAACTTGTAATTTAAACTTGTGAAAAGCACACCGGTGGGATCTGCGTAGGCGAGCTGAAAAACGAGGCGGACATCATGTGCATCGTTTATTTTGGGTATTTGGCAATTAACTAAAACAGGTAATCCACCTTGTGTGTCTAATCGTAAGGGACAATATTGTGACATGAAATCAAAGGCCGCTAACAGCAAATATGAGCCCCGTTTTTCAATATCTTTAATCCTTCACGCGGTTAGAAATGTTGACCATGAAAAATAGCATTTTACTATTTGTTGAGCTGGCTTGAAGGTATTTCAACTACAAAACGGCACCCATTGCACCCACATATATTATAGACGCATTTGGACACTTGATAATTGTGAAGATGTTCAGAAGTTAAGGAAATTACGATGCATTATATTATTTACCACTCAATATATATCTATATAACCAAACAGGCAATGACAAAAATTTTGAAGTATGTCACCATTAATACTGACGGTGTTCGGTTTAGTATTTCACTGCCGCACTTTAAAATTATGAATCAAATGTTTCTTAGTTGCGTCATCATCATCATCATAATCAGCCTGACTATACCCACTGCAGGGTGAAGGCCTCTCCCATATTTCTCCACTTAACCCGGTTCTGTGCTAGCTGCATCCTAAGAGCACTGCTAAACTAGCTTCACTAGCTAGGGTTCTAGCATTAAACGTTGCCAGGGTCAGTTTTCAATGGCGGCCTGTCCAGCGGAGCCAGGCATTCTTAGCATCCCCTGCTGCGTCACAGGTCTGACCGCCGCCGTGGTCAGTTGTTCCGCAGCCGCTGGTGGCTGAGGGCTGGGGTTTTGTTAAGCTTATCATGAGAGGTGGCGGCCAATTACTGCACCAGGGTGGCCACCTCCTGTTCTGGTGAGGGAGTGCGTTGCCGGAGGTGTTCACCGGCGTCAGGTCGCACCTCAAACCTGTTTATGGAATTCCATCGACACGCGGATATTTTTTTCTTTTTTTTTTTATCCGGTGGAGAATCGCGCGGCACCGGAATTTGAACCCCGGTCCTCATGCATGCGAGGCGGATGTTCTACCGCTACGCCACCGCTGCGGTGCGTGTAATGTTGTGTAATGTACCTAATAATCTAGTCCTCAAGCTATATCACCTACATAATGTCATCCTTTGTGTGGAAAGCAACTAGACTGACCTCAGAGGCCTATCTTGGGAGTTGTAATATTCAAGCTTTGAATAGCCCGATATTTATTCAATAATTCTTTTGTCTTGTTCATGATATAAAGTTCGCGTTAAAATGCGTTTTTTTTTCTTTGCATGTGAGGTAGATGGCACAATACCAGGGATCAGGACCTCGGCGAACACAAAAATGTCAGCAAGTACAATCACCACTCCAAGGAGACATGATTGAGTAACCAGCAGGACAAAATGCCATGGCGTCAAACAGTTGCAGCATATATAAATTCGATGTGTTCGGGCGCGCAAATCAGGCGCAAGAGTCATGGAGAATCTTTGGCAATATCGTTTTCGGGTCGAACTCCTATTTAGGATGAGCAAAAGAACTGTAAGAATTTGAGATGGCTTGCTTTTTTCTTTCTAGCATTGCCTTTATTTCTGTAAGCTGCAACATAGCAATTGGAGTGGGTAGACGTCTATAATTATCAGCAATGAAGCGAGATGCAAAGTTTTGGAATTTTGGAGGTTTCAGTTTCTTGATCACTTGTGTAGGGACAACATGCAATCTGAGAATATTGAAGGCTAGGCCTTGCTTTTGATTTCTACGTGTTCTGCCTGGATGCACTAGAACAACTGCTGATAAGAGACTTTGAAATCTAACCTTGTTCTGAGCGGATGAGCATATACTGTCCAGTCGATTCTTCCAATAGGAGCGAGGAAGTTGTGACCGTCATATATTTATATTATTTTACCTCTTTAACTACATTATTACTGATAAGATGTCGCGTAGCGAACTCGTCCTACAGAGAATGCGGTTGTCCACTGAAATTTGTGATGAAGAATTTTTTGCCATTACGCTAGTTTCACGCGAGCCTCACCTTTACATTACACAAGGTGTCTAGGCCGAAAATAATGACAATGGGAGAATTCTTTGATGAAAATTCTGCATAGTATCTTTTTTTGTGCCCTTTCTACGTTTGGTTTGGTTCGTGTGGTTTAACGTCCCAAAGCAACTCAGGCTATGAGAGACACCTTAGTGAATGGCGCCTGAAATTTTGACTACCTGGGGTTCTTTAACGTGCACTGACATCATACAGCACACGGGCGCCTTGCTTTTCGCCCCCATCGAAAAGCGGCCGCCGAGGCCAGGATTCGATCCCGTATCCTTGGGAACACTAGTCGAGCGCCGCAACCACTATACCACCCCGGCGGGGTGCCTTCATATCTTATTGGCATCTTACGACACTGTATGCGAAATAATAATTTTCACGCGTTTTGCGGTTGAGTCATATTTTATTCCTGAATTTAGACAAATAATCTTGAACGTGCTGAAAGCAAGTTCAAGTAAACAAAAATGAAACAAAAAAGAAAGCAGCCATGTATGAAAACAGAATGATGCCGAAAATACTTTGCAGAATAAATAAAAAGGGAATATAGTAGGAGTATATTGCTAAATAAAATTCACCTCTTGTTTTGCAGTCATACCGCTGTTTTCAAGGGATCATTGAATTTTTTCTGCACCGCCGCATAGTTAGTGATTACTGCAGCAGCGTCTCGACCAGAAGACACTGGAAGATACAAGTATTTTAAAAGACAGATTTTCTCTTCAGCAAAGCAAACAATATCTTGGTCTTCTGAAATGCCAGGACGTCGAAGTCCAGGATACCCTTCAAACTCAAGTCTCGTAGATCAACAAGGCGTGCGCGTAGGGGATTCACAATCCACCGAAGGACGCGTGGCCTCTCTATGACTTCTCTACGGCTCGCCATGATTAAGGGGCGAAAGGCTGTCTGCGATGAGAGCTGTCACATACAGCTTGCGCGCCCCCGAGTTGGAGGGAAGCTGGGAGAGGAGAGTCTGGACGCCAGTGGGATGGCAGCGGTCACACCTGGTTGAATTGCTTTTACCGTTGCAGGAAGTTTGGCAGGGGCTTGGCCAGCGTCACTGGGCAGTGTTGCACAAGCGTTTGTTACTCCGGAGTAAGCAGTCGTGTCGCTCGCGCGTCCTCACCTTCGGCATCTCTACCATCGCATTAGATACTTCTCAATTATCAGCCTTCACGGACAGCAAATGTTCACGCACGGTGCTCCCTGGATCTTGGCTCCGAGCCGCTCATCGCGTCGTGAAGAAGCTTGTGCTCACCTCCGCGCCTTAACTGCCACTCGCCTTTAAACATGTTTCCCCCTCTCTCTCTCTCTCTATGATCCCCCAGACTTTTCAGCTGCAGAGCAATGCATTGTAAAGGGGTACATCGTGCCTGTTTTTGTTCATTTCTGAAGATAGTGAATTAAAAGCTGAAGACGCGGCTGCGCCGCGCGTTTGCTTCGCGTCGCAATAATAAAGCGGCGACGCAGGTTCGCCGTGCTCGACGTGCTGAAGTACAACGATTACAAAGGCAGCGTGATCATGAATCTACTGATTCTGATACTTCAGCTCAACGGTGCAAGAATCTAGAAGCAAAATGAATGAGGAAACTTGCCGAGCGTGCTCAGGAAACTGCTCAAGACACTGAGCGTCCCCGTGAAACGGATGCCGAAGCGAAGAGGAACAAAAGTGCGGTAGAAACTTCAGGACGACGTGCTGCGCGATTGCAAGCAATGGAAAGGTATAGCACGGATAAGTATTGCTACGCACCTACTTCGCATTTGATTACCTAGGCAAATCGACTGTAACTTTATATCAATTTATGTCGCAATCGTTACAAAACGAAGCTGTCTCTTGAGTGCATCACAAGGAAAGAGATTGTCAGTTCCTGAGCAAGTCGCTGAAAAGGGCGCTTTCATGGCTGCGAACCTGGGCGCACAGCGCGCGCTGTCAAATATTTTTAAATTTCGTATCGGGTCTCGTTTTTGCTGATTAAAAAAGCTAAATTAAAGCTGCCTCACCACCCACACCTGGGTCGGACCATTTGTTTGTCGTTACAGTACCTTGGTAAGAACGCAACGGGTTCCTTTACCGGTTAACCTCCCTGCCTTTCCTCCTCATCTTCCTCCTCCTTAGTTTTTATGCCTTGTGAGATTCTGGCTTGCTGCGGCTGCCCATTGAGCGGCAGCCTCCCGCTTCCCTGTTGTTCTCTTTCCATTTCTCCCGCCTGAGGCGGCAGAGAGATGTCCGGACGACTTGCCACTGTCGCACTGTCACAGCTGCGCCCTGGCGTCCCAGTGGCTGTTCCCATTGGCGCCTTTTGGCGGAAACACGGCACCGCTTCGACGGCCGCACTCGCGCGACCCTCCGAGCGGGGCCCAGAAGAGACCCCTCCGAGACATCGCAAGGTGCGTACTCTACTGTTCTTGTCTGCCGGCCTTTGGCCGCGCAGACTAGTGTATACTCGAGTTCGTCCGCTCCGGGTCGTACCTGAGAGTGCAGCTCGATTCTGTCAATCGTGATCCAACGATCCGCGACAGGCGTACCTTGCGGTGGTGACCCACTCTCTCTCTCAAAGGAACCCTTTGGTCACCGCGAGAGAGAGAGATCACAGCACGGCCTTGCGTGCTTGCGGGCCTCACTCCGTGTCACTTCGTGCGCGCAGGGGAGCCTTGCTCCTCGCGCGCTCTCGGGACACAGTGACTAAGTATGTGTGTGTGTATGTGCGTTTGTATATATGTGTATGCGTGTGCGTGTGTGTGCATGTACCACTGGAGGATGGCGTTTCAATAAATGTCTGCTTTGTGAACTTGCAGGCTTGTGTCCTTGCAGCGGAGTGCTCTCCTCCCTGTGGAGGTTGAGTGCGCGCTGCGGTGTTTCAGTGTGCGCGTGGTGACGGCTAATCGGCGCTTCGGCTTGCGCGACGCTCGAACCCGCGGTGGTTGGTGGCCTATTTCCACGTAGAAACCACAACCTGCATTTAAATACTTACTATCCAAGCTTACGTGTTAGCAATAGCCCTATTTCAGCTCTTGCTTCTTCATTCCAGCACATGAATGCTTTCAGTTTCTCGCCTACTCCCTTCCAAAAAGCGGCCGTTTTCTCTATCGCATGCGCACATGGCATGACTTGCTCGCAGAGTTCACCCGACACCCTTCTAAAACATTTGAGCCTGCGCGCGTCTATTCCGAAAGAGTCTAGGTGCCTGTGAGTGAATAAAGATTTATTGTTCAGTAGAAAAGGCTTTCTCAGCCCGCTACCTCATGAACTAAGGCCAAGGGGGAGAGGGCGCCGTCTAGGCGCAGGCCGGCAGGTATTGTTCCCTGACGGTGCCTTCGGCCAGTCGGGCTGTTTGTGATGCTTTTACAGCAAGCATACCAAACACCTATTACTTTGCGAGCCGAATAGTAAACAAAAATGGGTATTTCGTGAGACAGGAGCCGGATGATAGCTCAAAATAATAAAATCTTTAAGAAAGAAGGAGAAGTGAACAACAATAAAAAAAATATTGTCGAATTCATAGTAGCCTTGAACCACGTTTCGCGAACGCTAACCGTAGCCGCCGGGCTGCTGCTGCTCCGATCTTTGCTCGCTTCCTATCTTCCTAAGCGTCTTGGCAATGTTCTAGACTAAGTTTCGTGCCAGAAGCTAGCAGTGTGCACTCAGGAAAGAAAGAAATGTTTTAGTAATATTACTTTGAATCTGCGCACGGCGGGTGGGATATTCCTGAGAATGAAATCATTTGTATTCCAAAGTTTCTAGTAAAAAAAGTGCTTTCTAATATATTTCGTCACGTGGTGGTAACAAGGTCGATGACACAAATGAAGAGTCGATGATTACACTGAAGAAACTCTTTACTGGGCTGACTTTTGGCCGCAAAAGAACTAAGCAACTCGGCGGCGGCGATAGCAACCAACGTGCTCGTCGATCGTCGAACAAAGAATGCTCGTCACACTCGTCAACGCTCAGTTTAAAGGCTGCTCAGAACAATATAGATAACGACGCAAACTGCTACCAGCACAAGCTGCAACATAGTAGAAAGACACACCAGTGGCCGGAATCTTCGAGACAGATCGCGAGGCATCTTGGGCTACGACGGAACTGATAAAGGTGCGACTCGCGACATCGAGCATTAACAAACAAAGAATACAGAATTGATACGCGATCTACTTTGGGAATGCCCTGCTTTTTCTACTGGACGCCCCGAGATCGAACCCTACCGCCTGAACTACCGTTCCCTTCTAGAAACTGATGCAAACACACAGATGATATTTGCCAAGTATGGCTCGCTTAGTGGCCTGGTTAGAGCAATGTGATTCGAGTGACGACCTAAATAAACAATGAAGATTATGTCTACTCCCCTTTATCCCCATCCATGGCCATGAGCCTTCCCATTCAATAAAGGACATTCAATCAATCAATACGCGATCCAGAATCAGAGTGATAAGGCCGCATACCAGCGGCTGTTAAAAAATAACAAATACAATTTTGATGATTTCGCGGCAATATATATATATATATATATATATATATATATATATATATATATATATATATATATATATATATAAACAGGATGTCACACAACTTTCCCGATTATCTATTTGTGTGTGTGACATCCTGTTTGAATTTAACCCTGGCCCAAACCATGTCTATATATATATATATATATATATATATATATATATATATATATATATATATATATATATATATATATTATCTTGGTTATATTGCTTACAGGCCAACAAACAACCTAAAGTGCGTAATCACAAGCGTTTCGCGGATAAAAATGAGTACAGTATCTTTTATTGCGTTTTGAGATTTGCTCTTTCGGGGTATTTGTTTTTAATTTTCAACACGTACCTTCACAGCTGCTTAAGCCAAGCAATTGATAGTGCTGAGAGGAGTATTAGGAACCGTCTTGCGGAAAGCGATCGCTTTGCAAGTTACATGGCAGAGTAGTAGATGGCTTGCCTTTGCTGACTACGTGCATGCCCGCGGCAAACGTTGATTGATTGAACGCGTCTCAAGTGCCCCACTGGTACTCTGCAACACTTCTCGCGGACGTTACACGTACGCCACGAACAATTCTGGCTACTCCTCGTTGTCTGTAACTGGCGACGGTTGCCTATGGCAATCACCCGGTCTTTCACACCTCATGCTATTGATGATTTCACCATTGCGAAGGCGGCGCAGCGAATATCACAGTTCATTTCTTTCTCCCTTTATTCATCATCCCTCATCTTATCACCCCTCTCTTTATATTCCATCTTTTTCCTTTCTCACCTAACCTTGGGTCCCAGGTTACCAACAGGGAGTCATCTCAGTCATTCTGGTATGGGCAAGACGGGCCTTCTACCCGCACACACCTGGTTCAACCGCATTGAGTGCAGAATAACGTATTACTGTTATATTTTACTGCCCATTACGAGTGAGGCAGACATTTAAAAACACGAACAGTTTTTATCTCCCGTTGTCGGTGACCTGGGTGTGACCTCAAGCCTAAACCGAGAGTTTTCATCTGGGTGCCATAAAGGAAGCATCCGAGCGTTGAACGAGTCTTCATGAGGTTTTATTGAGACGAGGCGACAATGCGTCTGTGCGCATCACAAACATGCAACTCTGGATCCCCGAAGTTTGACCTCGTTTGGATTTAACCAGAACTGGTGCGCAACATGATTCATTATTGCGAGCTTAGTGGTTGTGGCGACGGTGGCTTAGAGGTAGAACTCCCGCCTTGCTTGGAGGAGGACGATGGTTCGGGTCTCAGTGCCACAAAATTCTTCGCCGGTTAAAAAAAAAATCCTTTTTGCGAATGAACTTGCATGCTGTTTGTCAATGGAGTTGTCGATAGTGCATGAAAACGGCTGGGATGTGGCCTGGTCGCGACAAGAACAAGCCGACACGCGTTGCCTTACCATAGTAGGATTAAGCAAACTGACGTAGTCAGTGGACACCACCTCCTATAAGAATATCCCAATGAACCCCGGCCCTCGATCAGTCTCGACAGGCTACGATGCAACTGGACACGGTGGAGGTAAGATCCGTGACGTAGAGGAGGGTGCTAAGAATCCCTGGCTCCGGACTGGCTGCCATTAAAAACTCAAAAAGGCAACGTTAAACCTATATGAAGTGAGGCTAATCAAGCAGTACTGTTCGAAGACGTGCCGTCATTAAATGCGGTATCATATGGCTTACCGCTGTTGGGAGAACAAATGAAGCATATACTGTACTAAAGGGTGAAAATGCATCCCGCTAGCGAGGTTTCGCGGACGGACGATTACCTGTAGGTTCCTTGTTAATTAGAATATAACTGGTAACATAAGAAGTAATGAATTTATGAGAAAGTGGCAGGCATTGTAATTGAGCCTAATAAGTGGTATAAATTGTCGATTGCTCTAATCGAAGCACCTACATATTGTTACGTGGTAGCATGACAAGTGATTAAACATGGTGACACAACAGAAACAGAACGACTTGATGACATGACTATGAAATATGCTTTAACGGCCAGCGGGCCTGGCGCGAGCGCTCCGCCTCGCTCCACTGCCCGTTTCATCATCTTCGTAGCAATATAATATTACTACGCCGTAGACAGCTTTTATGAAGATGTAGAAGCGGTAGGGGGCAAAAATATAAAGACGGTATACCACACTGATAGGCAATTTAAATGGCATTTGAGGTAGGCAAGCAAGGCGATGAAACGAAGCAGTGGGTGATAGTGAAATCGCCTCTAGGAATATCAGGTAGAGATTGTTAGTTCAGTTTGAAGAACGTAATAATTTACGCACCATGAATACCTCGCTCAGCAAACAGAAGAATCGGAAGTGTACATGGGAAAGCAATAAAGGCGAGACCAAAAATGTAATTGACTTCACATTGTGTTTTAACCTTGGCATTACGCACGAATTGATTTTGATTTTAATTTTACTTATTTTGGTGCATATAAAACGCCTCAATAAAATTTTATTGAAGCCGGTTTCATCGTAATAACAGTCAGGACGACCTCCTGTGAGTGAATCTATCAAATAAAATTGAAAAGTAAGGGAGCAAGACAGAACACACGAATGAAGTGCACAGACCCTTCACTGGGTCTGCAGTATGATCAAATAAATAATTAAATAACGTGGAGATAATCGGAAAGAATCGATGCAGTCACTACACGATGAAAAGGTGTCGATTTAGCCTTCTGTGAAAACTAAAACCGGACACAATAATAAGGTATAGGTCTCTCAGTGAATTAGGAAGAAGGAAAGTAGTAAAATTTGGGACCTCAATAAAGAAAAAAATATTTAGCCATAAACGAGGAAGGTGACGTGAGTACATAAACAATAAACGATCATTTTCGAGACATCATTGGTGAGTAGGCAGTAGAAGTAAGCATGAGGAAAGTTACACTGGATAGTAGATACTGACAAGCTATATGAAGAGACAAAAAATCTAATAATGAAAGGACAAAGCATAGAAGCTTCCCACCAAACAGACTGGATGGAACTGGTCGAGCTATCAAAGATAATCAGTAAACGCAAGCGTCGGAAATAAGGAAATATAGTACTGAAAATCGAGGATGCTCGAAAGCATAGCATAGCCGAAATGCGGTGAAGAGGAAGCTAGAAAGGGCCAAAATTTAAATGTGTCACTCATACCCGAGGAAGGTGACATCAGTACAGAAGCAATAAACGGTCATGTTCGAGACATCATTGCTGAGTGTGCAGTAGAAGTAAGCATGAGGGAAGTTAGACAGGATACTGGCAAGCTATATGAAGAGAAAAAAAAATCTAAGGAAGGAAGGACAAAGCATAAAAGCCTCCTGCCCAACAGACAGGATAGAACTGGCCGAGCTATTAAATTTAATCACTAAGCGCAAGGGTAATAATATGAATAAGATAATCAAGGTAGGCTGGAGTTCTACACTGATTATATAGTACCTAAGTAATTATATGATAATAAGAGTAGCAGTAGTGCAGAGCAATCAGACGTTCCGCAATTTAGAAAGAACAAGATTAAGGAAGATTTCGGAGCTTTGAAATAGGAGTGAGCAGATGTGTAGGATCAGGTAACAGCAAATTTGTTGAAGTGTAGTCGGGATATGGGGATAGAGAAAGAGACCAGCCGGTATGCGCTATGAGGGATGAGATAGAAGTTCCCGGAACTTTTTAAGAATGTAATATTATTTCATTTTATATGAACGGGGACACAAAGGACTTCAAAAATCACAGATTAGTGAGCTCACTCACTGCTATGTACAAAATGTCTACTTGGACAATCGGTAATATAATCAGGGCAACCTTACAGTTCAATCGACCAAAGTATCAAATATGTGTCGGAAAGGCTACGCAATCATCGATCCCATGTGTACTATCCACCAGGTGATAAAAAAATTCTCAGCATATAATTAGTCTCTATAGAGCATCCACTGATTACGAGACAACATTTGACTGCGAAACATCATATGCCTTTCAGACATTGAAATTTTAGGGTGAAGATGAGCCATAGTTGAATATCTGCGAAGATATTTAAGGTGGTTCACAACAATCATAGGTCTGCATAAAGAAAGTAATAAAATTTTAAATAAGAAACGTTTTAAGCAAATAGACACAATTTCTCCGGTACTTTTTAAATCTTGCTTAGAGGAAGTTTTCGGAGAGCTAGATTGAGAGCAGCTAGGCATACGTTGTAGTGGAGAATACTTCAGTAACCTGCTATTCGCTGATGAGATTGTCTTGCTGAGTTGCTCAGATGACATATTGTAAAGGATTATTAACGATATAGGCAGGCAAAACAGGAGAGTAAGTTTGTATATCAATATGTACAAGTATAATGTTCAACAGCCTTGGAAAGGAGCATCCGTTTTCGATAGGTAACGAGGTGGCGGGTAGTGTAGTATGGGCATACGTCAAGAACACGTAGCGGCCGCTGATTTGAATCACGGAAGTGGAGTGACGAAAATACTCAGAATCAAATAGAGCACATTCGTTAAGCATTATAAAATCATGAATGACAAGGTACCAGCACCCCTAAGCAGGAAAGAATATAAGAGCTGTATTTCACTTCTACTCAACATAGGACAGAACGTTGGAGATAACGAAAAGAGTCAAGGACCACGCAAAGAGCTATGAAAATGAATATGATAGCTGTAACACTAAGAGGCAGGAAGCGTGCAGAAGGAAGCGCAGGAAGAAGGAACCACAAGAAGCGTGTGGTTTCTTCCTTTCGTCCCCATTTGTTCGCGCTGTTTTTTGGAAAATGTATCACCAACTCGCCCGCTTAGCTATCCTGGTGCAGAATGGGAAGGGAGCAAATGCGAGGTAATGATATTCCATTAGAAATTAGGAACACCTTCACATAGGCAGGTCATGTAATGCATAGACAGGATAACCGATGGTTCTTAAGGTTGTGGGCAACACTGAAAAGTCAGTTTGTTTCCAGAAAGATTGTTTCTTTTAATGTTTACGTATCTAAAAACATTCCGGTACACGCTGAAAAATTATGGTCCTATTCTGAGAAGCTTGGGAGTTAGCTCAGTTTTGAACGCTTATTCTGGTATTCTTTGGTTTGTTTATCTTTTATGTCTTGTGCTTAACGTTACCTTTTTTTTGTGTCGCATTGTACTGATCCTTTTACCGGGGCCTACCAAGAATGGCAGTATGGAATAAATAAATAGATAAAATAAACTAAGTTTCAGAAACTGAAACTACTAATGTTTGTTATGCATGATTATTATTCACTATATCTTTTAGTTTTAGATATTCGCAACATTAACTGTTGTTCTTAAGTTTACATATGAATTTATTATTCCTTTAGAATCTTTTAAAGCAGGGGCAACGTAAGGAGGATTACTGGCGCTCGAAGAACATCTGTTGTTTTCTTAGCTCTGTGCGTTGTTTAGACACTGTTTAGACACTTAACAGGTGCTGAGATACAGCATTCCGCAATGAGAGAGTATTTTGTCTGCTGTGGCCAAGTTCCAAGCTCAGAAAAGGAGGAAACGCAAGCTTTCTGGGAGCCGGCAGACTATGCAGTGTCCGTGTTTCCAGCCACCAGACCTGGGTGTTTCGGCGAGTGTGAAGGATATTGGGAACATCTCACAAGTATGATGCCGTGCTACTGGATCGTACACTTCAAGAAAAAAAGGATTGTTGACATTGACCTCCTTGCTTCAGTGTTTTGCTTACTGGTGTGCCCTGAATGCATGAATACAGCACTGATGCTTGAGGATCGAGCTCATCAAGGAGTATGCTCTACCTGTGCAGTGGCGAGTGTGAACTGTGGCTTCTAGCTTTCATTTGACACGTCGAAAAAGGGGGTGCGTGCAAATGAGAACAATATTCGACTTGTGTACGCATGCGCCAGTTAGGGAAAGGCTATGAAGGTGGGTCAACTTTCTGTAAGGTGATGAAGATGCCTCCCTCTTCGCGACATTCCGCCTATGACAGGCTATCTTCTTGGCTGTCAGCAGTGGCTGAAGCAGTAGCGTCAGAGTTGATAAATGAGGCTGTTACAGAGGTTCGTAATGTGATAGGAAGCGATGAGTGCGGTGTTTCACGATGGAGCATTGCAGAAGTGGGGACATACTTCTTTGAAAGATCGTGTGTCAGTGATTTCTACTGACACAGGAAAAATTATCGATGTCGAGGCTCCCTCGAGCTCATGCAAGGCTTGCAAAACAAAAAGAAAGTTAAGCCCTAGAAATGTTTCATTCCAGGAATGGCAGGCAAGTCACACTTCCTGCCATGTAAATCATAAGTATAGGGCAGGTAATATGGATAAGGTTGGCTTGTACAGAATATTTGAGCGGTCGCAAGGAACAAGAGGCTTGAAGTAGCGAGACTACTACAGTGATGACAATTCCAAGAGCTATGTCGCTGTAAAAGACATGTACGGAGTGAACAGCGTCAAGAGGTTTGACTGTATTGGATGTGTCCAAAAGCATTTTGGCTGCCGCATGAGAAAACTCAAGAAAGCAGTGTGTGGAGTTGATGGTAAAAGAACGTTAACCGATGCCCTTATTGACCGCGTGTAAAACTACTACGGGATTTCCATGAGACCTGTTGTGGAAAACCTTTCGGCAATGAAACAAGCCACGCTGGCTGACGAGCAGTCAACGCACGCCTTGTGCCCGCCTGGACTGAACAGCTGGTACGGGAACAAATGGGTTGAAGAACTTGGCCAAGTGAACGATGTGCACAAAGGAGGGCTTGTAAATGATGTTCTGAATTGGGTGAAAACTGTGTGCTGTGATGTGTGCTCAGACGAGCTCCTAACAAAGTGTCTGCATGGTAAAATACCAAATGCAAATGATTCAGGTAGAACGAAAGGAAGAAGATGGTTTGCACGGTATGAAAAAGAACTGAACAAGAGTAAATGGGGTACGCCTCAGTTCGCAGATGAGCCAAAGTTTCGACAAGTGGGCTTGTCGAAACGTTGGCTCATCTGCGAACTGAGGCGCCCCCCATTTACCCTTGTTAAGTTCTTTTTCATAAAATGCAAATGAGTGTTTCTAGGGGCTAATATGACTTTCCTACCATTCTCTTTGTCTTGCATGATGTCGCACACCTCATTATTTACAGTGTAACCACCCTGGATACACTGAGCAAGGTTGGTACTTAACCCGGGTACTACGCCACAAGAGAATGCATTGCTAGAGAACCCCAGCGAATGCAGAAGGCTCTATGCAAATCAGTTGACGCGACAAAACGGGCTAGAAAGAAACAAAGAAAAGCGGCACGAACAAAAGAAGACTCTACTGCATCTAAAGAGGGCCCCAGCGATAAGCTTGGTGCAGTTTAGATCTATATATGTGGCTTTTCACATGTTTAACATGTTTTAAAATCTTTAATTCTGTTTTTCTAAACACAAGATTATCCTCCGCTTCTTATGAAAACTGTGACTTGTATAAATATACATTTTCATAAAGAGATGTTTGCAATCAACTAGGACAGTTTATATCTATTGAGATCATTTTAATTTACAGCAAAAATTATGGTGAAGATGGATGAATGTTTTTCATTTGTTCTGTCTTTCAAAGAATAATTTTTGATTATTCATTGCATTAAAATTATCCTAGTGCATCGCACCCAGCCCCGCCGTGGTGGTGCCGTGGTTGGTGCGCTCGACTACTGTGCTCAAGGATGCGGGATTGAATTCTAGTTGCGGCGACCGTTTTTCGAGGGAGGCTAAAAGCACGCCGTCCACGCTGTGCGATGTCAGAACACGTTAAAGAACTTCCGGAAAGGGCTCCGGTCGAAATTTCCGGAGCCCTCCACTACAGCGTCTCTCATTGTCTGAGTTGCTTTGGGACGTTAAACCACACGAACTAACCAATTCATTGCACTGGTCACACATTCAGATACATAAGTGGCAAATAGTACCTCAATTCAGCCATCCAGTTAATTATTCGTGCTGGCGTAACTAGAAATTTAAAATATTTTTGAAGACATTTACTCCAAAAATAATTTGAAAAAAGTAGTTGTATTTGAAATACTTGGATAAGTTGAAGAAACATGCCTAATCCGAAAAAAAAAGTTACTATAGCGCTCCCTGCTGTTTAAAAAAAAGAAAAACGTTTTTCGTGTGTGGCCTCTGACCTTGAGGGTGACAATTATGGGTTCCAAAAGATCGTAAGTGTAGCAGAGAAGGCAGACGTCAGCTGGGCGAATGGGATTAGGGGTCAAATGTATGCAGCTGGTGCATGACCGGGTTAATTGGAGGGATATGGGGGCTTCCTTCGCTCTGAAGTGGGTATATTTACATTGGTAGAGGTGATGAGAAGTTAGCAGTATTGCCTGCCAAATTTAGGTTCGTCACCTAAAATATTCATGCTTTTTAAAACTTTTCACTTCTTTTCAATGTGAACACATTTGTTGTCCAACAAAATTAGACAATGGCGGTGCCGGCCACATTCAGGTGGGTCAGTCTGAAAACTTGCCCACCAGATTGTCAAAATTTTACCTCGTCCGAGTATGACCAAAACTGGTGTCCGCTGTAATATGCGTATGGTCATTTCAGCGGTAATATTCAGATGTGGCGTAGTGTGTTGGCTTCATGTCGGCTGCGTTCACCGACGAGGCAAGCAGGAGCCAGGTGTCGCGGCGCGAATCCCCTCACCTTTTTTGCGCGCTTGCTTTTATACAGTGAACTGGGGCACTACCTCTTCCGCATATCGTGCTCTTTACCTGCGGCTGGGCGCGATACGATACATTATTAAAGTCGGCTCCGCGGGCAAAAGGACAGTAGTTCGCATCCTGATGCCCGTGTCATTATATACAGCAGCAAAAAAAATAAATACACGTGTCAATGACAATGCATTAAGAGGCTCGAGGTGCGACCTGTTGCCGGTGAACACCCCCGGAAGTTTATTCCCTCACTAGGACAAGATTTGGCCAGCCTAGCGTAGCAATTGGCCTCAGCCTTTTCTGAACATTACAATGAACCCACAGCCCCCAGTCTCCAGCAGCTACGGAGAAACCGACCACGGCGTCGGTCAGACCTGTAATGCAGCAAAGGTGCTAAGGATCTCTGGCTTCGTTCAAGCCGCCATTGAAAACTTATCCTGGTTCAAATAAAAAATTGGGGGGAAGCTGAAGCTCTGTCTTAAGAGCCGACGTGATAGCCCCTTCACAAGGCCTTTTGATTGCGCGAATTGTTTTACATTTTTTCCTTAAAATTTCTGCAGCGGGCTGGAAGATGCTGCCCGCTTTATTGAACGCGCTCTGGAAAGCAGCGGGTCATGTTGAAGTCTACTATTTCGACGATATTTATATCATGCTGATACTGCATGGTTAACATAAAGACACATTATGGCGATCATGCACTGTTCCAGATCACCATTCCAAGAAACACTGCCACTGAAAAAGGCTGCGCCGTTTTTCATTAACATAAGCCCACAAAACTACATTTATCGCAATGTATACTTGCTATAGCAAAACATGCTGCCGGCCCAAGTGTCCCTTATGTCACTCGCCACGGTTGGCGGGCGAGAGAAGAGGCAGAGCTCGTCCGCGCGTTCTCCCTTATCCCCAGTCATTTTGCGCGCTTTTAGCTGTCGCTCATACCGATGGTACCTTCAAGTTTGAAAGTTTACCTTACTGCAATATCCGCGATACGACCACGGTTTTCCCCCGCCATTTAGTTTAGAAGCAGGTAAAACAGAGGTCTCACTTCAAATGTCTTAACCTTTTCCGTGCAACTTCTCCGTGCAACTTCGGCATGCGATAGAAGTGCAACAAAATCGAACTGAATTTACCATTTTTTCGTTCTCTGGAGCTGCGTTTGATGGCGAAATCTGAAAATGGAACACATCGGAGCTCGGTGTAAGAAGTATGTATATTATTTGCTCCGAATACCTGCAGCTTTCATTGATGCAGCTTATCCTGCTAATAACAATGACGCATTCAATTTGTCATAAGAAATGATATCTACGCCTAGCAGCAATAAAGTGTGCATGAATCCGATTTTTTTTTAATTCTTTAGTGAGCGAACATATCTTTTGATGTGGTGTGAAACAAATGCGCGGCGCATTCGTTGTCGATTTAGAGCAGGTTTTCTTGGTGCGGCTAATGCATGCTGCATAGGAAACTATAGTTTACCTTGAAATTTCTCTATCCAATTGGCGGGAATAAAGCAATGTTTTGCTTCTTTTACATGGGCGCAGCAGCCTATATGGACGTATATGCTCTTGTACCGAAGGGGTTCTACCCGCAGATGGTCCATGCCGGATGCCCAGCTAATTCCCTGTCCCATTTTTTGAAGGACTGCGAAATCATTTCAAGGACGTTAACGAGCTTATTCGTTTAGTAAAGTGTGAGTTCTGAAAGCGTCTTCTTGCGTGCGCTCGTTTAAAATAGCAGTTGCCCGATGTACAGCCTACATTGAACACTATCATCTCATGTTGGGCAACGTGGCTGGAAGCCGTTGAATGCTACAACTGGCACCTTTCTTACCTAAAGATAGTTTCTCATGTGACAAGAGTGTTTCGATAAGGAGGGCTCAAACTGCCTTCTGCCAGGACAACCTCCAGGAAACCTGGTGTACTTGTGCGACGGTCTCCTCTCCAGCACTATAAGGAAGTTGAAATGTGTGTGTGTGGGTGATATAAACACTAACAACATTGCAACAATTAAAAAAATAAAGTACAGCAGCGAAACACCGCTCTTCCTCGTAAATAATTTGCTGAACAGAATCAGACCTATATGAATCCGTATTGAACAGAAACGACTAATTTTCAGTGTTTAGGTAGTCCGTAACAGTCCGTAACAGTCATTACCGGTTTGACATTTCTGATACTCAAGAGTAGTGGAATTAGATGTTTCCCAGCTAGAGCAAGCGTCTGTAACATTCGTTGATGTCGAGCCTTTTTTTGCAGCCTAGCCACAACCTTTTCCTTAGTGAGGAGGAACATAACTTGGAGCCCATTAACATCGCAATGATGCTTTCGTGCTAATGTTTTTTTTATATTTAAACAGTTATTTCAACATAGACAGTGTTTATCATGTGGCTTAGGCGTATGTGCTTAGGCCCGCCCAGCACAATCTATTTTTGCCGGCATGCACAATGTGCAACAGCAACGCACTAAAACATTTTCCAACGTCACCTACTTCGGGTGTCCCGACTATTCTAATTGTTGTCACCTAACTACACAACAGTATTTACACAATAGGTAACGCATTGATTAATATTGGAGCATCGCTTGCGTCTACAATAGATATGTATAGGTTGTGAAGGACTGAAATTTTCAGCCCATATATAAGAATAAAGTGACGTCTTGTGGTTTTTTATATACATCACATCCTGTTGAGACTTACATCCTTTGTGTTTAATTTTGTAGAATGACAAGTAAATTCTCGTGCCAAATATAGAACACCTCCCCTTTAAGTCTGTACCTTCAGGGTTTTCGGCAGCTGTATTTGGATCTTTATATTCTTTCCAGACACGTGAAATGTTTTTTAAGAGGTTCTGTAAAACTACCGCCGATGCTTTCTCGGCTTGGGAGCTCTCTCAAATGTCGCGGGGAAGCCTTTACACCTAATTCCAAAGTTCGCGTCTTCTTAAAAGGTCTCACATTCCAATTGTTTCTTCATTATTTTCGGTAGATATTGTGCGTCAATGGTCAGACTTTATATAACGTACAGTTTTTGGTAATATTTTAGTGCCTATTTTTCTCCGTTTAGTACATAGAATGCAGCTTTACTTACCTAATTTTGGAGCCTTAAACACGCGTTTTCAGTACATACAAATTTCGCCCCAAGAGAACGTGTTTTTCGGGGCGAGCGTAACTGCCGGCCATTTACCAGATTAGATCTACACCGCCAGGGCGGAGAACCTCCTTGATACAGGCCAGTATTAGAAGCCAAAATATCCACTAAATACAACAAGAACGCCTAATCTTGATCTAAAATTAGGTTTTGATCTAGTACGGTGTTAGACACCTGCGCACACATGCATTCACCTTGCTTCTATAAAGAATAAATTTCACATGTAAGAGGTGAGGGGCGAGGGGGGGGGGACCTTCGTGAGAGAGTCCGTTATGATCCGTCTACATTCTAAGTTATTGTACTATCCTAAATAACTCCCCAAAAAGCTGGAAACATTGTTTGGACTAGATATATAGTTGCTATTGGACGTACAAGTTGACTACATCAGATGCTGCAAGAAGATAGCATTTTACTGAGGGAGAAATCAACGGGAAAACAGCATGAAAACGAACTTTATTTTCATATTGGAGATTTCATTAAAAAGGGTACAGATAAATCTGCTTCATATTGTATGCAGAGTATATGGGATCGATATAACTTCCGATGCAGGACAGAACCGTAGACATCAGGCGTTGTGAACATTACTACGATGCAGTTACAAACTTAAGAAGTCCTAACAAACTTTTACTCAATTCGTGCAGGTCTGTTTGAATTACGTGGGAAATGTTGGAATTACTAGATGGCCCTCCCCGCCACACGACGACCTGTTTCTCGAAGCTCTTTCTGAATATCTCTAGAATTATCATTGCTGCCTCATTTCACGATGCATTTATTCTAAATGTCTGTTAGTACATGCTTTGCCTCATGTCGGCGACCCGCTGCTTCATGATTTATTTCCCTTGTTATTGTTAGAATTTCCATTGGAATTAGTGTTGCCTGAAGAGGATGACCCGCCATTGGATGATCCACCTCCTACAGCTCCATTTGAATTGCCGCCGGCATTGTTTCGATTGCCAGATGAGGACATCCCGGCGCTAGATGACCCGCCTCCTGAAGCTCCATTTGAATTGCCACTAGAATTACTAATGCTGCCTGCTGAAGACGAACCGTGGTTTGATGATCCACCTCCGGCAACTCCGTTTGATTTGCTGCTGGAATTACTTTTATGGCCTGAAGAGGATGACCCACCATTGGATGATCCACCTCCCACAGCTCCTTTTGAATTGCCACTGGAATTGTTTCTGTTGCCAGATGAGGACTGCCCGCTGTTAGATGGTCCACCTCCAGCTGCTCCAATTGAATTGCTCATGGAATTGTTTCTGTTTCCTGACGAGGGCGACCCGCCATTAGATGATCCGATTCCTGCAGCTCCATTTGAATTGCCGCCGGAATTTCTGTTCTCTGAAAAGGACGACCCGTTGTTAGATGATCCACCTCCTGCAGCTTCATTTGACTGGCCGCCAGAACTGTTTCTGTTGCTTGATGAGGGCGCCCCGCCGTTAGATGATCCGCCCCCTGCCGCTGCATTTGAATTGCCACTGGAATTGGTTGTTTCCAGACGAGGGCGACCCGCCATTAGATGAACCGCCACCAGCACCTCCATTGGAATTTCCGCTGGCATTGGTTCTGTTGCCTGATGTGGATGACCCGGGGCTATTTGACCCGACTCCGGCTGTTCCATTTGCATTGCCATTAGAATTATTCCTGTTACCTGACGAGGACGACCCAGCATTAGATAACCCGTCTTCCGCTGTTCTATTAGAATAGCCACCGGAATTATTTTTGTTGCCATATGAAGACCAACTGCCGTTAGATGACCCGCCGCCTCCCCCAGCTCCGTTTGAATACCCTCCGGAATTATTGCTATTTCCTGATGGGGACCACCCGCTGTTATATGATCCGGCTCCCCCAATTTTGTTTGAATAAATACCAGAATTATTTTTGTTGCCTGACGAGGATGACCCGCCATTAGATAATCCGTCCCCCAGAGTTCCAGTAGAATAGCCGCTGGAATTATTTCTGCTGCCTGATGAGGACCAGCTGGTGTTAGATGACCCGACACCTCCCTCAGTTCCCTTTGAATAGCCACCTGAAACATTTCTGTTGCCAGACAAGGATGACCCGCCATTAGATAATCCGCTCCCCACAGTTACATTAGAATAGCCACCTGAATTATTTCTGCCGCCTGATGAGGACCATCTGGTGTTAGATGACCCGACACCTCCTCCAGTTCCGTTTGAATAGCCACCTGAAACATTTCTGTTGGCAGACAAGGATGACCCGCCATTAGATAATCCGCTCCCCAAAGTTCCATTAGAATAGCCGCCGGAATTAGTTCTGCCGCCTGATGAGGACCAGCTGGTGTTAGATGACCCGACACCTCCCCCAGTTCCGTTTGAATAGCCACCTGAAACATTTCTGTTGCCAGACAAGGATGACCACCATTAGATAATCCGCTCCCCACAGTTTCATTAGAATAGCCGCCGGAATTAGTCCTGCCGCCTGATGAGAACCAGCTGGTGTTAGATGACCCGACACCTCCCCCAGTTCCGTTTGAATAGCCACCTGAAACATTTCTGTTGCCAGACAAGGATGACCCGCCATTAGATAATCCGCCCCCCACAGTTCCATTAGAATAGCCGCCGGAATTATTTCTGCCGCCTGATGAGGACCACCTGGTGTTAGATGGCCCGACACCTCCCCCAGTTTCGTTTGAATAGCCACCTGAAACATTTCTGTTGCCAGACAAGGATGACCCGCCATTAGATAATCCGCTCCCCACAGTTCCATTAGAATAGCCACCTGAATTATTTCTGCTGCTTGATGAGGACCAGCTGGCATTATTTTTCCCGACACCTCCCCCAGTCCCGTTTGAATAGCCACCAGAAATATTGCTGTTGCCAAACGAGGATGACCCGCCATTAGATAATCCTTTCCCCACAGTTCCATTAGAATTGCCGCCGGAATTATTTCTGCTGCCTGATGAGGACCAGTTGCCGTTATACGATCCGCCTCCCCCAGTTCCGTTTGAATAGCTACCGGAACTATTTCTGTTGCCTGATGAGGACGACCCGTCATTAGATAATCTGCCCCCCACAGTTCCATTAGAAAAGCCGCCGGAATTATTTCTGCTGCCTGATGAGGACCAGCTGGTGTTAGATGCCCCGACACCTCCCCCAGTTCCATTTGAATAGCCACCTGAAACATTTCTGTTGCCAGACAAGGATGACCCGCCATTAGATAATCCGCTCCCCACAGTTCCATTAGAATAGCCGCCGGAATTATTTCTGCCGCCTGATGAGGACCAATTGGCGTTATATGATCCGCCACCTCCCCCGGTTCCGTTGGAATAGCCACCAGAAATTGTTCTGTTGCCTGACGAGGATGAGACGCCATTTGATAATCCGCTTCCCACAGTTCCATTCGAATAGCCACCCGAATTATTTCTGCTGCCTGATGAGGACCAGCTGGCATTATTTGACCAGACATCTCCCCCAGTCCCGTTTGAATAGCCACCAGAAATATTGCTGTTGTTAAACGAGGATGACCCGCCATTAGATAATCCGTTCCCCACAGTTCCATTAGAATTGCCGCCGGAATTATTTCTGCTGCCTGATGAGGACCAGTTGCCGTTATATGATCCGCCTTCCCCAGTTCCGTTTGAATAGCCACCGGAACTATTTCTGTTGCCTGATGAGGACGACCCGCCATTAGATAATCCGCTGCCCGCAGTTCCATTAGAATAGCCGCCAGAATTATTTCTGCTGCTTGACGAGGACCAGTCGCCGTTATATGATACGCCTCCCCTTGTTCCGTTTGAATAGCCACCGGAAATATTTCTGTTGCCTGACGAGGACGACCCGTCATTAGATAATCCGCCCCCCACAGTTCCGTTAGAATTGCCGCCGGATAGATAGATGGATTTATTGATAGGAAAAGGCAGAGAGGTTGGCCCGAATAATTCAAATCTGGCCTGCTACTCTGCACTGGGGAAGGGGAAGGAGAGAAGAAAGAAGGTCATGATGGGTGACGATGTGGGAGAAGGCATATGAAATATATATACAGACACAGCAGCTTGCTTTACAAACGTGAATCAAGTCCACTGGCGCTCAAATAACGGCAAAGAGCGCGCACTGCCTGGATGCCCTTCCCCTTGTCCTGCCAAGCGCCCAGCAGCAGTTCCTCCGACAGAGGCCTCTTGTCTAAACGCTTCAAGGAAGCAGCTAGCACATTTCTTTCGTTCGCATACTCTGGGCACACCAATAATACATGGTCCACAGTCTCTGGGATGCCACAAGTTAAACATTCCGGTGAGTCCATCTGTCCAATTAAATGTAAGTACTTGCGCGTGAAAGCCACGTTTAAACGAAGTCGATGTATCAAGCATGCCTGATGACGCGGAATATCACGCGGAACAGTAAATTTAAATGTTCGATCAAGCTTTCTTAGACGCATGTGTCGGGCGTCTGGTTGAGCCCAGTAAGTCGCTGTAGCAATATTCATACAACTCTTTAGAAGACACGTCGTATCCGCTCTTGAAAAGGGCACAGCTGTTTGGAAGCCATTGATGAGAGCGCTTTTCGCTTCAACATCGGCCTGCTCATTCCCATGGAGGCCGCAGTGGGCAGGAATCCATTGAAACATTATCATGTGGCCTTGCAGCTGGGCAGATGTGATGAGCTCCGTAATGTTTAGTGCCAGGGACTGATAGGCAGTGTGGCGTAAGAAGTTTTCCAAAATTTGTAATGCAGTCTTCGAGTCCGTGAATATACACCATTTTTGAGGTGGTTCCCCACATATATAGCGAATAGATTCCCGAATGGCTACAAGTTCGGCAGCGGTTGATGTAGAGTTATGTCCCAAAAGGAAATGCAGAGTCGTTTTTTGAGCTGGTATGACCACAGCTGCAGCGGATGCCTGTGCTGACACAGATCCATCGGTGTATACGTGAATATAACTGGGATATTCTGACCAGATGTGTGCCAGAGTAAGTTGTTTGAGTCCACTAATTGGTACCATAGATTTTTTTAGTATTCCGGGAACACGAAGGTGCACCAAAGGTTTATCCATCGTCCATGGTGGTTGGGTGGGACGATATGGGAGGGCATATTCTGTCGGTACTTGCGACTGATGGCAGCGGAGTGCAGTTGTAAAACTGCAGTCCGGCCTCTCATCCAGAATCTTGCTGAGTGGGTGAAAACGGTGTCTTGTAAGTGCTCGTAAATATACACGAAGTGGTTCGTGTGACAAGTATATGGACATTGGGCGAGCGTGTGCCTCTTCAATTGTGCCTTTGTTAGAGGTGCATCTGGGCAGTCCAAGACATATTTTCAGTGCCTGCGCTTGCACGCTCTCTAAAGTCCGCAAGCAGGAAATGCTCATACTAGAAAGTACTGGGAGACTGTACCGGATGTAGCCAACAAACAGAGCCTCGTAAAGCCGTATTAAGGAGCGCTCAGTTGGACCCCATTTGATGCCAGCTATGTAACGAAGTACATGGCAAAAATTAATTAGCCTCTTCTTCACCATAGCAATATGTTTCGACCAAGATAGTCGGTGGTCAATAATTACTCCCAGGAATCTGTGCCTGGAGACGTATGGTATTACGACTCCATGAAGGGTAATCGGGTAGCGGCTGACACATTTTCCCGTAAACGCTATCACTGCACACTTTTCTGCCGCTAAAAATAAACCTTGACGCCGTAAGTACATCGATGTTGATGACACAGCTCGTTGCAGTCTCGCACGTAGTTGTGGGCGCGTCGAACCAGAGGCCCAGATGCAGATGTCGTCAGCATATGCACTGATGTGGATGTTAGTTGGCAGTTCACTCACCAGGCCAATTAGCGCAACGTTAAATAAAGTTGGGCTGAGAACTCCTCCCTGTGGAACTCCACGACCGACCTGAAAGTGGGTAGTATCTCCTTCAGGCGTAGTCATGTAAACAGAGCGGCCGCTGAGATAGCTTACAATCCACAAGTACAGTCGGCCACCAACTCCCACGTCGTCAAGTCCATCAAGAATAGCTTCATGGAGGACGTTGTCGTAAGCTCCCTTTATATCTAAAAATGCAGCAGCTACTAGTCGACGGTGACGCTTTTCGTGTTCTACTGTCGCCACAAGGTCGATGACGCTGTCAATGGAAGAGCGTCCGCGGCGAAATCCAGTCATCATATTCGGATAAAGATCATTACTCTCTAGATACCACTCAAGTCTTGCCAGCACCATGCGCTCCATAACTTTTCCAACACAGCTTGCTAGGGCAACTGGCCGGTATGAGGTAAGTTCGAGAGGAGGCTTTCCAGGCTTCAAAAGAGCAACCAGGCGGCTAATTTTCCAGTGTTCAGGAACAGTACTAGAAGCCCATATATCATTGAAGTAATTAAGTAGTGCAGTTCTACCATCCTTGCCTAGGTTCGATAAGGTTGAATATGTAATCCCGTCAGGACCAGGTGCAGATGAATGCCGACAAGAAGCAAGAGCGGCGTCTAATTCAGCTATTGTAAAGGGCACGTCGTATTGATCATTCGGCGAAGGTGGTGCAAAAACCTCTGAAATTGGTAACTGTGTCTGGTTTGTGCCCACAACCATTTTACAAAAATCTTCAGCTACGTCAACTTCATTGCAGCGTTGGTAAAGGGCCAGGGCACGAAAAGGGTGCCTTTCTTGCGGAGGTGTGCGCAAGCTTCTCGCAACATGCCAGATACGCGACAGGGGCTTACGGAGATCCAGTGATGAGCAGAACTGTCTCCAACGTTGTCGTCCTAACCTCTCCAGGTGACGCAAAACTTGTCGTCTAGCTCGGCGAGAAAGTGCGAGATCTTGCGCGGATTTCGTTCTTCTGTACTTCCTTTCAGCCCGCCGACGGATCGCGCGAAGCCGCTCGAATTCCACGTCGATGCTGGACACTGACACCGGCACACTAACATAGCGAGTGTTCTCACTGAGAGAGGAAGTAATGAGTCCTTCTATTTGAGATGGTGACTGGAGGTCCACGCTGGAAGTCTCCACCGCTGCCCTAAAGGCGGGCCAGTCTGTGTATTGCACACGAGGTGAAGTGGCAGGTGCAAACCACTTGATGCATATGTACGTGGGTATGTGATCACTGCCATGTGTTTCCACATCACTACACCAAGAAACGGAGGGATGGAGGTTTCTGGAAACAAACGCCACATCCAAGCAGCTGCTGTAGGTTGTTCCGCGTAGAAACGTCGGTGAGCCGTCGTTTATATTGACGAGATCTTGCGTATGCATAAAGTCTGCCAGGTCTCTTCCTCTATTGCTCATTATTGCACTACCCCACTGAGGGTGGTGAGCATTAAAGTCCCCCACAATAATACGAGGAGCTGCACAACACTGGATTATTGAAAATAGATATGATTTGTCCAAGCCATTTCTCGGTGGAATATAAGCGCCAATTACAGAACATACTCGTCCTTTCAGGGTTAACGTCAAACAAATGTAGTGGTTCGTGTTGTGGGGCTGCAGAGCATGGCGGACGTGCGCAATGTCTTGGCGTACACATACCAGCACTTTGCTTGTTTCGTTAGCTTCTCTAGACCATAGCAGAACATATCCAGAAAGGCGGAAAGCAGCCGGCATGTTGGGCTCACAGATCACAATCACAGGAAAGCGGTACTTCTGTACCCGCTGTCGGAAGTCACTCAGCCGACCACGCAGGCCTCGAGCATTCCATTGCATCACAACACTGCGGCGCAAGTGCATCGTCACAGAGGTGGGGTTAGTTTGTTGCGCCATTGTGAATTATTGCAATGCCGCCAAGAGCGGCTCAAATGCGTCCAAAAACTGAACAGCAAACTTTGCTGTTTGTGTGTTGATGCTGGAGAGCAGCACCCGCATTGAACGAACCAGCTGTTTCAGCATTTCTTTTACCTGCTGGCTGTCGGGGTTGTCGGAATTTTCAGTACGTGTGGCAACCAAACTGGGATTATGCCTGGCGTTGGCCTTTGATGGTAGAGCTGGCCACTCAGCATCAGAGGCAGTAGGTAAGACAACAGCCTCTGTCGGATCCTTGGCCTGTGACACTGTCTGCGACATTACAGCAAGAGTACTCTTAGCGGGATTAGACTCAATCTGTTGTGGATCCTGAGCTGACGTTAACTCTGAAGTTGACTTATCCAGGCTAGGCTTGCCTTCCGATTCCTTGTGTCGGCGTCGGGAACGGTGCTTGCGACGACGAATAGACGCGGCCGCTTCTTGATGAGTCGAGTTATCTCTCACCATCTTTTTTAGTATACGTTTTTCATCCCGAATTTTAGGGCAGTCCTTAGCCGTCGATTCATGGGCACCCGAGCAGTTCGCACACTTGACAGTCTCCGTCTCGCATGCTTCATGAGGATGCGTACCGCCGCATCGACGGCAGGAGACCTCGTTTCGACAAACGGCGCTCACATGTCCGATCTTGTGGCATTTGTGGCACTGAACAGGTCTTGGAACATACATCCGAACTGGGTGTCTCACATAGCCCACTTTAACGTGTGATGGGAGGGATTCCGTTTCAAAGACTAATTTAATGCACTTTGAGCGGCCGAATCGATGAACATCCACAATGCGCGCCGTAGATTTGATCAGCGTGCAGAGATCGCTTTCACTTATCTCGGGGTCAACGTCGCTGATTACACCTGCAGTAGTCTTTTTCCCATGTGCAAGAAAGGAACGGACCGGCATGTTGCCTAGCGCACCAATTCCTTTCAGCTTGTCCACTGTAGCCTGGGATTTGACATCCACGGTCAGGACATTCTTCCAGGGATTAATTCTGACTTCGTCAACTTCACCGGGAACCAGCTGGTCGAAAAACTGCGTCAGGTGCTGTCTGTTTATCACATTCAGATTCGCCGTTGCCGTTGTTGGTACGAAGGCCACGGAAAAGATCCCTTGCTTTTCAGCATTCTTCTTTGGTGTCTCACTCATTACTGATGTTCGGCGCAGCTTCCTTTTCAGGCGGCGCGACTGTACAGGCGTGTAGCCGTTGTCGGAATCCATCTCAGTCACGGTGGAGTCATCTGCCGAGTCTGGAAGCTCCACGTCCGCGACGTCAAGGTGACCCGTCGAGTACGCTGTAGCCTGTTCGATGGTGGCGGGTGGGCGCAAGGGTCGTGCGCCCGCCATCCCGAAGGATGTCGAGATCACAAATAGTTCACAGCGATATAAAATCCAGAAAAGTGGAAGAGCGCTAGCTTCAGACGTTCGGAAACCTCCACTTCTTCTTCCTTCTCCCCAATTGCCGCCGGAGTTATTTCTGCTGCCTGATGAGGACCAGCTGCCGTTAGATGACCCGCTGCCTCCGCCAGCTCCATTTGAATAGCCTCCGGAATTATTCTTATTTCCTAATGAGGATCATCCGCCGTTAGATGTTCCACTTTCCCCAGTTCCGTTTGAATAGCCACCGGAATTATTTCTGTTGCCTGACGATGACGGCCCGCCATTAGATAATCCGCCTTCCGCCGTTCCATAGAATAGCCTCCGAAATTATTTTTACTTCCTAATGAGGACCACCCGCCGCTAGATGTTCCGCCTCCCCCTGCTCCGTTTGAATAGCCGCCAGAATTATTTTTGCTGCCTGACGAGGACCAGCTGGCGTTATATGATGCACCACCTCCCCCAGGTCCGTTTGAATGGCCATCGGAATTATTTCTGTTGCCTGACCAGTGCGACCTGCCATTAGACAATCCGCCTCCGGCAGTGTCATTAGAATGACCGCCGGGAATATTTTTGTTGCCTGATGAGGACCAGCTGGCATTAGATGATCCGCCACCTCCCCTATTTCCATTTGAATAGCCACTGGAATTATTTCTGTTACCTGATGATGACCAACCTCCGTTTGATGATGCACCTCCACCAGCTCCGTTTGAATAGCTACCGGAAATATTTCTGTTGCCTGCTGAGGGCCATCCGCCATTAAATGATCCACCTCCCCCAGCTCCGTTTGAATAGCCGCCGGAATTATTTCTTCTCCCTGATGAGGACCACCCGCCGTTAAACGATCCGCCTCCCCAAGTTCCGTTTGAATAGCCGCCGGAAGTGCTTCTATTTCCTGATGAGGACCACCTGTCGTTAGAATTTCCGCCTCCCCCAGCTCCGTATGAATAGCCGCCGGAAATATTTTTGTTGCCTGTTGAGGACCACCCGCCGTTAGATGATCCACCTCCCCTAACTCCGTTTGAATAACCGCCGGAATTATTTTTGTTGACTGATGAGGACCAGCCGCCGTTAAACGATCCGCCTCCCCAAGTTCCGTTTGAATAGCCACCGGAAGTGCTTTTATTTCCTGACGTGGACCACCTGTCGTTAGAATTTCCGCCTCTCCCAGCTCAGTATGAATAGCCGCCGGAAAAATTTTTGTTGCCTGCTGAGGACCACCCGCCGTTAGATGATCCACCTCCCCTAACTCCGTTTGAATAGCCGCCGGAATTATTTCTGTTCGCTGATGAGGACCAACCGCTGTTAGAAGATCCACTTACCCAAGCTCCATTTGAATTGCCGCTGGAATGATTGAAATTGCCTGATGGTGTCGATCCGCTGCTCCATATCTCATTTCCTAACGCGGTGTTTGAATTGCCACTAGACTGGATACTGTTTTCGGGTGAGGAGAACCCACCATCAGGGGATTCACTTTGAGGGGGGCTATCTGAACTACCACCGGGCTCTGCAGTGTCGCTTGATGCAATTGAACCACCCTGCAATGGCGAGGTTGTGGAAGTAATATCTGAATTGAAGCTTGGCTCAGTTGTTTCAAAATTTGGTAATGACCAGGTGTTCGATGGCTCTTTGACGATTATGCTTCCTGTATTTGCGGTAAGCTCATCAGTGTTACTTGATATGTATAATGAGCCTTCTGATGGTACACTTTCAGTTGTGTTGTCTGAATTGATGTCAAATGTTGACGAAGACCAGCTGCCCTGTGATTCACTTCCGAATATACTGTCCGAACTGCCACTTTGCTCAACTGTATTACCTGTTAACGCCAACCAGCCGTTGGATGTATTTTCGACACTACCACTAGACACTGTAGTATGGACTGAAGAAGATGGCGAACCGTCCGATAATCCATTTCCTGCGTTTGTGCCTGAAGTGCCACTGGACTTTGTAGTGTCGCCTGATAAAGACCATTCATCCCATGATCCATCCCTATAAATACTCTCTGTAATGCCGGTGGGTTGTGTAGTGTTTTCTGGTCGGGATGGCCAGCCATTCGATAATCCGCTTCCGGTAATGCTTTCCCAACTGCCGCCTGGCTCTGTAGAGTTGCCTGAGAGGAACAGCCAGCCATCCGATGATACATTTCCATTTACACTGCGCGAACTACCGCTTAACGTCGTAGTGCTATGCGGTAATGACGGCTCGCTATTCCATGAATCGCTTGCCGTCGAAATGTCCAAATTATCGCTCGATTCAAGTGTGTATCCTGTTGAGGGCCACCATTCATTCGATTGTGCACTTCCGGGTGTATTGTCTAAACTGCCACTGGGATTCGTAGTGCTGTCGGATGAGGATTGCCCACCATTCAACGAACCATTTTCGGGGACACTGCTTGAGCTGCCACTGTACTCTGTAGCATTGCCTGATAAAGTCTGCCCTCCGCCCCATGACCTACTTGTGAATGTACCTTCTGAAGTGTCACTGGGCTTCGTAGTGTTGACTGTTGAGAATGAACTGCCATCCGGTAATCCGTTTCCGGAAATACTTTCCCACCCGCCGCTGGACTCAGTAGAGTTACCCGATAGGAACAACCAGCCATCCGATGGTGCACCTCCGGGTGTACCACCCGGCATGCCACTTGACTCAGTAGAGTTGTCTGTTGATGATGGCCCGCCATTCCATGAACCACCTACCGTAGCTGTGGTCAAATTGCCGCTTGAGTTATTAGTATTAAGTGATGGGGTTGAACCGTCATTCCATGCTCCGTTCCCAGAAGCACTATTCGAACTGCCGCTGGACTGTGTGGTGCTGCCTGAGGTCCACCCGCTTTCCCATGGTCCAGTTATAGAAGTGCTGTACAAATTCTCATTGGGCGGAGTAGTGTTACTTGAGGGAAACGCACCATCCGGTGATGCGGTTGTGGATGAATCGCCCCTGTCACTACTGGATCTGGGCTTCGTCGTATTGAGGTCTGAGGACGATATCGTGTTACCGCTGCCAGGTGATTTAGTCGTGTTTTCGTTTCCGCCTGGTTCTGTGGTGTTGCAATCCATGGTTTCACCAGGGGGCTGGAAGAAATCAACATTGATATTTGAGAGGTGATAAAAATCTATGTATTGTCAGTATAGAGCTTTTATTTGCGAGCAAAGACACATTATTTTACTGCTTGCCAGATTAGCTTCAGCACATTTGTGCTTCCCCTGTCATTGAACATAAGTGGAAGACCTATGCTTTGTGATGTGCTAAACCCCTTTTCATACTAAACAGCCCTTTTTATACACGTGTACTGGCCAGCATTTTGTTTTCTTTTCATTGTTCCTGGTTTTGCACTTAGATAGTTTTTTGTTATGCTTGCACTACATTTGAGGAACATATCCACATGTCGACGTCATGCGTCACTGTTTTAATAGAGCTTTTCGGGAGGAAAAAATAGAATGAGTAAATTGTTCGGTTTTTCATCCGATTTAAAAACTGATACCGCGTCCTCCATTCCCATAAAAACTAGGAACGTTTACCAATATGCGAATTTCATTCTGTTATACATTCACCAGAAGCCCCAACTTCCCCATTATATGTCGTATGTACTGTTCAGTATAGCGTTCAGAGTAATCCGTCAGTTCCTCATGAGAACTAAAATCGATATACCGCACTAAGTCACCAAAAACGGGAGGTGCTTAACAGTGGATATACCAATCCAGCATGAGTTTACCGGAACTCACAATATCCACATTGATACGATACGTCACCGCTTTCAATACAGATTTTCATCAATGTAATATCCGCAAACTCTGTCTGTTTCTTATCAAACTAAACGTTAGCACTGGAGCAGCGATTCTTAAAAATGAGGGATGCGTATGAACATGGTGATTTTATTCTGCTGCGCTTTCACTTTAGGTCACATCAATATGCACATAGGCATTTAACTCAATATACGTTTTCTTGAAAGAGCAAATAAACTGGGAAAATTCATCAATTTCTTATCTAAAATAAATATTACTATAGCTGCACCGATTCCCACACAAAAAAGTAGGAATGCATATATCCCGCGCTAGGAGTATGGTATAATTGCGCTAATACCTTCCTTCAGATGTTTCTCTTGAGTCACCACTCTCTTTCCACGTATTCTCATAATTTAGATTCAGAATTACTGCTCACACGACACACACACAGCGCTCCTCCTCGTGCCATTGCGAAGCCAGCGTGTCCAGATAATCAGTAGTGGTCGTGGCGGCAGCCTAAAAGTCGCGGACTTGAATTCCATCTAAACAGTGAAAGCTGTTCTTTACGTAAATTTATTTACCTGATAGCGTTCCATCAATTACAACCTGAACAGATCATTATTTCAGGTAACGATATTCCTTCCTAGTTCCACCCCAGCCCGTGACGTAACGCATGACGTTCGATCTCAATGCATCGACGCCGCCATAAGGTCCTCACGGTTTTCACTGAATGCGAGTTGTAAAGCTATCGCTTTAAAGCTTTTCTTTTGTATGTGAACCGTCTATGTGTTTTTCTGGAATTCTGAAAAGTGCTAGCAGCAATGGTGATTGGACGACGCCAGATGATTTTGACTAAGTGCAGATAACGTACGGACTTCCCATCATCATCATCATCATCATCATCATTATCAGCCTGATTATACCCACTCCTGGGCGAAGGCCTCTCCCATATTTCTCCACTTAACCCGGTTCTGTGCTAGCTGCGTCCACTTGACCCCTGCGAACTTCTTAATCTCATCCGCCCACCTAACTTTCTGCCGCCCCCTGCTATGCTTTCCTTCCCTTGGAATCCAGTTTGTTACCCTCAGTGACCATCGGTTATCCTCTCTTCGCACTACATGTCCTGCCCATGTCCATTTCTTTTTCTTAATTTCCGCTAGAATGTCGGAAACTTGAGTTATTTATCTGACCCATTCTGCACGCTTTCTATCTCTTAACGTTACCCCTACCATTTTTCGTTCCATAGCCCTCTGGGTTGTCCTCAACTTAAGTAGAACTCTCTTGGTTAGCCTCCACGTTTCAGCCCCATAGGTGAGTACAGGCAAGATGCAACTGTTATATACTTTCCTCTTGAGCGATACCGGTAAGCTGCTAGTCATAATCTGCGAGTGCTTGCCAAATGCGCTCCATCCCAATCTTATTCTTCTTGTTATTTCCTTTTCATGGTCCGGATCTGCGGTTACTACAAGTCCTAAGTAGACATATTCGCCTACTACTTCCAGTATTTCGCTACCTAATGCAAACTGCTGTTCCTTCCCGAGGCTGTTGAACATTACCTTAGTCCTCTGCATATTGATTTTCAAGCCTACCGTTCTACTTTTTCTGTCTAGGTCATCAATCATTATTTGCAGTTCATCCCCCGAGTTGCTTAGCAAGGCAATGTCATCAGCAAATCGCAGATTACTGAGGTATTCTCCATCTACCCTTATCCCTAACTGCTCCCATTCCAAGTATCTGAATACTTCCTCTAAACAAGCTGTGAATAGTACTGGGGAGATTGTGTCTCCTTGCCTAACACCTTTCTTTATGGGAATTTTGTTACTTTCTTTATGCAGAACTATGGTTGCTGTGCAGCCACTATATATATCTTCCAGCACTTTCACGTACGGCTCGTCTACCCCCTGATTTCGCAATGCCTGCATCACCACCGAGGTTTCAACTGAGTCAAATGCTTTTTCGTAATCAATGAATGCTATGTATAAGGGCTGGTTATATTCCGAGCATTTTTCTATCACCTGATTGATGGTATGGATATGATCGATAGTAGAGTACCCTTTCCAAAACCGTGCTTGATCCTTCGCTTGATTGCAGTCTAAGGTTGTCCTGATTCTATTAGCGATTACCTTAGTAAATACCTTATACGTAACAGACAGTAAGCTGATTGGTCTGTAATTTTTAAGGTCCTTAGAGTCCCCTTTCTTGTGAATAAGGATAATATTTGCATTCTTCCTTGGTTCCGGTACCGTCGATGACACCAGGCACTGCGTATACAGGGTGGCCAGTTTTTCTAGCACGATATCCCCCCCATCCTTCAGCAAATCTGTAGTTATCTGATCCTCTCCAGCTGATTTCCCCCTTTTCATAGTTTCTAGTGCTTTCTTGACCTCGTCCTTCGTCACTCGTGGAACGTCTGACTGTTTTTCCTTACCGCCAATCTCATTACGGTCCTGAATACTTTGGCTACTGTAGAGATCTGTATAGAACTCCTCGGCTACTTTGACTATCTTGTCCATATTAGTGATGACGTTGCCCGCCTTGTCCCTTATCGCATACATCTGGTTTTTGCCTATGCCCAATTTCTTCTTTACCTCTTTAAGGCTTCCCCCGTTCTTTACAGCATGCTCAATTTTCTCCATGTTATACTTCCTTATATCAGCCACCGTGCGCTTATTGATTAGCTTTGATATCTCGGCCAATTCGATGTGGTCTGTTGGATTGGAAGCTTTCATACTCTGACGTTTCTTAATCAAATCTTTCGTCTCCTTAGACAGCTTACCGGTATCCTCTCTAAATATCCTACCGCCTACTTCTACCGCGCACTCAGTAATGATGTCTCTGAAATTATTGTTCCTTGCCTCTAGGGTAATGTCGCCATCCTCAGTTAGAGCTGAATACCTATTCTGTAGCGAGATCCTGAATTGTTCTGCCCTCTCCCTCCCCGCTAATTCGTTGATGGGTTTCTTTCTTACTAATCTATTGCGTTCCTTCTTCAGATTTAGGCTAATTCGGGACCTCACCATCCTGTGGTCACTGCATCGCACTTTCCCGATTACCTCTACATCCTGCACAATGGCGGGGGTTGAACAGATTATGAAGTCGATTTCATTTTTAGTCTCTCCGTTAGGACTTTTCCGGGTCCATTTCCGGTTCTTCCGTTTGCTGAAGAAGGTATTCATGATTCGTAAGTTATTGCGCTCTGCAAACTCAGCTAGTAACTCCCCCCTGCTATTCCTAGAACCAATGTCATAGTCACCTACTGCCTTGTCTCCTGCCTGTTTTTTCCCTACCTTGGCATTGAAGTCGCCCATTAGTACAGTATACTGCGTCTTTACTTTTCGCATTGCCGATTCTACATCTTCATAGAAGCGCCTGGTCATCATAACTACATGTAGGTGCATAGGCATGTACAACCTTCAGTTTATACCGCTTATTAAGCCTAATTACGATGCCTGCAACCCTCTCACTGATACTATAGGTTTCATCTATATTACCCGCTATATACTTATTGACAAGGAAACCTAGACCTAGTTGTCTCCTCTCTGGTAAACCTCGATAACACAGTACATGACCATCATTCAGTACAGTATGTGCCTCATTCGGCCTCCTAACCTCGCTAAGCCCTATGACATCCCATTTCATGCCCTCTAGTTCCTCTAACAGCACTGCTAAACTAGCTTCACTAGCTATAGGTTCTAGCATTAAACGTTTCCAGGGTCAGTTTCCAATGGCGGCCTGTCCAGCGGAGCCAGGCTTTCTTAGCACCCCCTGCTGCGTCACAGGTCTGACCGCCGCCGTGGTCAGTTGTTCCGCAGCCGCTGGTGACTGAGGGCCGGGGTTTTATGGAGCTTATACGGACTCCCCATAAAGCACCAAAAACATTGGGAGGACTGCACCGGAGAAATGCTAGACTCATCGATATATTTATATTACGGGTCGTTTTAGGACGCGAGGAGAATTTATCGGACACTATGCTAGTCCACTAACTTAGAATGTGTCAAGGAATGACATGCTCCTTCCCCCGTCCTCGCGTGAGTAGCTGTCTTGCCTTCCCCCAAAACCAGCCGGAAAGTAAGGTGTAAAGCTCTTTCTGCGACCGGAGTTGGATCGAATGGTACACGAGCTGCATACCGACGCTCTAAACAGTACACATCCTTCACAAAACACGCCCTCTCCTGCAGCTGCAAAGGTGCGGGCACCGCGGCAACGTGATGTCGCGCGATAGGTACTATCTATTGCCACGTGCACAGAGAGAGCGCGCCCACCGAGGAAGTCACACCAAAGATGGTACACATTCATCTAGAGCGAAACCTACGGACAGTGAGTCGAATGGAAGACCTAATGAGGGAGCTCGGCTTTTACATGTGTTTATCTTACCGCCCCAGAAGGGGGCTTACTGGCCTGAGATAGTTATCAGCATATCGCGAAGAAGCAAGGTGTCATCGTCATCGTATGCCACTATTTTGACGCTTGTCGTGCCCGACAACGGAGCGCATGCATTCCTTTTTTGTTTTCTGCACCCCGTAATAGAGAATTTATATCTAGGGTGAATAGAAGGGCTGATAGAGGAGAGCCTTGCCTAACACTCCTTGTTACGGGAAAGCTCTTGTTGCCCCGCAATTAAACAAAATGTGCGCAGTTGTTCTGATTTATATCTGGCATAGCAACGTAGTGAAGACATCCGGAAAATTATAACCTTGAGGAACCTTGAATGCTAGGCACGTTCTTGACGGTCAAAGGCCTTCTTCCGGTCAACAATAATTATATCCTACTTCTCTTGTAATTGGGGGTATAGTCTATCACGTCAGGGGTGAGGTTGAGCGAAGCAAAGATTCTATGGCCTGGGACAATACATAATTAGTCGGTGTATTGTTAAAACAGTTGACGTGGGCTACAAGTAGGACTGTCGAATCCTATACTCAACACTGAGCAGCGCATTAGAACGGCCAACTCATGGCTTGCATTTGTCCGCGTCGTGTTTGGGATGCAGCTTTGTACGCCTGTGACTAAATAAACGGGGGGTGAAATCTCTGATGAGTGCTGCCTTCAAAGTCGCTACAAGAACGTGCTGAACGTTGGGCCAAACCATCTGTAGTATTTTACGGAGATAGATTCCGTTCCCAGGGACGCCGCAGAATTAATCCCGCGCACTGCTTATTATCGGGCGCTCGAGGGACTGCTCCTCTTTATCTCCAAGCACGGGAGATCTGAACCTATAGATGATATTTGGTTTGAAAATTCATACCTGTGTCGTATTCTTGTCGGGAAACAGCACGAAGAACAAATTCCAGAACATGCATTGTATATCGCGCCTATCACAGCTTTCCATATTGTCCTCTCTCAGCCCTGATGGGATGTGTATCGATGCTCTCTTCATGGCCCCTGCATCCTGTGCAAGGCGTAAAAGATATGGGCTGGCAATAGTGAGGGTGATGGCGGGTTAATAAACCTGCTGTACGTGATTGGTGTCATAACAGACGCTGATATTGTTTGCGCTGGAAATAGAGGTACTTCTGCGTTTTAGGCATTTAGATCAGACTACTAACACTAACCTCACAATGAAGATACGTCGGAGGCATTCTTTTATGACGGCTGCCTTCTGTTCTCGCGTCGGCCAACCATCATAAATACGCGGGTGATTTCACTGTTCTTTGAACCAGTCTCACCCACGTGGCTCTAATTCGGCTTGCGCAAGCTAATCTACACCTGATTCCTGAATATCTTTAAGAGACTGCAAATCCTGCAATAAAGGCAATTCAAAATGCGAGATGCCGCAACGGTTCCAAGGATGACGGGCAGGGCTGGGCAAGTGCGACCGTGGTATGGTCCGCCCCGTGGCCAGCGTCTTTTTGGAGGCCTAGCACACGTACGGGACCGTTGAACAGCCGTCAACTGTTCTGCCGGAATATATTGCAGTCAATTTCACTGCTGCTCAGCCCGCCCTGCCTTGTGGCCGCATACGTAGCACCACGTAATTGACACCAAGCATCAGTTAAATAAGCAGAAACTGAACAGTATAAGCCAGTGACCGAGGCAACTAACTACTGCCCATATCGGTGAAAGTTCAGTACACAGTAAAAATCCCCGACAAGCAAGAACGAGTGGCTACGTAAAAAAAAGAGATGATAGAGAGCAAAAGGAGGTGTTGGCCTCGCAGTGTACGACCGGCGCATACATATTGATAGCGTAGATTTTAATTTGAACATATGAAGCAAGCACTTACGTCACAGAGCATGCACTTACGTCTCAAGCGACAAGGATTCGAACCGAGTTATGTGCCTCCGATTGTATACCGTAGTTACGTAACTACGCAACACGACTTTGCGCAGCAGGCGTTTTCGAATCGGAATCGCTGCCAAATCAAGCTCTGCATTTCACGTTGTTTTCTTCATCAAGTTCTGTTCGTGCACGATGGATACGGAACACGCCGCAATCCACTGAGCTCTTAAATGACGACCTGCCGCCGTAAAATTCTCCATGTAACCTAACCTTAACATGGCTCTATAATGTGCTGTCGCGCGATACTACGTTGGTTAGTGTAGCCAAACCTTCCTGCAATTTTGTTCCGTTTGGTCCCCCTTCACAACACACCACCGAAGAAAAAATTACAAAGGGAGACGCGCCGCGTCCTCTTACTGGGGGCCGAGCGAGTAATAGTGTTGTTAAAGTCGAAAGCTTTTGCCACTCTCATCCGTAGCATCTTCGTCGTGGACGCAATGTTGACCTTAAACCAGTGTTGTTAGGCGGAACCGAAAAAGTAATTAAAATATAATTCATTAGGCTAAACAATGGAGCCGGTTAGTGCTCTACATTACCTACAGAATAAGCTAACGTGTTCGTTAGCGTTACCAAAAATGTTTCTCAAGCTACTTTGCCGCTATTCCACGTAAATAAATTTTAATCAGAGCGCCTTCGTTGCCAGAACTCACGGTACTAATTCAATGCAGCTCATATTTTATCTTAAGCAACAGGTAAGTATGTGAATGTCTGTTCATGGACTTGTTTGTGCTTTACTGATAGTCTGCATTTTGCTTTAGTTGCGTACGTCTTCCAGAGCAGGTGTTTCTGGCATGTATGGAAGCTGCAATAAGGATCGTCCAGAGTACCTTTCCTTCTTTATTTGGGACATAACTCTAGGTGTTCTGCGCTTTTATTCTGAAATATGCAGCGGATGTGTAACTACTAACCTGACATCTCACGTTACCCAAAACTGTTAACGTATACGTTACCCATTACAGTTTCGAAGTGGTAATGAGTACGATACTAGCCTACCGCAAAAAGTAACGCATCACTGATAACCTCGTTACCTGTAATCCGTTACCGCCAACACTGCCCTGAACCGATGAGAAACCACGTGACAGCTATGACGTCAATCAACCGCAGCTGCGCCCGAGCCGTGCCGCCGCTCTGTCTAGATAGCCTCCGCTGCCTCTCAGCCAGTGCTAACACAAGGTAATCTTATTCAATCTTTTTATGAAGACTGTTGTTGCACTGAACAATACACCATATTTTATAAAAACAGTCGTTTTAAATTATTTCACGTTATTTTCCAAGACTGAAAACGGAGATATCTTATCAAACCATTCTTTACTCTCTCGAACGTGCCCTGCTAAATACTCGTGCTGTACGCACCACAAGAATAATGAGTAAGAAGGAGAGGATCTTGGGAAATTGCTCCCTTCAAAGCCTGTAATATGGGGGACTAACATACAACTGGGGGATCCTTTCTACTTCAGAATGAAAAAAAGGCACGAAAGGAGATTGCCAAGAACCGCCATAATTGGACGAAAATTATAGGTAGCGGGCGTGTCCTTTACCTCTTATGATAATTTTAATCAACATGTCCACATTTCGCTGTAGCACACTCAGTGGTCTAAATATTTAAAATAGCATATCGTGAATCATCATCTTGTCAGCTTTTAGAAATGAAGCGGTGATCATTACATGTATTTTGGTCTGTTGAAACCAGCTGACATGCTTAAGGCTCCGATATCTTCGATATTGTGTTATAATGCTTTGCAGTCAACCCATTTCTGAATACCTCCTCTTGTCTATAGGCGGTATTCACTGACGCCCTGTGCGTGGTGCATTGTGGGTAATTGAGGCGCAGGCGGCCATTTTTGTGTCCACGGAACGAACAGGGCGAACGTACGTATCAAGTGCTATCGTGCGGGTCTACAAGCAGTGGAATCCGCAGCTATATGTTGTTTATTGAGCTATCGTAGACTGTTATAGACGCGTGCACAGGGTAAACAACAGAAGCTAAAGAGCTGCGCGAACGACCTCGGCATTTTAAAGTTCAGGAAGTACCCACGGACAACTCCACTTGAACGAGACACCTCACTGAGATGCGACATCACGTATGGCTGGTACGGCTCAACCGCACAGTTAGGTACCATGGAATATGAGAAATATATGTCAAAACGGGCTGGACTGGAATCTTCCGGATGTGCCCTAGCAGTGAGCTCTCTTCACTATCAGTGCACGACTGCTCTTCACGCACTCCCAAGACACATTGCCGGTAAAAGAGCAATGCAACAATGTATCGCTTCCAGTCATGCGCATGCATGCAGCGTGCCGTCAGCCCCTCCTCGTCGTGTTTTGCAGCAATAAAATCCTTCAAAGAGGGCTCGCTAAACTTTGTGTTTGCCGTACTTGCCTCATTCGATCAGAAGAAGTTGGATGTTCGCATCGTCTGTGTCGGCCGGCTGCTAATCAAAGCAGACCACATGCAGATTTGGCGAAGGAACATAGGCGGGCAGAGTTGTTTTGCAGAAGGTTTGAAGAACTTTATAAACTCATTTATCTCTAATAACAAATCAAGTTTAGCTTGGCCAAAACTGCGCTGCATTTCAAGAGTTTTGTTGCAAAAAGGGTTTTCGAGCCCGTAAGGCAACGAAGTGGCGCTGTGGGTGGCAGCGGTTTCTTTAGCTTCTTTACCGCCACAGACGATGCAAACATCCGACTTTTTGTGATCGATTGAGGCAAGTACACCATATAAGTTTTGTATAAAAGATACTGACTATGAAACTCCATTTCTATGCAGAATATAAGCTACAAAAACTCAGCGGTTCAGTTGGTATAAACAATGGGCGGCACACACGTAATCGCACAAAGAGCGAGTTCGTCTGCCTCGACCGCGGCTCTTAACCCAGCCGCTTGTAACGTAGTTGCGTTCTTCGAGTGGTCAGTAAGCTTACAATTGGATTCTTGTGACGAAGTTCGTCCGTAGGACAAGGAATTCATGAATGTCGCAGATATTTATGCGTAGGCACAGGCCGACGCTTACCGTGCAGTTGCGGGTATCGACTGCACATGGGTCGGTGCCAAAGTCTTGTTTCGTACAGGTCTCTGTCCGCATCGCGCACACTTTGCCGATAAATCGAACTGTCACTCATGATACCGACTGAGTTTTCATAACAACGGTGCTGGCATGAGGGAGAGCGACAGAGCAAACGGACGCGCACAAACAGCTAAGCTAACCACCGCCCCGTACTAGTACTAGTCCACCGTCTACTAGTCAAAACAAGACGCAAAGATGGCGTCGGCTGCATACTGACGTCGGCTGTGACGTCACGTGAATACCCCTATATGAATTTATTCATGTGAGAAGTAATTTTCTTTCTTTTACTGCTGATTGAAAATATGTACCAATTTTTAAATTTAGAGCCGATTTGGTAAGATCGCAATCTGTTGATTGCGCATATTGTTCGGTGGTTTTCGCCTTCTGCTACGTGGTGTGTATTTGCCGGCAGGATCAATCATAGAGTTTATTATGCTCTAGTAAACCAGCTGAGCGATGGTATCGATGAGTGACGCAGAAAAACCTTCTCTAAAAATTTTAGGATTATTTTTCCTGTGACTCGCAACATGTTTCAGGAGGATGGTGTCAGTAGTGTGGGTGTTTTGGTCATTTTTGTAGAAAATTGAAGGTATTGATATCACTTTTATTGTCAATACTGTTCTTATTACTCTATGCCTGGACCACTCTATTCCTTTGAGTTCGGCAGAATCTTAGCATTTTGGTTGGTGCTATTATATGTAGACAGTAAAAATATTACTGTACATTTCAAAGATATGACTATCCCAAATTTTTACTTGTCAGTGAAGAGAGGTGTCCATACATGTGTAATTGTGCGGAAATATTAGTTGTAATTCATGCATACGGCAAGATGACTAGAATAAACCGTATGCTTTACCTGATGTTCGCGCGCACATCTCGACGCAACATGTTATGAAACATGAATTTATGTGGAAAGTGATCAATGTTACAAGAAAAAAAATGAAAGTAACATCTGAAAGCAATCTTAGGTAGGTAGGTAGGCATGGAGGAGAAGAGAAGGCAGGGATGTTAACCAGAAAGGCTTCCAGTCAGCTACTCTCCATTGGAAAAAAAGGATAAGGAGAATAATGAGCGGAAGAGAAAAGGGACGATGAACACAGTTACAATTCGCCACCCAAGCCAAGCCTAACAAAAGTGGTATGCTGTATCATACTTACCGGGCGATTGTCTTTCCCACCGCCGTCGTGTCTCCCGGCACTCCCGAATTCACCACCACCGTGTCCGCGACTTCCGTATCCGCCATTGCCGTATCTGCCATTGCCATATCCGCTACCACCGTGTCCACCACTGCCGTATCCGCCACCGTGTCCGCCACCACTGTATCCGCCATTGCCGTATCCACCGCCGCCGTGTCCACCATGGCCGTATCTGCTGCCGCCGTATCCACCACCGCCGTTTCCGCCACTTCCGTATCCGCCGCCGCCGTATTCGCCACTACTCTGTTCATCACTGCCATGCCTGTCACTACTTTGCATGTCACCGCCGTGTCCGCTACAACCGTGTCCATCACCGTCGTACCGGCTACCGCCTTGTCCGCCATTACCGCTGCCGCCGTCTTTGCTAACACCATGTCCGCCACTGCCGTATCCACCGCCGCTGCATCCGCCACCACCGTATCCACCATCGAGGTATCCACCATGGCCGTGTCCGCCACCGCCGTATCCACTGCCCCCGTATCCACCGCCGCCATAGCCGCCACCACCGTATCCGCCGCGGCCGTATTCGACAATCCTGTGTTCATCATTGCCGTGTCCGTTACTATTTGGTCCGACACCGCCGTGTCCGCTACACCCGTATCCACCACCGCCGTACCGGGTACCGCCTTTTCCGTCATCACCGCTTTTGCCGTCTTTGCTACTGCCGTGTCCGCCACTGCCGAGACCACCACCGCTATTTCCGCCACCACCGCTTTCGCCAACGCTGTGTCCGCCACAGCCGTATCCGCTACCCCCATCTTTGCCACCGCCGTGTTTGTCAGCCCCGTGTCCGCCCCCACTATGTCCGGTGCAGCCATGTCGACCACCTCTTTGATGTCCTCTGCCGTAGTGGGGCCCCCAGTCATCGTTCTCACCCTCACTGCCGTAGTGTCCCCAGTCGCCACGATGTCGACTATCTCTATTACGCCCATCGTCACCGTGATCATCTCCCCAGTCGCCATTGTAGTCATCCGAGTCGCCGTAATAATCACCCCAATCGCCATAAGAGTCCTTCGAGTCGTCACTGTGCCCACAGCCGCCGTAATGTCTCCCGCGGCCATGGTAGTCCGCGGCAGCAACTGTCAAAGATCAGGAGTGTACAAAGGTTCAGGGTCATTCCAAGCCAATTGATTCATACTATGCACCCTACCATCCTCGATTTCTTTGGAAAAAATTACGGCTAATCAAAGTATTACCACCAACATTATCTCAACTTATTTCTTGTTCGTTATCTTAAGTTTGCAGGCGGTATCAATCGTAGTCGCAGACAAAATTTGTAAAAAACAAACCTTTATACACACGTCAACGGAACGTTAACTGCAACTAAAATATGTTGCGCTAGTTTAGTAAAAACTGGAAAAAAAAATGGCTTCATTTTTAAATAAATATTAAAAAAAAATGTAAAAAGATGCATATTTAAAAATTTTGATTAAAATGTGCATGCAACCAGTAATAAATTCAACTGGTTTTCAAAGTTTCATGCAAAACATATAATGCAGTATCCTTGCGATCAAGATCAATAAAGTGCATAAGCAAAGCATTTTATCTTTTCAAAAAAGAAAAACACCTTTTTAACCGCATTCAGCACGACGCCAAATAGTGATGGGTCTCCAGTAAAATATCGAATATAGTACATTAGGCAGTATCCGTCAATGAGTATTTATAAAAAGTTAATGCGCCGTTTTTTGTTGCGAGTTAAATGTTAATTTAGCTAATTGACAACTTAAGTTCAACACTACCGGTGCTCCGCGCTTGCTCATCACTGCTGTTTAAGCTACTACCGACATGTGCGGCGCATGTACCTCGAACATCGTTTGAGATAACGACTTGGCATGATGAAACCCGCATTTCCCTTTATTTGGGTTAGCTCTGGAAAATGGCTCACAGAGGTCACCCTATATTTCACTGACTTCTGTATACAAGACTCTGATACGGCTTATAGCAATCGGAATCATTTGTCATGAATGCTTAAACAGTACTTCAAATCTAGAAAAACTGATATCAAAACGCAGAACCACAACCAACGCCACATGTTATTGATCTACTTTGTAGACGCATTTACGCACTGCGGCTAGTTTGGACTGCATCAATTATCATCGAGGGCACCTCATTGGTTCTATAAAAGTTGCTCCGCAGCTGTTCGGCTCCGCGTTACAGCACACCGCTCGACATTTTATGCCTCGAAAGAACAATGGGAGAGTTGGCGTGATTCGAATGTTATTTGGCTGGATGTTTGTAGAAAGTTTTCTTTGCGAGATTTTGTAAATTAACCGACTTACTGCGGTGCGACTTCTTTATTTGCTAAACTGTTGCATCTTTACTGCAACATTATATAGAAAATAGAAGATGCGCTGTTATATCTGATTTTTAGTCAGTGCAAAACCATTGTGATGCTTGTAAGCAGTTCATCGTAAGTAGGGGTGTAAGCTGGTATGTCGATGGTAAGGGTGTAAGGGTGGTCTTCTCTGACTATGCTGGTGAACCTGTTCGCTCGTCTGAGCTGGCTTTAACCAGAGATATGGACGAAAAGTGCTGCAATCATGGTATTCATTCTGCAGCAGCGAGGAGGGCTATCTATGTATGTGCAGCTTTTGGACCGCACCCGGAGAGAGTGGCAGGTGCTCCACAAAGTTAATAGCGCCCGAGATTCACAAGGCGATCACCGTAGAAGAAACAAGCCGATGCGATCGAGGCCGTCAGTATTCGTCTCTGCCATATAAGAAGGCCAGTTTCGAACTTTTTTTTGCATCCTCCACGTTTTCGTGTTTGCACTTTAAGAAGAGTGTGCAGGTAAATGAACACGATTAGTTTGTATGCTCGATTTTAGTTCTTGACAATTGAGTTCGTTCTCTTTTCGAATGTCACTGCTCTATATCGGTGTCTTATAAAGAATACGAAATAAATAGAACTGGAAGCTGTAACATAGATATGTTTTCGTAGAGTATCTACTCCTTCATTGTTCAACTGAACCGAACTGCTGGTATAAATGTTCGGGAGACACAAGGTCCACCTTTAAGGGATGAAGCAGAATAGCGTAGGCTACCAGCCTGCATATAAAAGCCCGCTTTCACCAAGCCGTATGAGCGCGTTTACCTGACCTAGGTGTAACATGTCTGACTCAATTCAATACTTTGTTTTTTTCAGGACCAAATGTGCATCCTGGAGTGGTTCAAAGACTGAAAGCTTCTACGAACAGATTGACCGGGTACCGAGAGCCTCTGAAACTGGCACTCAGCAATTATTCGAAACTGCCAAAAGGAACACAATGAAATTATCAACAGATACTAGAGCTGCAATTACAAATTCAAAGCAAGGTGAATCAAATGAATTGCAAGGATAACGTGCTGGAACAACAAATACAGGGATTGAGAAATAATTAGTGCTATATTATTTGACAGCGGCCCACAAAGCACAGGTATACATTAATAAAAGTCTATTTTTTTTCAGCTCTCTCGTACAAAGAACTGGAAATTTGTGTTTTGTAGCAGCTGATGGAAAGTAGTGGGAAAAGCTTGCATGTTTTTATCAATTTAAAAATATGAAATAAACCGGGCATCAGTGTTTGGGATTAGATTAAATGCAGTTATTATCTGCAGTGCATATATTTAAAAAATTGTAAAAGCTTCAGAAGAATTTTAAAAGGTGTGCCGCACACAGAAGACATACCTAGGCTCGAAACAAATTATGTTCGAAGTCTGGAAGGTAGTTTATGTCTAAAAGAGTTCAAAATCTTGGCAATGTAAATAATAGTTTTCTTCTGCAGTAGCTGTATTTTGTTATATTTATTTCCGGGTTGATAAGATGCGACAATTCAAAACAAGAAAAAGGCATGATAAATTAAGTTTACACCGGAGCTTTCCATGCTCCGGTGAAAACAAATCCGCTTTCGAAGAGGTATGTTACTTACATTTCTGTTACATAACACCTCAATATCTATGATTATCGAAAACTTCAATTTCTTTATTTGTTTCAATCTATGTCTGTTAGCTGCTATCTCACCTGGGCGGCGGCCGTATGAACTTTGAACTATACGTGAAGCGTCCCGGCAGTGCGTCTTGGAAAATGTAAGCCGACAAACCCCGCCTGCAACATGCCTCCGACGAGTCGGCTCCGCAGTGGCTGGCGCCGTGCTGTCTGTTTTTACCTCCTTTTGGTTGTGATGTTTTCTTTTTAATAGGCCTAGTGCGCAGGCAGTACAGCGTTTTATGTTCGAGATGAGTGAGTGCTATCACGGGAATCCGAGCAGCAGTGCGCACTGTTACGATAACAAATGCTTGACAACAAAAATCTGCGAAGGTGCGCGACGAAGGGTGACTCTGTAATCCAGTTATCGTTTTGAATATAACCATTATGCGTTTTTATATTTAATGTGCGTTGAGTTCTTCCTTTTCTATTTCCACCCCTTATTTTTCTAACTAATCCGGATTGGGTTGATTAAGACCATTGATTGTGACGACACGAGTGGAAGGATTGGAATTGCGAGTACAGCTTACGTGACTTAATATACAATATCGATCATCAACGCTGTTATCAGGGATCAAGACTGAACAGGAGCGACAGCGGGCATTAGCGACGACCTCAATGCTGGAACGAAGAGTGAAAACATGTCGGTTAGCGACCTCCTTAGCACATTGCATGAGGACCGTTTTCTTTAGCATCCTGCTTGAACGACTTGCTCTGCCGGTGTCAACGGGAGCGTCATGCAGCACAGCAGCAGCAACATTTCAAGTAATGCCACACCCGAGGAAAAATATTTGTGACTTCTAAGGCAGCGGAGATGCGGCGATAGCGAATGAGTGGCTGGAGAACCTGTAGACAACAGTTATCCCGCAATAGTGGCCAGAGACAATTCTACTGAAGAGCGCCAAATGCCACCTTGTTGTAACCGTCAAGGATTTTCTGCGTTCCCAAAGTGGGTATCTCACGGCAAAACCTCGAATACTACTTCCTCCGCACCTTCTGCAGCCAGGTCAGACCAGTCAGAGGAAGAAACATGCAAGACCGCGTTCAGCAGAGAAGCGAATGCACGACAGCACACTTCAACTGAAAGGTTGTTGTTTTCCGAGAAGCTAACCTCGATTTTTGTGATACGCGTGAGCAAGTGCTGACAGGTTTTCATTCGAAACTGCTATGCGCTGTGCTGCTTGGGTGCAGTCACGAAAATTAGGACGGCGTCTTACACGATATCATAGATTTCGAAATGTTTGACCGAGAAAGAGCAGCGGATTAACGGGGCGAGGGAGAAAATAGCGGTAAGTGACTCACCGCGTAAAGTGACTCACCGCGTAAGGGAAAGAGGAGATCACACCTAACCAATGAAAGTGGCGAATGAAAATGCTACAACTGCGAACGTTTCAGACATATTTCACGGGAATGCCCCGAGGAGAAGCGATAAATGAGATCTCAGTGATGCGGTATGACCGGCCACATCCAGTACCTATCATTGTTTGGACCCAGCGGCCAACAGCGCGACTAACACAGCGATACGCAAAGAAAAGATCGCCGTAGGAGCACTGCTCAAGCAAGTAACCTGGAATTGCACAAAGACCCTCATCAGCATGCTTGCCAAAGGCAGCTCTGGGTGCCTCCTCCGCGCGTGGGTAGCAGCGCGATGTGGCGCAGAGCTGACGGATCACTCGACAGCGCTCTCCTGTTTCGGCAGTTAGGGCGCACCATCGACACGAGCGATTGGAAAGTGCTACGCTGACCTGGAGATCGACGAGGTCAAAGGCAAGAGCATTCCAATTCAAGTTGTTCCAGACGATGCTTTGTCGATCGATCTGATTGTGAGCAGAGGTAACAAAGAGCTTCCATACAAGTGTTAAGGAAGGCTTGGAGATTGTCTGTGTTTTTGGTGCAAAGCCTGTCCTTTCTTATCTGGAGCCTTTAGATAAACCGAAGCTGCCTATGCAGATCACTAGCGAGAGCGTCCTGCAACTTAACTCTATCAGCTGGATCTCACTGTCGATTACTTCGGACCCTTCGGCACCAGATTCTTCGGTACCTTTGGGAACGAAATCTTTGTCGAAATAAAAAATGGTGATATTGCTATGCTAGTTTTCATAAGCGAGGACCAAGAAGTCGTTAGCAGAAATGAACAGCGAGGGTGGCGAGTAAGCGAAGTTAATGTTCTTGAGATGACCGATGAGTCAAATTGCAAAGTAGACTAGACAGAGATTTAGTGCGTTGGAACAGATGGCAACCGACCGAGGCACAATAGCTGGAGGTTGGAGATTCAGGGACCATGGAATAAAAGGGTTGGCTTCTTAGGCTCTTGAACCAATACCAAGAATGTTTCGCGAACAATTTGAGCAAGCCAGGGTGTATCCCTGTCCTGAAGATTGACAATAATGAAATGCTGGGCGGTTCCCTCGTGGCGGTTAGGCCGTACAAGAGGAATGACGCGGAGAGATCATTCTCGCTCCGCGGGACGCAAAGCTTGACAAGGTAGAGCACAATCGCAATACTTCCGTCAACAAGACATCTGACGAGACATCTTGGAAGACATCATTCGAGATGTACGGATACCAGCCAGAATTTCACAGCACCGCCAAGAAAAAATTGTGAGCAGCGAGGACGCACACTGGGAAGAGCCGAAGAGCTACGAACATACATTCGGGAACCTATTTCTGCTGAACAGAAGTAAGGCAGTGTACGATAGCCGACGCTATCCAGCTCGCCTCCACGACATCGGTGATCTTTTTTTTATGAGAAGAGCTCCTGAAAAAACAGGAAAGCTCACAAAAGTCCAGCCCAAGTACAGAGGACCGTTGGTGGTTACTCAGGTATTGCCCTTTGACACCGAGTGACACAGCTCGACCAGCCTAAGAGCACACGGTTTGCAACTACGACCCACGTGTCACAGTTGAAGGGGTGAACGTCGACAAAACCTTAAGACCAGCCGGGTAATGACATCTCCAGCGAGGAAGACGAGAATGTAAGCGAAACGGAAAGTGCCTCGGAGCCGCTCAGATGTCATAACGCAAACACGTGTAGCAGAGGTCGGACTGACATTTATTTTTTTTTCTTTTCTGGCGCTTATATGCCATCCCCCAGTCTTTTATTCTCTTTTTAATTTAACCAGGACGTTAAAATCAGCCAGGATGCCCGGGTGTTAGCCACTCACTTACTGTGCCGAGAATTCCTGCCTGGGCGGCGGTCGGCCAACCTTGCACCGCACGTTTAAACGGGAGTGCGCCCTGGAACATGTGGACCGACAACCCCCGCCTACAGAGTGCCTCCGACGAGTCGGCTCCGCATCGGCTCCGCAGTGCCTCGCACCGTGCCGTCCGTGTTTTTCTCCTTTTGGTGGCGATGTTTTCTTTTTGAATAGACCTAGTGAGCAGCCAATAGAGCGTCCTATGTTTGAAGGGAATGGGTGAGAGCATGGAACTCTGAACAGCAGTGCGCAGGGAGGCGTCAATAGACGCTTCACACAGAAATTATACGACAGTGCGCGACGAAGAGTGCATTTGTAATCCCGTTATCATTTTGAATATAACCTTTATACCTTTTATCTTTTAATGTGCGTTTAATGTTTTCTTTACCAATTTTTTACTTTTTTTTTAACGTGTTAATGAGGCAGCCTAGCTAAGTTGTTTCTTGCGCAGACGAATATAACCTGAGTTTTTCAGCTTGAAATGGAGATAATTCGAACCATAGCAATGTTTCAGTTTGTCCAGAATTTCTTTGCACTTAACTCTTTTAAATCGCTTTATATGGATCTGAAGATGCTGCTATTGTATACGCACATAACAAATATTCCAGTATCTTTAATGCACACTACGACCTTTATATAGATATTAAAAAACAGTAGGTCTAGGCTTCTTCCCTGAGGCACATCGCTTAGCATGGTAGAGAAAAGAAAACTGGATTGTTATCGAATATTCGGACATGATTTATAAAAATTTAGGGATGTACTACCAGTTTCATAATATTGTTTTCAGAAACTTTGGGAGTCAGAACGTTGTGGTTAGTGGATAAAGGTTTTACTGTAGTCAATGAAAAGTTCGAGAGTAAAAATACAATTTTGTTGTTTTACAGCCCGTTTTTTAAAGGTTTGACTATTTGGCATTCGAGTATTCTAGTAAAATGTTTACTGTATGTTCTCCTCTCCATCCTGACATATTGCACAAAATTTGGACGCCGTAGGGTAATTCGTTCGCGCGCAACACGACTTTAAAATATGCCGTTTTCATGTCTAAAGTTGGGACTATTTCTGCTGGCAACACTGAGTTTCTGACGTCGCAAACAGTATACCAGGGTGACTGTCCGCTTTCTTCGTGACTATAAAATTGTGGGGCTTATATTGAACACGTACCTCAGACATTTTATGAAGTGCGTCATGATTTCCATACTTTATTTTCACCATCCAACGCAGGTACGAGTGTTCTAATACTGAGGGTGCCGTAACCATTTCGTCAACTGGGACGTCGTTTCTAGCCGTGAAAGCAGTTTCGGTTTCGATTTGCTGTTTTTCCTATTTAAAAGCACTTCTAGATGGAATTTCAAAAAACGTTTTATTTGATTTTTTTTTTTTGGAGTCAGGACATGCCGAGGAATGTAATTTAACTAAAAACACAAAATGATGAAAAAAACCACAGAAGTTGCCCTTTAAGACCCAGCGATGCAGTGTTTAACAAATTTCTCTTTCGGAAATCATACTGAGCCTAGGACAAAATGTTTTTATCTTTACAAAATTGATAGTGGAGAGAAATTACTTTTTCTAAACTCTTAGAAAAATAAGAATCATAGATATTGGGCTGAGGTATGTGCAACATTTCTATCACAACATTCCATACTGTAAAGGGGAATAGCCAATTGAAGAGAAGATGATGAAGAGAGTATCGGGTGCCGTACAGAAAGAAGAAAATTAGTGAACTGAAATGTACAAAGGGCGGTGTGTATTCATATAGCTAGATGGATTTATTGAAAGGAAAAGTGAGAGAGGTTGGCCGGAATAATTCAAATCTGGCCCTATTCATATATAGGCACAAACGACCCATCTACATCTGCAGCTGCAGTTAGTGACGAGCTAAGTAATTACATGTCTCGGATAACGACAATAAAGAATAGTGCGCTCGTGAAAAAAAAGTCACGAAAATTCGAATACTGAGTGGCGGCGAAAAATAATGGCACCATGCAAAAAGTTTTTTTTTTATGAGCCAATGAGTGCCAAGCACGGGAAGTAATAAGAGTGTGATCAGAGTTTGAAGGCCGACTCCTAAGCGAAGAAGTTAAATAACCTATGAGGTCGTTCTACGAGAACGATGCGGTTTCTTACTACCTTCAAACTAAACGAAATGTACTCAGTGGTAATCAGAAGCGGTTATTATTACTAAACCTAAAACGGGTGCATCGGAAATGGAAGAAAAATTGGGCTCACATTCAGCTTTCCGTCGCTTGCACGCTTTCCGCAGTGGACTGTGTGGGACGTGCATGCACATTGTCTGTATGTGCATGCGATATCAGACTTTACCCTTATGCTATACTCATCTGGCCTTACGGCGATGACAGTATCAAAACTTGACGAGGAAGGATCCATATTGGAAAGTCGCGACAAAAGCCCAGTTATTGATTACATAAAGAGACTGATACGAAACGCAATGCATATTGAAAATTAAGAATAATTGTTGCAGGTACCATAGTGAGTTAGTGGTGCTCCCTGTCGGTTACAGACAACTGTTCTAAATCAGGAAGTCTTCTGCTGGAAATTCGCGGAGATGCCGAAGAACCTAAACATTCATCCCTTCATCAGCAAGGAACAGGCAAAATATTTCATACAGATGAAAAAAGAAAAAGAACTTCAAAATAAACCATCAAGCATACTAATGGATTTTACTGACAGCTAAACATTCATTTGTCAGGATGCTTAGCAATATATCATTAACAATATAGCAATATATAATATAGCTATATATCAATTCTCAGGCAACGTTGCATCCAAATTGCCTCATCAAATACTGACCCCCAATGAGGTATTCACGTGGGTGGAGAAAACTGTGAAAAAGTGTTGTAGTCCCCTCGGTGCCCGAAGTTTTCCAAGAAAATGAAGGTGGTCTATGTAGAGCGATACCATCAAAAATGACTCGCAGGCTTCAGCACATCATGCTTTTATTTCGCTCAAGTGTTGCTTGCGGAACCTACGTCGGTACTCAGCGACCCTGGAGTTTAACTGGCGAAATATAAATGAGCATTCCAAGAGACATTTAGATAGCCAAATATTAGAACAATTTACTGAGAGGGCCATGCAGCTGTACCTAATGTTTTTCCTCGCTTTCGGCTGTAGCGTACGCTACAGTGAAGACTGAGAACTGCGCACCACCTATGTAGAATTCAAGGACTGAATCTGCAAAATGATTACTTCGCTTCAAACAAAAAGAACCCTGAATAAATTAAAAAAATAAAAGTCCTTGATTGATGCTTTGCAACTACTATAATTGATAGTTTTACTAAGAACACTTCAGTACGCAGCCGACGGCGAATAGAGGTGATAAGACAAAGTCATCATAATTTTATTTTCAGACCCCTTACGTTCCTTGAGCTCAGAAATAATGCTATTAGATAACTTGTCTTACCGAGAACTCTAAAAAAGCAGTTGAGTGCTTCTCAACCGTACATTTAAAATAAGACTTTTAAACGTGTATCTTTTTGTGTTGTTTCCAGTGTTTCTTTTATTTGAAGAATAACAAAACAAATTTCTTTAATTTTTCTTTCTAAATGAGCGCGCCATTCAATTGTTGCAGGAAAACGTTGCGTAGGCATGCGTATTTTAGTTGAGGTTTTACAATTTTGTTTGTGTCTAATATTTGCTACCGCATACCGATGGTAGCTTAGGCTAACAAGCTTGGTAGCAAGAGAAGGAAAGCATAGCAGGGGCCGGCAGAAAGTTAGGTGGGCGGATGAGGTTAAGAAGTTCGCAGAGGTGAAGTGTATGCAGCTAGCACAAGACCGGGTTGATTGGAGGAATATGGGAGAGGTCTTCACCCTGCAGTGGGTATAGTCAGGGTGATGATGTTGATGATGGTACAAGCAAATTTTGCTTGGTGGTCATAAAAACATCCTAGGATTCTCCAATATTACATCACTGAAGAATCTAGCATTTGTTTTCCCCCACCACGGAGAAGGACAATAAGAAATACAAGAAATTAGAAAATCGTGGCGTACAGGTGTCATTTTTATTTTTCTACTCAAACTAACCAAATGCTGATGCTGGAAGGTAGCTATAAAAATGAGTGAGCGTCCAACATGCGGAAAAAAATTAGTTAGATGGAAGCGACGCATAATTTGCAGTCTCAAATGCTGGCGAAGGTGGCTTTGAGTTATGCTAATAATGAAAAGATGTGTTTTTTTCACTGTAGCGTCCAAAAGTCAGGTAAACATGTTTTGAAACAGTCTGCTGCTGCTCTGAGAAAAATTATTCGAGCCCTTCGCAATGATTGCCAATTATTATAATTCACAAATCATACTGCTACTTCCCGGTTTTCCTTGTATCGCTGGGCTCATTTTTATGCTAGCCGAGGTGTACAAACTTCTCGCGTGGTTATATGTTGCTGAATACAGAGTAGATTTATTTATTTATTTACTTCTTTCGTTCACTGGAATAATCTGTGCACTATTTCAGGTCGAACTGGTGCAGTTTATTTCGTTTATTCGTATTCTGAAACTCATGACGTTGTCGATACTATTAAAAGTGGTTAGGCGCTCATTTGATCGCAAACAATCGGTTAGGCTATAAAGAAAGGTCAGGTTTGTGTCGAATCAAATGCGTTCACCTTCATGGAAATATTGCAGCTTTCGCTCGTAATAACCTAGCGCTCAAAAATTATTATCCCGATGAAATGCATCGAAAAATACTTGCCCACGGTAATGGCGATGAGAATAGCAAGTGTCTTCATGGTGGAGGATAGCTAAAGTGAGCTATGCATGAACTGCCCGTGCGAAGTGCAAGATCGGCTAAATATATTGCGAACGGTTGCTTTGCACGCGGTTTCCGTTGGAGCCGCGTCTTCCGACTGTTGCGGTCTGCGCATGCGCAAGCTACTGCAAATGTTCACTAGCATCTTCGGTTACAATAACAAAAAAACGATGCAGTCCTGACACTGGAATGCTTAGTAGCGTTCCACATGCACCACGGCAACAAAATACTTCGACTGACCTTAAAAATTCGCGGTGGGTACAGCTCTCGACAACTTTTTGTGCTAACTACAAAAACACCATAAAGGAAAGCTCGGGTGGCAGTAAAAGGAAAGTTCCTGTTGGATGTTTACCCAAACGAAAAGAGTGGGAGTCAGAACTCAGCGAAGATAAGGTGTTATGCACAGTGTAGCTGAAATATACGTAGTCAAAATGCCCCTGTCTGGAAAGCAGCTGCCTACGATGCCTACATCAAGACAGTCAATATGCGACACTCTACCGCTTAATAGTGCGTTAAATAAAGTTGTTTTCTCCTCCTCCTCCTCTACATTTATTCTATAGTTTTGCTTTTCAAAACTTCAAGGTACCTGCTTGGATTTCGATGCATGTGGTGCCAGAAAATTAAGAGGGGTCTTTTTTTTTTTTTTCAAATCTATTTTTAAATAAAGGCGTTTCCCTTGACGCCGCTCGCGTCCAAATAACAGCGTGTCACTAGATACACCTTCACAAATTTCATCTGGTTTGTTGTTGGTTTGTTTGTTTGTTTGTTGTCCCGGAAAGTGTTTTGTTATGATTGTGCACTAGATAAATTTATATTGAGGTCTGCAGGTATCTCATTGTGCGCGAGTGGCCGGCTGTTCGCCGCTATCTAAACGCGGCTGGGATTCAAGTCATGTTTCCGGGGTCAGCTGTGAAGCGCCCTAAGCATTCAGCGAGCGCATCTGTGCCTAACTAGTGAATTGATCTTGTATTGAGAAATATATAGTTTCTCAAAATCTGTTTACCATAACTAACTGCTGTCGTAACTAAAACGTTTCCTAACTTTACCTAACTTCAAATTATTTTAACCTCAAAATTCCCTAACATTATTTAACCTTTACTAGCTTTACATTACTTCTATTTCGATTCATCTTATTATATGTAGATATTAGGAACAACAATGAACAAGTCCTCGAATCCAAAATACCAAATTCATTTTCTAAAAACAAAAACAAAACACATTCATATGCCTTCGCTATATTGACTATATATTCACAATATGGCAGCCTGGGATCAGAATCAATCTAATCGTTCCTATCCCCTCTTAATATTTATCACAGTTGCATTAACTTTGCTTGTATGTTTTTGCGATTGAAACTCGATTTCCGCGACGCCCTGGTGTTGGTGGAAAATGGAAAGCTTAAATTTCTGTGTACGAAACGCCAACTGATCAGTAAAACTACCTAGGTTTCACCAGTCATCATCCGAGACATTGTAAGCAAGGCATATTTCTAGGACACGCGACACGACTTAGAAGAATATGTAGCGATGATAATGATTACTTCAATGAACAACATTCAACAATGGCAATACAAATTCAATGAAACTATCCTTGAAACTCTTTTAATATGATGTCACACGCTGCCTCATATATAAAGCGGAAGTTACGGGATCTCCTGCCTCACATATAGAGCGGAACTTACGGGATCTCCCCGCTCCTCCGAGCGTGCTCCGACATTAATCTCCAGACAGCGACCGGCAAGCACTCGCCCTTCACGATGGGCCGCAGCGAGAACAGCCGAGAGTATGCAAAATCAGAGCGCAGCACTCCCGCGGCAGTGCGCTCTGGGAAGTTTTAGTCTTCCAGGCCTCTCTTGCGGCTGCTCTCTCTGGAAAAGTGTCTTTTTTTTTTTTCACCGAGCCCGCGATCTACACCTCGTTCTCCTCATCTGAATGGCTTCGACGGCTCATCTAACAAGAAAGCCGTGAGAATTCCTTTTGACACGGACTGTCGGTTAATAGAATATTGTTCTCACCTTTGTTTAACCTCAATCTGACTTGGTATTTTTACGCTGTGTTTTCTGTGTAACTTCTGCCCCTGGTTATTATATCTGGAATACTTGCTTTGTTATCTTTATAGTCTTCTTTTACAGCAGTGTTTATTTATTGTCGAATTTTTCCCCTCTTCTCATTTACCGAGCCGTTTTTTGCCCGTATCCTGCCCTGCCGTTTCTTTTTTTGTATAAATATAAATAGCTATAAATATTCAATTGTCGTAAAAGAGTGACTTTCTTCAACTTATTGCTCAATCACACACCGACACACGTAGTTTATGGGCTGTTCTCAAACCTCATAGAGGGATGACGGGTAACCGTAAAGGGCATCCCGCGCCGCTGTTGACCGTAAAGGGGGTTTGTAACATATGACCCTCGAGAAAGCCGCCACTTTAAACAGCAATGATCGGCTCACAAAACGACCAAAAAGCTCTGAATGCGAGCCTTCTTGTGTAAAGAAATACTCCAATGCACTTCCAAACAAACAATACTCTGCGGAAATACCTCTCCATGCTAACGTCCAAATAACGCCGAAAAAAATATTCCCTCAGGCGCCAAGGATAACATACAAACATAACACTAACCTCAGATATGTTCTAGAACAATATAAAATGGACATCAAGCTTCAAAAACAACCTCATTCTTGCACTCGACCCTGATGTAAGACTTGCAAACATTTACAACATTTAAAAAGCCACCCTGGCTAAATGTACTGCAAGGTATTTAAATTTTCACATATTATCAGCCATTAATTGCACATAGTCAAACGTTATATCAACTTTCTAGAATGCTCCTTCTGTCATAAAAAAGTATATCGGAAAGAAAGGGCAATCAATGAACATAAGGCTAAACGTTCATTGGGCAGACATAGGCAAAAACCTCTCGAAAACAATTTCCCAGCATTTCAATCAGAAAGACCACAGTTTCGAAAAAATTAGGTTACTTATTCTGCAGTTGTTTCGTTGAGATTCGAGTTGATGTGCCACGATCACAAGCGAAAAATCACGGAGCCGATGCACCATGCGGCCGCCTGCGAGAAGCAACGCGTTCGCCCGTCTCCGTGTGCTGTGCGATTTCAGCGCACGACTGTATCACGCAAGTGACCCGACATCTGAAGCCACCAGGTTTATTCAGATGGGCTCAGATTTCACCGATTCGGGGCTTATTTTAACCCGCGCATCGTGGCAGTGACGCTAAGCCTAACGGCTGAGCCGCTCCCCATCGCTGGGTTGCTCACCCCTCTTGCTGCAATATGGCTTCTACCTTGTAACATGGCTTTAACCCGTCCGAAATGTAATGGTCCACAATTTCGACGGCCCATGATACTGGTTATTCTGTCCCACCGCTCCTTTAGAACGAGAACCTTTTCAAACTTGTACAACGTCGCTTCCAGTCCAGAAGCGGACGTAAGGTGGCGGCCGACACGAAAGCGGCCTCCCCAGCTCAAGACAACAAGGACGCTTACGCGCAGCCCCACGGCCATCCTGTCCGAACTACTGCCCAACCAAAAATTGCGGCAGGTATGCAATGGTGTCCACGACCCATGCCACACTCGCACCCCCAAGACATCGTTGTAAACCTCACGCTCCGCGTTACGGTGAGCTTCAGAGTGTGCTCCGAAATGGTGAACTGGGAGTGGCTCTCACCGCCTACCTTGGCAAGCAGGCTTCAGCCACTCGCAACATCATCCCGGCATGGGATCGGGATCTTGTAGTAGTAAGCACTCAGGACCCACCCACAGCGGACCGCCTAATGCGTAACTTCAACTTGGACACTGGCAAGGGACCCCTCCCTAAGCGTGAAAGGGACAGAACACTGGAATTTAGATCTAAAACTTTTTTGAGCGAAATGAAAAGACTGATGTTTAAAAATGTTCGATTCCACAACGCTTTTGGTACAAACGCCGTAGAAAATATTCACCGAGAATTTTTCAATCAGTGCATGCGCCCTTTTTTATGTAGTCCGAATCTGGAAACCATGAGGAGCGACCGCGATGACGACTGGTGGTTGACAAAAAAGATGCACCGATGAGAAATATAAATTTCACTCGCCAGGCTGTAATTCTACATTTTTTACTTAGAGTAACGCCCTTTTTTGTTTCACAATCAAGGCTTTTACGGCCAATAACGCACGCCTCGTAGACGAAAGTTTTACTGGGTACTATCATCGCTTCATTCACGGAATTCTAACGACTGTGGCGCCATCTAGTGGCGAAACTAGGAAGCATGTCTCTCGCGGTGCGCAAGGAGGGGTGGTTTTTATTTAAGAACGCAGTGGAAAGAGTGCAAAATATAATGAATTATGACGAGCACCCTTAGAAGAAAAAAGAACACTGTGCACTTACGAAAATCATCGATATTTTGCTGACATATAGTCATGTGGGATCCTACACTGAAAGTAATAGAGTTTCTCCGCTAGCTAGCGCCTCAGTTGTTTTTATCTGATTTTCAATGGAAAATAAAATTGTAAAGTGTCTTTCCTTTTATATTGTAGTGCTCGATCTGTACTATATAAGGCAAGGTCTTTTCATCTGCACCATAATCTTATGACATATTTTGGCGACTATTCTGTCCCCTGAACATTTGAAACAGATCGGCGAAATCTGCCGAGGTGGGATCTCTGTGGCCAGCCAGAAGACAAGCACGACCCTCAAAGACAAAGTGCCGTGGCGAGCTGGCGAGCTCGCAGAAGTACGCAAGTTGGGAAAGATGAACGTCGCGGTTCTCACTTTTATAGAGAAGGTGATGCCGCATGTTGTGCATTAAAATTCAGAACTGGCTGTCATACGTGAATGCAAGCGTACTGTGCGGGCTTGTGCGAGGTGGAGTACTATCGGGCATAGGGCCAACACGTGTCCTGCCCCGGACCCCTCAAAGTGCTGCCTGTTAGGACAATGTGTTAAATTTCTCCAAAAGGCACTGCTCCACATGAATGTAAACCGTCGTGTGTAATCTGCGACTTTGTCCACCCCACAGGCTCACCGGATTGCATGGCAAAATTTTGAGGTATTTGGACGCCCAGAAACAAGGCCTGGCAACATGGCGTCTTGAAAACGAACACACCTGGAAAAATGCCAGGTCACGCCACTCGTGGAGCCAATGACAGCGCGGAATGAGGCAAACGCACCCCCGGCTCACGTGACAGTGACGCCAAGGCACCCTACTGCGTCCAAGCTGCAAGGGTGACAGACACTTCCCGGTCCTTCAGACAACCTCTTTGCTTCAGACCGGCGGCGCTGCCGGCGCCCATGCCTCCGCGCCGTAACATAAGCAGGTGAGCAGCTGGGCAGGGGTTGCCACCTCTCTTATCCCCTCCTCAACCTCCTTCCCTCTCGCGGTCCCCGGCGTAGACGCCGAAGCCTCAAACAAATCAAGCTGCTCAGGGCACACACCGAGAAATAGCTTGTTAAAATTCAAACTTTGGAAGCTAGACGCACAGACGCGTCGAGTCTCCAGAGCTCAGATGCCATGGAGAGTGAGCCGGAGTTGCCACCCGGCAGCTATGGCCGCCATGGAGGCGCGTCTCGCCTTCCAACCGCAAAACACGGTGGAGGCTGCCATGGACCCCGTCGCAGCCAAATGCTCATCAATGATTGCCGCAACTGTCTCCAAATACATGCAGGATTATCTCAAAACGGTTCGTCGTAGTGGGAACCTTAAACATATGTCCCGGCTCACAAATACAGGCCGTCGAGCTGGGGACCGTAAATATATGTCCCGTCTTTCAAAATACTCCCACATTATTACGGATGCGCACGACCAGGACTCCAACCTCGCACCTACTTCAGGTGCCGGCTCCGCGGTGGCGTCTGTACCAGTCTCCCTAAATATCACTCAAGACGGGACAGCTTAATCAGCCCCAAATTATGTCAAAAACTATTGGTAACGCAATGAAAATATAGGGGCTTCAGGAACTGGCAAAAACGCGCGAATTTGCGCCTCTACTTAGAAACATTCGAAACTTTGCCCGGCGTGGTCACCCTCCAGGAACTAGTAGCGGCGGACAAATTAACAAACTACATGACGTTCCAGCGAGACCCCTCGTCCTGTCTGTTCATACACATATCATGCACGGCCACAAAAGTGGATCTACACCTAACATTCCCCTATTCGTATGTGATGCTGACGATCTTTTCACTTCGCCACTCAGATCCTCCCATGCACATACTGAATATATACTGCTACCTCAAACTAAAGCGAGTGATGTTCGTAGACATCTTTAGCCGCGTGCGGAAGACAGCAGGTCTAGACCTCTTCCTAATATTGGGTGACTTCAGTGCCCTCTTTAAGCTATGGGGGTACCGTAAGGAGGAGGTGCGAGGACGGAAACTGGCAGAACATGTGTCCGCACTGGGCATTACCCTCCGCACTGACCCCGTTTACACAACACACGTAGGTAACTTCTTGACGCGGTACAAGTGTCAGGATGTTACCCTCACTCGCAAAATACGACGAAACCTTCGGCAGCGACCACTGCCTTCTCAATGCCGAAATCTACACACGCCCCCTCAAGCGTCCTACCAAACAAGCCCACATCCCTAATTGGGCTAACTTCCCGCAAAAGTTTGCCGCCACTGCCAACAGGCCCCTAGCAGAGCAAAGGTACACCAACTGGTTCCGTTAACTGATGTCACACCTTCGCACACGTGAAACCCAGATCCAGCTCAGAGAGGAGATAATGGCAGTGGATAAGTACCTCCTTCAACTCTGGGAAGCTGGCCGCAGCCTTACACGCAGCTGGCGTCGCCAAAAACACAACCGAAAATTTGAAGAAGGTATTTCCTATATCACCCACCGAGCCGCCGAGTACGCGGCCCAGCTCGCGGACTCGAACTGGGGGGATCGTTGCAATACAACGGCCCGGATAATGTCTAGCCGTAATACATGGAGGCTCTTCCGAACTTTCATTAATCTAATGCAGACCCACACCGAAACCCAAAAACATTTACACTGAGCAATCCACTCTTTTAAAGGCACCACTATGCAGCCTGCACAGCTCACGACCCCCGAGGATAGCTCTACTCCTACGCAGGTAAGGAGAACTTGGAGCTTGACAAACCTCTCCAGTTTGACGCTCTTCAGGCCAGTCTAGTCGAAATGAAGAGAGGCACTGCGCCGGGTCGGGACAAGGTCACCGTCAAGGCTTTGGTGAACCTGCCTGACGTGACGTACCAGTACCTATTCGAATACATTAACGCAATCTGGACAGGGGAAACCCCCTTACCCATCGATTGGAAAGCGGCACTTGCGACCTTTATCCCGAAATCTGACAAACCAGTCGACACGGATAACCTCCGCCCCACCTCTCTCACCTCCTGTGTGGGCAAACTAATGGAGACTATGATGCGCGACCGGCTATTCGAGTATCTTGAATACAGGCACAGTTTCGCGGACACTATGTTCGAATTTCGCCCACACAGATCTGTAAAGGATCTCCTTCTTCAAATTTATCCTAGAAATTCTCAACCCATTCTAACACCGCCACAATGACCGGGTTGTACTCGCCTTATAGCTTAGTGCACTTAACATAAATAATGACGTATTAAACTGGATTGAATGTTTTTTGGTGGCCGCACACAATACGTTACAGCTGATGACCATAATTTCGATCTTTTATCGGTAACATCGGGCGTTTCTCAAGGATCCGTACTCTCCTCTTCTCCTGCTACTTATCTCCTGGACCTCTCCTGCTACTTATCTATATTATTGACCTTCTTGATCCTGTAACATCATCTATCCGACCCTTCCCTGATGACTGTGTTATATTTATAGGGAAATTTGTAACCCATCTGATATCGTTGCTTTGCAGCGCGATACTAATAACATTTCTGCATGGTGTGAAACTTGGCTAATGAAACTTAACGTATTCAAATGCAAAACAATGAGAGTAACACGGCTTCCTAACAAGGCTAACCCAAACGTTCTTAATGGCTCTCCTTTAGACTTTGTTTCAGGATATAAGTATCTTGGCGTACACATCAGCAGTGACCTCTCATGAAAAACGCATATCGAACATGTAAGTAACAACGCTAATCGCATGCTTGGCTTCCTTCGCCGTAACTTTCCACTTACACCGGTTTCTTTAAAGCTACGTCTCTACAAAACGGTCCTTCGTAATAAGATAGAATACGCGCCTTCTGCGTGGGATCCTAACATCAAGACTCTTATTAATATCTTAGAATCTGTCCAGAATCGTTCAGCTCGTTTTATTTTGAATAACTACTCCTGTTCGTCTAGTGTTACACTCATGAAGATAACCCTAGATATCACAGTTACGGCTTCCTTCGCCGTAACTTTCCACTTACACCGGTTTCTTTAAAGCTACGTCTCTACAAAACGGTCCTTCGTAGTAAGATAGAATACGCGCCTTCTGCGTGGGATCCTAACATCAAGACTCTTATTAATATCTTAGAATCGGTGCGTGTCATTTTTCTCAACTTTCCACATTCCACAAAATATAATACACAAATGAATCCTTGAAACAAAGTCTTTTCATTGATCCGAGTTACATATCATCCCGCATTGACCATCGTTTTAAAGTTAATGTTTCAAACCTCAGGAATAACCAGTTTTTCTACTATTTCCTCCCCTAGATCCACTCAGTCTGGAACCACCTGCCCGCCTGCATCGTCTCCATTTCTGAGCCCGAATTTTTCAAATCTGCGCTTCTTCATCAGCTATGTTTAAAAATTCTACATAGTTTTATTTTTTGTATAAGTAGTTAAATCACTCCTATCTGTAACGCCTCTACGGCTCTGGTAGTTACCAAAAAAATAAAGAAATAAATAAATAAATAAATAAATAAATAAATAAATAAATAAATAAATAAATAAATAAATAAATAAATAAATAAATAATATAAAAATAAATAAAAGACGGCTTTGGCGCTTTTGTATGGATTACCGTCACATAAATAAGATCATTAAAAAGATGCCATCCACTTCCTCGAATAGGCAATGCTCCAGCATTGCCTATTCCAGGATGTGAATGGCATTTACGGAGCCAAATTCTCCTGCACTGACCTACGATCTGGTTATTGGCAAATTGCAGTTGCTGACCAAGACTAGAAGACTGCGTTTGTCACGTCGGATGGGCTATATCACTTCAAGGTTATGCCTTACGGCTTATGCAACGCCCCAGTCACGCTCAAACGCATGATGGGCTCTTTGCGGCAAGGATTTAAATGGCCCACTTTGTGTTATTTACACGGTGTAATTGTGTTTTTACCAATGTGTTTTTTCCAATATGTCAGATCTCTTTAAAGTTCTTTCACTCTTCCGCCATGCCGGACTATAGCTGAGCTTTTCAAAATGCATTTTTGGCCGTCTTCAGCTCAATAGACTAGGCCATGTCATCGATGCTAAGGGGGTTAGTCCTTATCCAGACACGATCCGAGCAGTAAACGACTTCCCGGTGCCCCGTTCGAACAGTGACGTCCGAAGATTTTGGGTCTTTGTTCTTACTTTCTTAGGTTCATTCAAGGTTTTGCCAATATTGCTCAGCCACTCACAGATCTTATTATAAAGGATGTAGGTTTTTTCTGGGAGTCCTTACAAGACCAAGCATTTGCCAAGCTTATAAGAACGCTTACTACCGCACAGATCTTGGTACGCCGCGATGTGGCAGCTCCTAAAGAAATCAGTATTGAGGCCAGTAGAGCCATGGCATCGGTGCAATCGGGGGAATCTACAATTTCCACAACGTCAACACCACAATCACGGGCGGTTAACTATTTTTGAGTGAACTACAATGGTTCGAATATTTTTCGGTCGCCTATAGACCACCTGGGCAGGAGTTGTGAAAATGTTTCTGTGGAAATGTGGAAATGTTTCTGTGGAATTTTTTTCGTATTTAGAGGGTTATTTGTGAAGGTGAGAACCATGCTCATTTGAAGGTCAATGTGGCAATTTAGTTGGCTGTGTATATGCCGTACTCGCGGTCGGCGTCTGTCGGACTGCCTGACTGTGCCTGACCTGCTCTATTTGTGCATGTTGGTGTGTATTGTGCTTGCACTATCTGTTTGCTCGTAGGTACACATGTTTTGTTTATATTCGGTATCCAATTGAATTATTAAAATATTGCTCGAAAAGGTTCGCCTTGTAGGTATTGCCGCGAAACCTTCAAAACTGTATTTGTTTTTTAACAGCCGCCACCATACGGCCTTATCACTCTGATTCTGGATTGCGTATGAGTTCTGTATTCTTTGTTTGTAATGCTCGATGTCGCGAGTCACACCTTTATCAGTTTCGTTGTAGCGCATGATGCACCGAGATCTGTCCCGAAGATTCCGGCCACTCGTGTGTCTTTCTACAATGTTCCAGCTTGTGCTGGTAGCTGTTTGCGACGTTATCTAGATTGTTCTGAGCAGCCTTTTTAATTTAGCGTTGACGAGTGTGAGGGGCATTCTTTGTTCGACGATCGACGAGCACGTTTGTTGCTAACGCCACCGCCGAGTTGCTTAGTTCTTTTGCGGGCGAAAGTCAGCCCAATAGAGTTTCTTCAGGGCAATCATCGACCCTTCATTTGTTTCATCGATCTTGTCATCACTACGTGACAATATATAGAAAACGTCATCACGGTACGGTAAGATGCTTAAACCTGCCTTAATTTTCTCCCTGTTGCTTGATGGATCAATCATGGTCATTTTGTCCCTCTTCAAACTTATATATCTTGAGCGGCCTTCAGCTTGCGCGGTACGCACAGCTCGCGAAAATATTTTTAACGTAGGTATCCAAACGCCACAAGCAAATGGTTTGATAGATGCAAAGTAAAATCACATGTGGATTGTTTATCCAAGAGAATAGAGCGGAAGTGAGAACCAAGCACAGATAAGCTGTTATGCATAGCGTAGGAGCATAAAATATTTATATATAGAATGCGCCTACCTTCACGCAGTTGCAAAGGACGCCAGTAGCAGTATTGTCATGGTCACGCCGAAAACCAATAAGCTTTTTTCCTTGCACTGTGAGGAATTGATAGAGGAACCAACGACCTCTACAAGTGAATAATGTGCATTGTGGCAGGAGTTGATGCGGGGATTCATGTCACATAGCTATTTCGTTCATAAAAGACGGCAGTAAGGACATATGGGCCTCCTAGTATGAAATGTTCTGGATTATTTAGCGCCGCGCTGTTATTTTCACTTGAGTTGCAGCATAACGGAAAAGCTTTACGTGACTAAAACAAAGAAATGGGGCAAGCAAATCAATCATAAATATGATCATGAATTTGTTTTGCGCTCTTGGCATCGAGAAAGAGATGCAGGCCATCGTTAGGAACCGGCTGAATATATTACGATTCCAACTGTGTTTTGAAGTCCGTATGGAGATCATAAATTTTATGCCGGATGCAGTCAGTGGGGTATTGAATACTCTGGACTGTACGATAATGAGCACAGCTGGGATAACGGAACTTCCAGCGTTAGTTGGAAGTAATGGTTTCTGAAGAAAAAGACGACCCTGCGCCGCAAAAAAAAAAATGTACAGATTTAAATTAACCTGGCACATATAAAAAAAAATAACAAAAAAACTGTGCGCGCAGGCGCATAAATATGGTCACTCCAAGATTTGCATCGCAATCCTTCGGCACCACAGCCGAGGGCACTACCGAAAGCTTGTGTAAATACTGCATATTTTGAGTGCACTACTGCACGCGAGGTTGTGCTAATGACAGCCATATTTTCCCTTATCTAGCGTAAATTCGCTGTTACGCGCTTTGTATTCTTTGAAGTGTAAAACCTTCGGTCCTGTAAAATTCGTCGAATATTTTTCCTGGCTATCAATAGGCGTTCCCAATGTCTTATATTTTTATAGCGCATCGTTTTTTTTTTTCTCTAAAGATCTGAGAATATTTTAATTTACTATGCCTGGAGGTTTTGGTATCATCTTTAAGCACATGCAATTTTCGCTGCATCCTTTACAATAATGCGTATAATATTACAACGTTTATCTTCACGTTCTGACAGTGAAACAGCGAGGCTAATGAATGCACTTCCGAAAATTCATTCTGCTTATGTAAACACTCGAGCAAGCGTCGCCTGAAATGTGGATATCAGTGCACATTTCGCGAACTGTTTTAGTTATGCTTGAGCAGATTGCGATTGTTCTTCCTTGAAAATCGCGTTGGAGGCTCTTATTCAGTCGCAGGTATGAAGGTACAGCAAGTGATCGAATGGACTTCTGCGATTGTTTTGTAATGAATATATACGTTTTCGGGAAAGAACGCGCGACAAGCGATGCAATGCGTGTTTCTACCTGCTAGGTTACCCTTCGATGTAAACTTTGAATAAAGGCGTATTCCATATACACAAAAAAGTTCTAATGGGCAGTGTATATGTTTTCATTGCATCGCTCCAAAAATAGTAATTTCGGTTCACCTTCATCGATCGGTCTGGTTTGAGTTGTAAAACAGAGGTACGCTATCCGCTATGAGTTACATACTTCTAAAATGCGAGCGTGATAGGCTCTACCCTCGAAAAGCCTATGCGCTGCATGGCTACTCTGTTCTGTGCATTTGCGTCTAGCCTATCAGATACCGTAAAGTCGTTCACTAGCGAGGCCCTCAGGAGCTTGAGTCCATCGGGCAGACCGGCAAATGCTGCCAGTTAATATGGTGAATATGCACACGCCACTCGGCTTGTCTGCCCTGCGTTAACCTTCCGACGACATACTTTCGAGTGAACTACAGGGTTAAAAAACGGAACCCAGAAAAGTATTTAAAAGGCAGACAGGAAAGTAACCAAAACACTGCTTTCCATTGCCCTGTATGGCTTGATTGGATTCGTTTCCTCCGCAAGAACTCGGGTACCCCCATTTTAATTGGCTGAGACGTCAATGGCGCTCACACTTTGTGGGGTTACCCTGTGGATTCCTTCCGAGTTGCTCACATTGATTACACCTTCCAAGGTTATTCATTCCAACTTCTAAATAAACCGCAAACTGCAACGCGCCCACGGGGCGGTTCATATTCCCTTGACTTATCATGGTGATTATGCCCCGGCATCCCCTAGTTGGAATGTCGAACCAGATACTTGAGGGAGCGACCACAGCCCTATCTTAATCTCCATTACACCTTCGCGTCTGCAAAAAATACGCTGCAGCGTTCGTTTCACATCTTTGGACGCTGTTCGCTCAGATAATCGGTTGACTACATTGATTCAATCTACCGCTCTCCTGCTCTTTCGGCTGTTTTGACAGCTCACACATTCACCACTGTTACAAATGAGGATGCCCAAACCCGGACATGCATCATTTAAATCTCTGGCCTATACGTCGCCAGGTACATCGTTCCGCATCGCGTAACCCCGATGACGCTTCAGCTATTCGCGCTCTTCATCAGGCTACTGCACGCGCGCGGCGCTACTCAAAGCGATTTGACAGGAAACGCTGCATCTTTGTCTGTATTTCACGCCATGGAACAACCTTCTGAAGTAGCTGATCACACCGAAAGCATTCGTTTGGCCCTGAATGTAGATGAAGCTCCATTTGTACAACAAGCAGCCTACCAGTTTTCCCAACCTTGATTGTATTCCTACTCCTCCTTTGGGGTTATCAATGGCTGAGCCCCCTGATGACATTACTACAGAATTTATCGTCATCATCATCAGCCTGACTATAGGGACCAGGCGCCCGTTGTATGGCGCCACCGTCGCCTCGGTGGAACAGCGCCGCCCACGGCGGAGTGCCGAAACCGCGGAATGCCGAGGCAGCTGAGCGGCGCAGTCGTTTCCGTTCTGCGAGGCATTTTTGAGCCTGTTCCTACCCGTCGTTTTGCGGTGTGGCTATGAGAGCTTTGAGCTGCGTTGAGTAATCGCAAGGAGTATTTTTTGACCGGAAAATCTTGAAAAAGAAAAGGGCCGTTATTGGCAGGGCGTACGTGTTTTATTTTTTAACCGCCCGGCGCATGGTATTTCTGTTATATACTCGAAAATGCCGCTCGCGTGATTTCACCATGCGCTAGGAACACCTTCGTTAGGCACTTGTTAGGGCGACTTCGAAGACGGGAATTGCGCCTGCACTGCGCGTCCATCTTATATTACGTCTAGTCGAAACCTGCCTGAAGATCAAATACCGCCGAGCCGTAGCCGTGGCGCCGTAGTAGTGGTAGTGGTCAGCGTTCATGTAAAATGAAAAAGATGCTGCTCCTGTCTTTTTTGGTAATAGCCAGGCTCAAACTATTCAGAGTAGAATAATAGCAAATGACATTCCAGTTTTAACCTTGCAACGAGAGCTGTAAAAGGAGAAAAATAAACAAGCAAGACAAAAGTAGGATCCTATATATGGTTGGAATAGCAAACACACATATACTTCCAGGACTTCCTGCACAATTACAATAGCTCACTGAACCCGGCCTTAAGACTATCAAACTTAATCATAATGTAAGCCAAATGAGTAAAATCGCCTCGGCATCATTTTTACATATACGTCAATGCTTTTGTTAAACACGTCGAAGCTGCTACATATAATTGACTTAGAAAATATTATACTATACATGCCTTTCTCCCGACATGCTGCGGAGGTTCTGAAAAGAAAAAAAAAATTAAATTTCCTGCTAGCGTTCTCTCAGCGCAGCAAGTTCAATGCGATTGACCGCACCTGCCTTGAACATCTGAAGGCAATAGTCCGATACTGTCAAACTGTTAAATACAATCGAAAAAAAAAAAAACACAGTGTGCTGTGTTGCAAGATAAGCCACCGACAACTAAGAGAGCGTTCTATTGTTAAATGAATCCCTCTGATGGCTCGTTCGCTAAGGTGGTCTACTTTCTCAGCGTACGACGAACTTGTGGGGCCAATACCTAGCTGACCTCGATACCTGACGAGTGTGAGGGGACACGACCATGTATGCAGTTTTCTATTTGCACGTAAAGGAATTCGGATAACTGAAAGCCATCCCTATTATGCAGCTTGCCGGACTGCTGCTAAATCTGTTTACATTGACCATTTGAAGTAATTCCGGGAAAGTGGAAACATTCTATTGTTGTGCCAATACCAAAATCAGGGCAATCGCCAGTTCCTCTAACGGCCCTCCGCCCTATTTTCCTTATACCTACTATATGCAAGCTTTACGAACACATTCTAGCAGCCTGCTTGTCATGGTGGTTGGAATCAAAATGCTTGTTATGCAGAATCTGAAATCGGGTTCCGTCCTCAAACTTGAACAGAAGATGGCCTTGCTGTTTTCGCTACTGATGTACTTAACATTTCTCCCCAAAGTCGTTTGGCTCGTACTGTGATCGCTACATACAAAGCAAAGGCATATGAAAACGTTTTACTCTGAAATCCTTAGCACCCTTCAGGATCTCAGTCTCCGTAATCACTTTATTCTTTCAATTCACTCCTTTTTAACAAACAGAACCGTATTCGTATTCATAGGAAGCCTTTTGGTCACTTTACCTCCAACCGTGGGGTGCCCCAGTGCTTCGTCCTCGCTTCCACATTATTTAACGTGGCTTTTATTCCTCTTGTCCAAGACCTAGAAAACATGACTTCTGTGCGCGTTCTTGAGTATGCTGACGACGTGACCTTGTGGTCCTGTCATCCAGTTTATCGGCAACCTATACCATTATTTAATGAAGACATATTTACACTGCTTCTTCTAGCTTCCACCTACTCCCCGCTCTCTTTTCACTCTGCCTGATGCCTGCCCCAACAAAGTGAAAATAAGACTTTTTTGGCACATCTGGCTCACTTAGTGCGCCTTCCATGCCTAGCCTGTTCTTTATAGGCTGCAAAGTACGTGTGGGAAGATATTTCACTGTGGCAAAGAATTGCATTGGAAAACAATGTGCTTGAGCAGATTTTCTGGGCTCATAACTCGAGCATCGTATAAGAAAGGCCACCTGCCACCAACATTTTCTTTAAAAAAAGTAGACACGTTTTCCGGACATCGCAACAACATATGATTATTTTAATTTGATGTTTTAAACACATTTCTTAAACCTCACATGATTTTGGTTAAAGCATTTTGTACTAGTGCAGGTTAGTATTGTAGATCCCTTACAAATTAAACAATTGTTCGCCTGTACACCTTGCTAACTCCCTTGTTACTTTATTTTAGCTGTATAAGCTTGCAGAAATTTTCTTCGCCACAATGTTTAGTTTATGCGATTTTTATGAATTATAATGCCCCTTCATTTGCTGCTAGTAAAGGTAAATTTTCTTGTGTTTTCCAACAATGCAGCTGGAAAGTCCTGATGTCCTATCTACCTACTTCTTTGAAGCTTAAGCTTAAGTGCACAACCTCTAAAGAGGTTGTGCAGAAAGCTTCAAATAGAGCGCCTGGGATGTGTGTGTGTGTGTGTGTGTGTGTGTGTGTGTGTGTGTGTGTGTGTGTGTGTGTGTGTGTGTGTGTGTGTGTGTGTGTGTGTGTGTGTGTGTGTGTGTGTGTGTGTGTGTGTGTGTGTGTGTGTGTGTGTGTGTGTGTGTGTGTGTGTGTGTGTGTGTGTGTGTGTGTGTGTGTGTGTGTGTGTGTGTGTGTGTGTGTGTGTGTGTGTGTGTGTGTGTGTGTGTGTGTGTGTGTGTGTGTGTGTGTGTGTGTGTGTGTGTGTGTGTGTGTGTGTGTGTGTGTGTGTGTGTGTGTGTGTGTGTGTGTGTGTGTGTGTGTGTGTGTGTGTGTGTGTGTGTGTGTGTGTGTGTGTGTGTGTGTGTGTGTGTGTGTGTGTGTGTGTGTGTGTGTGTGTGTGTGTGTGTGTGTGTGTGTGTGTGTGTGTGTGTGTGTGTGTGTGTGTGTGTGTGTGTGTGTGTGTGTGTGTGTGTGTGTGTGTGTGTGTGTGTGTGTGTGTGTGTGTGTGTGTGTGTGTGTGTGTGTGTGTGTGTGTGTGTGTGTGTGTGTGTGTGTGTGTGTGTGTGTGTGTGTGTGTGTGTGTGTGTGTGTGTGTGTGTGTGTGTGTGTGTGTGTGTGTGTGTGTGTGTGTGTGTGTGTGTGTGTGTGTGTGTGTGTGTGTGTGTGTGTGTGTGTGTGTGTGTGTGTGTGTGTGTGTGTGTGTGTGTGTGTGTGTGTGTGTGTGTGTGTGTGTGTGTGTGTGTGTGTGTGTGTGTGTGTGTGTGTGTGTGTGTGTGTGTGTGTGTGTGTGTGTGTGTGTGTGTGTGTGTGTGTGTGTGTGTGTGTGTGTGTGTGTGTGTGTGTGTGTGTGTGTGTGTGTGTGTGTGTGTGTGTGTGTGTGTGTGTGTGTGTGTGTGTGTGTGTGTGTGTGTGTGTGTGTGTGTGTGTGTGTGTGTGTGTGTGTGTGTGTGTGTGTGTGTGTGTGTGTGTGTGTGTGTGTGTGTGTGTGTGTGTGTGTGTGTGTGTGTGTGTGTGTGTGTGTGTGTGTGTGTGTGTGTGTGTGTGTGTGTGTGTGTGTGTGTGTGTGTGTGTGTGTGTGTGTGTGTGTGTGTGTGTGTGTGTGTGTGTGTGTGTGTGTGTGTGTGTGTGGAGCATGCAGCATAGAGGGTGAAAGAAAAACAGTTGAGTCTATGACGTTCATTACTATACTGAGTAGCTTGGATATAAAACGGACCCCTTCACTGACTTATTCACTGACACACCGTTTTTAGCGGACAACAAGGCTCTATTTCAGTTACATATTGGAGCTCTAATAGCCTTTTCCTTTCCACGGCGGTTCAGCGATTGAGGCATTGGATTGCTTCGCTCAAGATGCTGCAATGAATCCCTGGTGCAGCTTCCACGTTTTTAATGGATACAAGAAGCGATTCACCAGTGTACTGTGTAATGTCCTTGTACGTTAATGAACCTCGTGTGGTCGAAATTTCCGGTGGTTTCCCCTACGGCGTTTTACATAGGCTCAGTAGTTTGGGATGTTTGCTTTTTACCTTAAACATGTTTACAGCTTCCAGACAGTATAATGATGTGATGAATGACTAAAAAATAAACCTTGATGCTTGGTTGCACATTTCTAAACTGTCTATTGACATTTCGAGCAAATATAATACATGCAAGATTCTTATAAGAATAAGAAATATTCACTGGCGACTCAAATCCGCGAGATTTAAATTGTCCGTAGCCTAGGCTCAGTTGCTTGTACCCGTAAAAAACAACCTGCGTGATTTTCATATAAATATATAAACAGATAAAAACATGAAGTTGGATGCACAAGATAGGCATAATTTCACATTACACTCCTTTAATTGAGTGTTTTGATGATGGCATTGTGCATTGGTAATCTAATTGTTTTGTGAGGGGCGAATAATGCTTTAGAGATGAAGTGCCTAGTGAAGGTAGTAAATTTTGAAATTCAGTTATGGAGCTCGCGCTTGATTGGTAGGGAGATAAAAAGACTCAAGAAAACGCTATCTCAAAGAAATGGTTTTGTCTGTTGAAAAGATAACCCCTTTTTGCTGTGTGAATATGGTCCATGATGGGGCTTGGTTCCAAGCATTTAAAGCCTTGTTTGTAAAAATGCTCTAAGCACAAATCATTGCAGTTCTTTCACAAAATTTCTGGATATTCCTAGACAACACTTAGAAGAAACGAAAAGAATACATTTATTCCGGCACTGGGTGTTCAGTAAAGTAGTTCATAAACTGTGAAACTGCCAGTGTAGCCTCCCTGGAGGTCAATATGGTGCTTATAGACGTTCGCAAATAGTACATTATTCTGTACACAGAAGCTTCACTTCACGGAAGATTTCAATATTCAAGACATACAATGTTTGAGCTAAACATATTCTAGATCCTCACGCGCACCACACATTATACCTGATCGCCTTAGGCATGGTCTCTTAAAATAAAAAGATAGCTTATGCAGTACAACCAGGCCTAGTGTCACTTTATAACAGCCTATCAGTTCATTGTCAGCCTCTTCCTAATTTCATATATCATTCAGATATAGTTAGCTCGATTCCTTCAAACATTTCGCTGTCGGTCGTGTTGAGTCCGGTAAAGATTCACTTGATCAAAGTTCTTGCAATGTAATTTACTCACTTGTGGTTTCCCTGCACTTGGATGTTCATCAGGGGTGTCTGCCTACTGCTGATATGGATTAGTGTTCATTCGTAACGCTGTAATTTCTGGACTTTGACGAGTGCCATATTTTGTCATTTAGTACGTATGAGATTGTTGTATGGTAGGGATTCTGTAGTGCCACCACTCACTTGCAAGCGCGTGCCTTTGCATGACTCCAGCACATGCCTTAGGCGGCGTCTTTTCTTGTGGCAGCAGCCCTCTCCCCGCACACATACACACGGGGGAAACCGACTGGATTTCTGACCGCCGACTTCGCGGATCCCTCTTCGCCGGTGGCCATCTTTGGCATGCCCGGAGACACGCACGCTGCAGTACCGGCAAACATAGCGCCATTCAGGGATGACGATAACGAGCACCCGTAGCCCCATTTTGGGTGCCTTGTCACATCATGACCGGATATCGTGGAAAACGTAGTTCTGAGCCCACGATTCTTTCAGTATAGCGGCTTTGTAGCCTTTCCATGTTGTTGACAGACAACAAGCATAAATTATGCGTGGGAGTGCATCAGTGAAAAGATTTGACTAGCAACGTGAGTGTGATTGGGACGACGGTTGGCACGAGGCAAGTGAGAGGAGTGCCTCCCAATGGGAGAAGGTCCGATACCCTTACTGGAGAGAATGTTGTCATTTGTGATGTAGTGTGTATTGCTAACGGGGCCACATGACTGAGCCGAAACGAGACAGTGAGCTTCGACATACCATACTTAGATTTTGCGAACTGACCCGGGGGGCCGGCCTCTGAAAATGATCACCCCAATTTCCTTGTTATTCAAGTGTGTAAAAAAATGTCTGATCGAAGAGAGGGCACTCCAGTCCGTATTGAGCTGGGACTTCATACGTAATCATGTAACATGGTTCTACTCAGCCGCTAACCATTAGCACGATGAGCAAAGTAGCGGAAAGCAGTTGTTCTTATAAATTAATTTCTTCTCCTTGCAGTTGCACTCCCTGGCTATACCATTACGGTGCGTAGCCGAGATGTCGGAAGACGAAAAGGATGTTTTGAGCTCTGTGTCGAACGACGATCATGCCCTTTGAGAACGCCCTGTAACAATTTGATGGAGTGTGTCGAGTACCACTATCCCGGAACCACAACCTGGAGATCCATAGTGACCGCCAGCCTGATTCTCTAACTATGTGGCTCGACACATCTCGAATCCACAGCGGAAACAACAGCACCGACCATTGTAATAGACAGTAGCGGGAATTGGGCACATTTTGCAGCATCGATTTGATTAGGTTTGGTAAAACTTTATTTCCAACAGGTGGGTCCAGAAGGACACTCGGCTAGGTGCCAGGTGTAGAGGGCAGCTTCCACATAGGCACAGAGAGGCCGAAGCTCTCCGCCGCCGCGTGGGCTCCTGGACAGCCCGAAGCTGATCATGTAGTGAAGCACATTTTAACACTTCGTCCCAATGTTCCTTGTTCTTGGCGTAGGCGTCGCTCGATGCACAACCACACAGCATATGGTTTAAGTATACACGGTCACTGCACCGTTCGCACACATGTTGTCCGTCGTAGTCTGGGTCGATGTGCTTCATGCGCCAGGGGTTGGGGTATGAGTTCGTTTGGAGCAAGCGTAACGTGACTGATTGGCTGCGGTTTGATTTCTTATCCGGGAGGGGAAATGCTCATCTGCCTAGATAAAAGTGCTTCGTGAGCTCGCTGTACGTGAATAATTGATCTCTGTACTCGATATGTGGAGTAGCAGGGGAAACCGGAGGGACGCGGTCGATGAGTCCTCGCGCCGCCTCGTGTGCGATCTCATTGAGATTCCGCAGGCCGCCCCCTAAGCTGCCCATGTGTGCCGGGAACCATATGATGGAGTGATCGGTGATGTTACTTCCGCCTAAGATTCGTAGCGTCGCCTTGTCTATCCCGCCCTTTGCTAAAGCTCGAGTGGCTGCTCTAGAATCGCTGTATATAGTTGTGAAGACCGAGTCTTTTAGAGCTAGTGCTATCGATGCTTGTTCAGCTACCTCTGGCTTCTTGGTGTAAAGTGTGAGTGAGTTGCGCGTACGCCCGTGTCCGTCGACTACTGCTACCGAGTAGGCATGCTTTTCCGGTATGTACGCTGCATCCACGAAAGCTGTCTGGTCGGGAAACTGTGCCGCGTCCGCAGCGAGGGCTTTGGCGCGGGCGAGCCTTCTTCCTTGATCGTGGATCGGGTGTACGTTTCTTGGGAAAGGGGACGCTTTGATTGCTTCTCGCACGACTTTAGGTAACTGCAAGACATTCTCCCTTTCTACTATGGTGTTCAGGCCGAGCTTGACAAGAACTTCTCTGCCCGCTTTGGTGCTTGATAGGCGTGCAATCTGTGCCGTGTGCTGTGCCTCGATGATTTCGCCAAGGGTACTGTGCACTCCTAGCTTTAAGAGTAATTCAGTGGAGGCATTATCGGGGAGCCCCAACGCTGTCTTGAAAGCTCGGCTTATGTGTACTTTGAAGTCGATGTAGACGACTGGCTATGTATGAGCGGGTAAGCAATCACAACCGCTAGTCTGTCAAGCTCGCTACGTGACTTTGTACCTGGCGGGAGCGGTGAGAGTCTGGTTCGGGACACACGAGGGAGATGTAACATTCTAGGATGTTTATGAACTGAAGATAAAAGACGTATTTGAAAAGCCAATTGGGCGCAAGCTCTGTGCAAAAGAAGATCTTGCTTATCGAGCGCAGTCAACCACCGAGTTGGAGTATCTTACATTCAGGATGTCCTAAAGCTGTGCCGTAGAGTAAACAGTGCCATGTCAGACGCCGATAGGCTGGACCAAAACTGAAGGAGATCGCGGACGATTTAATCTTCTGGTATACAAAGATTGTGCCGCAGTTGAATCCGTCCTCTTGGTTTTCCGACAGTTTGAACAAGCTAAACACAGCGGGATTACTCCCGTTTTGACCGACTTTCCGGCACGGCTGCTATGTCTTTTTGCGAGGACGTACCTACACTGCACCAGCCTTTGCACGCAGCAAATGTAATCCGGATAGTCCACAGGGAACTAGAGGCTTCAGTTGCCTTCACTCCTTAGGCAACTGAAGCCACTATTGCCCTCATTAAACAGTCGCTTGCCAGAAGTTCGAAGTTTGCGCCAGGAGTTTGGATATGTTTAAAATTGGTCTGCTACTTGCTGAAAACTTTCTTCAGAGAGGCAGCTGCTTGCAATGGGGGGGGGGGGGGGGTGAAGAAGTTTTTACTTACAGCTACCGCGATCTGTCGCATGCGGGTTTCACGAATAGGTCCGCGTGGCCACCGGCATCAGCTCCGGCTGCGTCGATCACTGTGGCCAGGTACTGCGCATGCCACATTTGAACCAGGGCAGGCGCGCGTGTGCGTAGCGCGGCTTTGTAACAAAATGTGGATTGCAGCCACTTTTTGTAGCAATAATGGATTGCGGTTCTCAATGTAAAACTATGGAACGAAAAGTTCGGCTTGTACGTTGTGAAGGGCCCAGAATGACATGGGGGACACAAGATCGCACTGCGGAAAATGTTCGTGGAAATAAAACGAGTACTGCACTGAATGTCGTTAAACTGAATGGTGTTTACATTCCGTTCATTAGCTCTTCGATGGAGAGCTTAGGGAAGCTTCTACAACTCAATACTTCGTTAAGTGACGTTTGTTCAAGTGATATTCTATGGTGCTTAGCAATTTGAAGATAGAGCATTAGAATCGCGATAAATAATAGCGCAATTTATAGTCTCAAAGAAAACCAAAAAAGGGTTAAGGCTAGCCCCATTTTTCGAGCCGACATGTCGACAAGCAGGTTTCTTTACCCCAGACCAAGGAACAACCTCTGTCAAAACGGCCAGCAAACTGAGGCTCCCGCGTAACCCTTGTTCGGTTTTCTTTGATAATGTGTAGCATTCTTTCCTTCATTCCACTGTGGTTATTTGTGAGCACTTATATATATTTTCCATACGCCCGAGCACTGGACGTGCAAACAATATTTACGAAGGTGTGGAATTAATTAAAAGTATACTGCTGTACAGACAATACTAGAAAGTATGCATGCTTTGGCTTTTGCGTAGCTGATGCCTTAATTGATTGATTTATGAGGTAAAATATCTCAAAGCAACTTAGGCTATCAGAGACGCCGTAAAACCTCCAGAAATTCTGACCATCTGGTGTTCTTTAACGTGCACCGACACCGCGCGGCGCTTTCGCCTCCATCGAAAAACGGGCGCTGAGACCGGAATTCGATCCCGCATCCTTGGGCACAATAGTTGAGCGCCCGAACCATTGAGTCCCCCCAGTGGGGCTGTAGATGATGCTCCGTGTTTTATCAACCTCCGTCTCTCCTGAAAGAACGTATATGCGATTTTCATAGGTCCTATATAAAATATATGGTATTGTGCACGAGCCGATGTGAGGCATAAAGTACTCATAAAGAAGCACGCAGGACTAGTAGGAGGACGCATGTAGGTCCTGTGTTTTACTCGAAGGGAAGCTGAATGACTTTTCAAACAACAAAAAGTTCTGCGCGGCATATCTTACTTTTTTTTCCGCTGAACAAGGCTATTATGTTTACGAATGGCGGAAATGAACGCAAACAGCAGATTGTTATAAGAAAACAAGCACCACCGGCACGTCTTTGGCTCAAGCAAACGTTGCTTTTGCCCTTGATCGGCCAGCCCCATCATGACGTTATTCTCTGTCTTGCTGTTGCTGTGTGCTCGTTGGTTCAAGTGACTTCAAAGCCAGATTCATAGTGGTATTGTTTTTAGACTAATGTAAAACCATTTGGAAACAATGTACGCATTCGAGCAACCAGCTGCTACAAAAAAAAAAAAACGACACCATTGAGTACGTCGGCAGCTAAAGCGAAGTCATCACATTTTTTCGAGTCGGACATAGGCACACGAGTGCGAAAAGCGAACGAGCTGAATGCTTTAACAACTATCCTTTACGCATCAAATCACGCTTTAATAGCACCAAATCCTGGTCCACAGCGCGGCTATTATACAAACTTTGAGTATTGCTCATAGGTACAGCAACGAGTGAATGCGTACTGCAGCTGCAGCCCGTTCCTTTTTGCAGCTTAGTTTATGTAGTGTGCTTTTAAGCACAGCGCAAAAAATAGTTCGGTTACAGCCGCAGGATGAAATCTCGGAAATCCTGTAGCGTCAGATGCTGCGAGCTCACTCTAACAGGGCCAGTAGGAAGTGGCGGGCTGGCGCTCATGCCGTTTGCTACGCAACGGTCGTCGATATAGGTCTATATTGTTTCACATTGGTGGTACGACAGACTATGCTCTGTCACTGAGCAGGGCTGTAGTAAACGGCCTACTCACAGAACTGCTTTACTGCCAATCCCGTTGTCGAAAAATGAAATTAAGATATGTTAATTATGGCACGGCCTAGCAGCGGGGCTAATGTATACAAGATCGGATGAACTGCGACGCACCGGCGGCTACTGCTAAACAGATGTGAGGAGGAACTTGCTTGTATCGCTGTTAATACACCTACCAGCGTCTGGGTACGGTCCAGTGATCCTCACTAACGGTTAATTTTTGACATGTTCACGGGCGGATTATTTAAGATTACAATTATCTTAGCACGTTATTTTTTTTTACACTAGCACAAGGGATCCATGAACGGCTTGTGGGAGGTGCGGCCGGCGCTGCTGTGAAGGCAATGCTACCTTCGGACGATGCTTGAGCGCGCTGTTACCGCGCGAGCTGCACGACGTTCCAGACGTTGCGATCGAAATTGGTCTGCTAAAGCAGCTTTGTTTTGCCTATCACCGCATCATGCACTTTGTGTGCTGCAGCTATGTGGTAAATGCTGCCGTAGCCGAGAGCGGCAGCAAGCTTTGTGAACATATTAAGCCGTGACTCGCGTTTCAAGTTCGGTAAACTCGGTTATACATAAGGACGAGGAGGGCAGCCGTAAATTAAGGATATTAACCTATTTAGGGGGAAACTAATGCAAGGAAGGCACCGGACTTCAGTTGCGCTCATTCATTTTCAATGCTAGGTGGCCGCATTGCTTACCAAGATACGCCGAGTGCCACCGGCGCGGAAATTCTCGATGAACAATACACCGTAGTTCAGAGGCAAAAAATTATTTTCATGACAGAGACCCACTCATCTGAGAGGTTCTTATCCTTTGGGAAACTTTAAAGCTTGCCACCTGGAACACCGATGTTCGCACAACTGAAAGCCGTACATAGCCCCTGGCCGCTTCGCGGACTCCCAGAAAATGTTTGTTTTTTAATGCCGCGAGAGGAAAATCTACCTTTCGAGCATCGAACGACATTTTTTTTACAACTGAGCAAAATAGGTGCTCTTGTCAGAGTGCATCGAAGCGGGGGTACACTACTCCGCAATAGCTGCGTGTCTGTGCGTCTGGTGGTTGACCTCGAGGAATCTTTGAGCACGCGGAATCTTTAGCACAGAACGACCGAATTGGATAAAACAAACAGCACCAGCAGCAGATTGCGCTGGCCCGTCGATTACTAAAGCGTTGGAAGGAGCGTAACAAGCGTGCAAATCACGCAGCCGGCCAGTAGTCCGAGTTTGACGTCACATTTGCCTGTTCTTCAATTTCTGCGTCCTGTCTCTGCCGTCCTCGGCAGCAGTGACGGCGTGACCGTGGTGCGTTTGTAACTTGTGATTTCAACTTTTTACAGAAAAGATTCAGAGAAAAATATCACATATGCACGATTACCAAAGCCGCTTATTTCCAACCACAGAATTTGATGTAATAGGTTTCTAGACGAACAGCCATCTCGACGAACCCTGAATGAGGAAAGGCAGACTCCTCTCGCCAAGAAAATATTGGGAATTCAGCAGGGTTCTTTTACCTGGTGAGGCACCCAGAATTCTGGATTAATTCTTTAACTATTCACGGAAGCTCCTTGTGAGTTGGGGGGGGGGGGGGGAGGGGGTCGAAATGGGAGAGCAGATTTCAGTCGCTTGCTCGAAGACTTTCCTAAATTTGGCGACGAACAGCGCGCTGTAGCAGAGGGACTAATAACCTTGGGCGAGGTTAAATCTATTATTTCCGATTTGTAGGATAAGAAATCGGGGCCGAAGGGTAGTCTGTTGAGTTGTACAAAACATTTTCATTTTGCTTTGTAGCTGTTTTTCTGGAAGTTTTCCATGCATTTTTTGATGATAGTTTTCTGCCTTCCACTTTGTATTCTGGGCATACTATATTTATATAGACAATTATTGCTTGAAGGTGGTTAAAGTGCATCGTCCATTTTCTCCTTGCAATGAAGGTTGCAAAATTTTCGCTATAAGGCTTTGTGGCCGTGTGCAGCTGGTAATCACAAACTTAATAGGAATGCACCAGGTCTGCGGCATTACAGGCCGTAGTATACAAGCCCATCTACGTGTTTCATGTTCAGGTATAGAGGCAGTATCAGATGAAAATGACCAGGTAGCTTTAATTCAAGTTTACCTTGCTAAAGCGCTTGATAAATACCGTCATGATTTCTTGTTCGCTATCTTGCAGGATGTACATATTGCTGATATTTTACTCAATAGTATAAGGCTAAATTGGAAGGCGTCCTTTACGTCGGTCTTTGTCACCGAAGAGCTAGACGAAAAATTCCACTGAAATCATGTGTTCGCCAAGGCTGTTCATTGTCGCATTTGCTGTTCGCCCTATATCTTGAAGCCGTTTGTCTCAGCATTATCAATAGTGCTGCTATTCGTCATTTCTTAATGGCTCAATGTGAAATTAAAATATTGACCTATGCGGATGAAGTCGTCCTTTTTGTTCTGGCAAAAAGGGTGTAGGAGGCTTTGCACTTAACTGTTTTGCGTGGTATCTGATGTGGCTTTGATTTTAGACAAATCCAGAGAATTTTGATTCGGCCATTGATATGTGCGGCCGAGTCATTTTGGAGTCATAAGGTGTTATGATGCCCCCCTACATTACCTCATCATCAGGTTCGCAACAGTGAGCAATATTGTGATTCCGAAATGGTAGCTATTTGTCGACAAACTCAGGCGTGGATAGGGCAGGTATTTGTAGTGTTTTCTCGCGCGAAAATAGTCCGACCATTCTTGTTTGGAAAGCTTGACGGCGTCCTGCAACTTCTACTTTCTAGGAGCCGAGTCCTTTTCATAAGTTGGTATGATTGTCCCCTGCACCACCTCATCATCCGATTTGATATTTTGAAATTGTAGCTATTTGGCGAAAAACTCAGGCATGGATAGGGTGGAAATTTTTGGTGTTTTCTAGCGCGCAAATGTTCAAAACAGTCGTGTTTGGAAAGTTTGACTGCGTCCTGAAAGTTATCCTTTCTGCGAGAACAAGGTACAGGCAAGACACAGAATATTCCTAACTTTCGTATGGTGCTCTTAGACCCTTTTTAGTATTTGTGCTTAGTAGGCTTCTTAAATCTCAGTTGCATATTCTATTCGCACCGACTGGACAGGGGCATGAAGGAAATATATATGGGGACTCTATGAGGAGGTTCCGGACACCCACTGCGCGCTTTTCTTCAGATAACCTTTATAGCCTATCCAGACGCAGATGACCGAGGGTTTACTGCGTCTTTATTCCCCATATCTTTGTATCGGCAACCTTACCAGGAGTTTCTTGACATAAGCGTTTTAAAGCGCGATAAACATAGCTTTTAATCCGCTGCAGAAAAAAGTTCCTTTTTAACTGCACACATGAACGCTCCAAATTGAGGAATGCGTCCCTCCAAGCAGATGTTTATGCCATGGCCTGTGACTTGCTTCATTTGTAACATGCCAGATACCCTAAATCACTGCTTTAGTGTGTGTCGTGATGCTATGTTTGTCTGGGACATACTGCAGCGGACACTAAAGAAGGACATCGAAATCACGCCTATAGGTTTCGCTTCTTGCCAGTTCAGAACTGGGATGTGCCTTATGATTTGTTTATGTTGATGGGAATATTTAGTTCACGGAGACGCTGAACGATGAATCGTTGTGCTGAACCACCGTGACGTTCTAAGTGCTTATTTGGAGAGCAGTGCGGTTGGGTGAGGGGAGCGTATGCTGGCTTGGTAGAGCCGCCTAGTTGGCTACCGCATCTCGATGCTTCTATGTACTCCCCTGAAATTTGACATTTGTTATGCTGGACAATTATTTGGTTTTAGCGTGATTGTATTAAGCAGCCCATTCATTTGAGACATGGGCTTTCCGTTGCTGTTCCTTGAATCTCTTCCTAGGAAACACAGACAAAAAAGGATCGCCTTAGCATAGCAGTTAGCGTTATGGGCAGGCATGCTGCGGAATGCTGCTTCGATCCCTTAGTACTGGTGATTAAGGTTTGTTTAACTTTTCCTTTTTAATTTAACTAAGTGATTTTATCCAGGTGCCCAATCTTTGCCTGAACATGCATTCTCCTCCAGAAACCAGGGCCCCTGACTAGATCCTACAATATCCTATACTCTAAAACACCTATAATTCCCATGTCGAATAACCCGGTATTATAAGATCCCATATTGACACGTGTGTGAGGTGTGGAAGAAAAACAGCATTATGTGCAGGTAGAGGACGTAGAGTGTAACCATGCTCTAGGTGCAGTCGTTTAGCCACCGCAGTAGTTCTCTGCACGTATGCATGTCTGAGCTTTATTATTCTGTGCAGCAACTGTTACACATCTGGTGGAGCCGTGGAGGGTGCACTTCCCGGCCTCCATACGTCTATGAGAGAAAGTACTGGTCTCACACACACCGGTTCATCAACGCTCAAGCTGCCACCTCCACCGTGAGTCACTTGAAATCGGGCCGCTTGGCACCTCGACAACGATGGCGCAGCCTCGACTGCCGGTCCCACCAGAAATAGCCACAGATACCAGGTCCCCGATTCCCATATACCAGATGCCGCGAACATCACGAAAGGGCGGAAGACAAGATGGACAACTCAAATCGAGTTGCCCGCTACAATTCGGAGAACGGCAACGTAAGCATCATAATAGCTTTGCGCTCGAGCAGTCTACCAGCGTAGAGAGCACCCTGTCTGCCTGGGAAACATTTCGCCGCAATCGCCTAGCTACATATCCCGACTCAGACCTCCGGGCGGAAAGCTGAAACGGCGCTTCACTCCCGTAACCAGCAGACGATAGAAAGCGTCCGCATGTATGCAGATAATATGAAGCGCCTCTTCAAGCATCTCTTCAAGGAGCTACATGGCGGAGAAGAAGAAGCCCTGCCACCTCATGCCCGGAATCAAGTAGGAGCTATACGCAGGTCTTGTGCGCAGTTCACCACGCACTGTGGCGGAATTTCTCACCAAGGCGACCACCATGAAGGCGACGCTGCTGCAAGAGCCCGCAGATGCAATCGGGATGTGAGCACTTTTGGGCCTGGTGTTTCTTCACTGCCGATAGAGAATGATGTGGTTCTTTTATGTTACCAGGTCCTGTCGGACATCAGGGAGGAATTACAAGCCCTCCTGTTGTTCTTCAGCACACCTTTTTTTCTTATCCTTGTGCGAAGTCGCCCTTGAAGGAGGTGCGCCTTGCAGGAGTAGCAAGTGTTTAAGGTTTCCCGCCAGCTTGACGTCAGACCTATATACACATATGCCCATTGTCAGGTACCAGCACTAGGCTACGACGTGTATCATCATCATCAGCCTGATTATACCACTGCAGGGCGAAGGCCTCTCCCATATTTCTCCACTTAACCCGGTTCTGTGCTAGCTGCATCCACTTGACCCCTGCGAACTTCTTGATCTCATCCGACCACCTAACTTGCTGCCGCCCCCTGCTACGCTTTCCTTCCCTTGGAATCCAGTTTGTTACCCTCAGCGACCATCGGTTATCCTCTCTTCGCACTACATGTCCTGCCCATGTCCATTTCTTCGTCTTAAGTTCTACTAGAATGTCGGTAACTTGAGTTATTTCTCTGACCCACTCTGCACGCTTTCTATCTCTTAATGTAACCCCTACCATTTTTCGTTCTATAGCCCTCTGGGTTGTCCTCAACTTAGGTAGAACTCTCTTGGTTAGCCTCCACGTTTCAGCCCCATAGGTGAGTACAGGTAAGATGCAACTGTTGTATACTTTCCTCTTGAGCGATACCGGTAAGCTGCTAGTCACAATCTGCGAGTGCTTGCCAAATGCACTCCATTCCAATATTATTCCTCTTGTTATTTCCTTTCATGGTCCGGATCTGCGGTTACTACCTGTCCTAAGTAGACATATTCGCCTACTACTTCCAGTATTTCGCTACCCAATGTAAACTGCTGTTCCTTCCCGAGGCTGTTGAACATTACCTTAGTCTTCTGCATATTGATTTTCAAGCCTACCTTTCTACTTTTCCTGTCTAGGTCATTAATCATTATTTGCAGTTCATCCCCCGAGTTGCTTAGAAAGGCAATGTCATCAGCAAATTGCAGAACTGAGGTATTCTCCATCTACCCTTATCCCTAACTGCTCCCATTCCAAGTCTCTGAATACTTCCTCTAAACAAGCTGTGAATAGTACTGGAGAGATTGTGTCTCCTTGCCTAACACCTTTCTTTATGGGAATTTTGTTACTTTCTTTATGCAGAACTATGGTTGCTGTGCAGCCACTATATATATCTTCCAGCACTTTCCCGTACGGCTCGTCTACCCCCTGATTTCGCAATGCCTGCATCAACGCCGAGGTTTCAACTGAGTGAAATGCTTTTTCGTAATCAATGAATGCTATGTATAAGGGCTGGTTATATTCCGAGCATTTTTCTATCACCTGATTGATGGTATGGATATGATCGATAGTAGAGTACCGTTTCCGAAACCCTGCTTGATCCTTTACTTGATTGCAGTCTAAGGTTGTCCTGATTCTATTAGCGATTACATTAGTAAATACCTTATACGTAACATACAGTAAGCTGATTGGTCTGTAATTTTTAAGGTCCTTAGAGTCCCCTTTCTTGTGAATGAGGATAATGTTTGCATTCTTCCATGGTTCCGGTACCGTCGATGACACCAGGCACTGCGTATACAAGGTGGCCAGTTTTTCTAGCACGATATCCCCCCCGTCCTTCAGCAAATCTTTAGTTATCTGATCCTCTCAGGCTGATTTCCCCCTTTTCATAGTTTCTAGTGCTTTCTTGACCTCGTCCTTCGTCACTGGTGACTGTTTTTCCCTACCGCCAATCTCATTATGGTCCTGACTACTTTGGCGACTGTAGATATCTGTATAGAACTCCTCGGCTACTTTGACTATCTTTTCCATATTAGTGATGACGTTGCCCCGTTGTCCCTTATCGCATACATCTGGTTTTTGCCTATGCCCAATTTCTTCTTTACCGCTTTACGGCTTCCCCCGTTCTTTACAGCATGCTCAATTTTATCCATGCTATACTTCCTTATATCGGCCACCTTGGGCTTATTGATTAGCTTTGATATCTCGGCCAATTCGATCTGGTCTGTTGGATTGGAAGCTTTCATACTCTGCCGTTTCTTAATCAAATCTTTCGTCTCCTTAGACAGCTTACCGGTATCCTCTCTAACTACCCTACCGCCTACTTTTACCGCGCACTCAGTAATGATATCTCTGAAATTATTGTTCCTTGCCTCAAGGGTAATGTCGCCATCCTCAGTTAGAGCTGAATACCTATTCTGTAGCGAGATCCTGAACTCTTCTGCCCTCCCCCTCACCGCTAATTCGTTGATGGGTTTCTTTCTTACTAATCTGTTGCGTTCCTTCTTCAGATTTAAGCTAATTCGGGACCTCACCATCCTGTGGTCACTGCATCGCACTTTCCCGATTACCTCTACATCTTGCATAATGTACGACGCGTATGCGGCGACTCAAGCTGTGCGGTCACCTAGTCTTGCCCCTGAGCCTGCTCGGTTAGTCTATCGGTCACCACAGGAGTGTGCAGTGTGGCATGCACCAGATCATCGGCTGCTCCATTGTGATAAAGCGAGCCATCTTTATAAAGCGTGCCCGTACCGTGAAGGGGATGTGCGTGCTTTCGCACCCGTCGAACGTTGCCCACGCAACAGAAAACAGACGCTTGAGATCGAAGCTCATCTATCGGCCCGCCAGAATCCTTTGACATACTGCCGTTATGATTTTCGATTTTCGATATTCGTATCCTTTCAATTACCGTTCCCAATGCCCTCGTTGTGTCGCAAGCTATGTTGAGCGGCGTTCTGCCTGTCCGCGCCGTCAAAACTAACTCCAGCGGCCTATGGAGGCAAGACCACCTACGTAAGAAAACTGAAGATCCTCCGCCCACACGTCGATGCGCTGATTTCTCACAGGGGTTGGGTAGCGACAGCACCCGATGCGCTACCTCTATTTGTGTGGGGAGATTGACGGTACTTACGCGATTGCTTTACTTGATATACATGCAGACTGTTCAGTCATGAGCCACGCCCTCGTCAAGGATGTGAGCAAAATCCTGACGCCATGGTTGGGCCTTAGCATTTGCACAGCTGGAGGTCACCTCATCACCGCGGACAGACAGTGCAGAGCCCGTATCGGTATCCGCGATTTGGTCAAAGTCGATGGGTTCGTTGTCTTGTGTGAGTGTTCAAGGGATTGGTCCTGGGTTTATACTTTCTGTAGGCGAACGATGCTGTCATCGACCTACACAAATCTAGAGTGACGTTCTGGACGAAATGGTCTCGGCGCAGTGTGACGAAGATCCAGGAATCAATGGTCTTCGTATTGTTGAAGACGACGTAATGCTGCCACCACGGTCCAGTGCGCGGTTCTTTGTGAGGAACGACTCGTTTCTGTCGCTCGAGAACAGAGTAGCTGTCGCATGCGGGCTTGTCGAGCTGAATGACGACTGTGCGAGTGTTTTTCTGGCGAATATCACCAGTGAGATTCAGAACCTCGCCAAAAGAACGGCTGTCGCCTTCCTGACGATATGGATGGGTTCCAGAATCTCCGCCCCATGCAGACAAATCTTGAAAACGGGTCCGCATCATGCAACGCCCTTCAGACGAATAAATGCAATCCCAGCTTACCATCTCATCAGAAGAATTTTCTATCATCCCTGCTAGCTGATTTTAAACATTGCTTCGCGACGCACTCCAAGATCAGATGTAGGCCTGTAGCCGAGCATCACATCGTCAGCAATGCGGCCACGTCACCAGTTTGTCAGCGTGCATACCGTCCTTCGCCTAAGCAATGTTAGAATATTAGAACGCAAGTCGGTGAAAAGCTTGCAGATGATGTTCTACAGCCGTCAACAAGCTCGTGGGTGTTTTCTGAGGCCCTAGTGAAAAGGAAATAACACTTTGCGGTTTTGTGTTGACTACAGGAAAGTGAATAACGTTGCTAAGAAGGATCAACGTATACCCACTCTCCATGATTGATGATGCGCTTGACCGACTCTGCGACGAGATATACTTCTCTTCCATAGTTCTCAGAAGCGGATGTTGGCAGATAGAGATGGACGTCGAGACTTCGAAAAAACAGAGGTAGTAACACTCGACGATCTGTATTAATTTAAGGGACTGCCGTTTAGGTTTCGCTCCACTCCGGCTATGCTACAACGCATGATGGACATCGTTTTGCCTAGTCTGAAGTGGCAGTCCTGCCTTGTGAACCTGTACGACGTGGTTCTCTCGTCTATCTTAGGCCAACATTTCCAGCGCTTGCACATTGTCCTTCAAGCTTTCCAATCTGCGCAACTAACCGTTAAGCCATGAAAATGTCATTTTGCCTTTGAAAAGCTCCGTTCTCCGTCAGCTAACAAGATGCTCCTCCAGACTCCGACAACAATTAGCCTTCTCATGTTTCTCAAGACCAAACGATAACACGGAAAGTTGAGCTAGTTGGTACATATTTTTAAGGAATACCAGCCTTCGTCTTCCGCGCTGTTATTCCTTAAAAAAAGACCAAACGACAAGAAGGCCTTCCGACGCTTTTTGGGCCTCTGTTCGCATTACTGACGCTTTGTTCAATACTTATCTCGTCTGACTGAGCCATAGACAGCCTTGACACGGCATGACACACCCTTTTTATTGAGGAGCGCCCAAGTGGACGCCTTCAATAAACGACACCGCCGCCTTCAAATTCCATCATTTGCGCCTATTCTGAGTTATCATTTTGAGAATAATGCAGACACTGATAACTGCCGCTAGCGACTCAGGCCTCGGGGTGATCGTCATAAAGTGGTAGGAAGGTACAGAACGAGCCATCGCTTCCGCGATCCGAAGACATTCTCAATCTGAACGGAACTATTCGACGACAAAAAAAGAATGTCTTACCGTCATCTGGGCTCTCAGTAAGTTGCGACTATACATCTACGGACGGCATGTGGACAACGATCACCACTCGCTATCCTGGCTAGGCAGCAATAAATACCCTTCTGGTCGGTAGGCCAGATGTAGCCTCGAGCTGCAAGAATACGACGTAATTAATGGTCATCTACAGGTCGGCAACAAGACGCGGACTGTTTATTGCAAGCGCCCGTGGAACCGGCTCCACAAGACAGCACCGATGATTGCCGTTTTTTTTTGTGCCATTAGCACATCCCACATGCCGAAGCTTCAACGGGCCGACTCTGAATTGGCGGCGATTATTGAGTATCTGGATGCTTTTAAGGCTACTGTACCACGTATGTTTTGCTGTGGGCTACAATCCTTCATTTTGCGACGTGTAGTCGTCAACAAGCTCAACTTTGACAGAAACATGAAGAAATTTCTGCTGGTTGTACCATTGCAGTTACACCTCGAAATCTTGAGCGCTTGACACAATGAACGACTCGCTGGCCACTTGGGGGTCAGTCGAACGCTGGTAGAGATTTGGATGAAGTACAATTATCCGAGATTACTACCATCAGTGCGTTATTCGGCTAATTGGCGTGGACCTCCTTGGTCATTCTCCGAAGTCTACTACTAGAAAACGATGGATTGCGATCGCGACAGATTATTTGACACGGTACGCTAAGATCACGTCACTTAGAAGCGGTACTGCTGCTGAAGTCGCCGAATCCTCCCTGTTGGTGCACAGAATGTTCTGCGTCATGGTGCTCCTTAATATGCTTACCGACCACGGAGCTGCGTTTACGGCGCGTTTCACTCAGGCTTTGCTGAAGCTCACGCACATCAGCCACATACGTACAATGATTTACCACCCATTGACTTGGTGGATCGCCTGAAAAGGACATTGACTCACATGCTTTTTATGTATGTTGATGTCGGGCAAAAAATATGGAACCTAATTCTTCCACACGCAACATTTGCGTATAATGCGGCGCAGTAAAACACGGCGCGGCTCGACCCGTTCGAATTAGCCTTAGATCGCCAGGTTACCACTCGGCTGAACGGATGCTGAGCTATGACCTTAACAGTGAGATAGAGCTTAACCTCAAAGTCGCCACTTATCTTCAGCGCGCAGAAGAAGCGCGGCAACTCTCCAAACAGCAAATCCCCTTTCAGTACCTCGTCGACGAACCCTACAACTAGGACACCGCTCCTTTACCCCCACCTCAGGCGACTTAGTCTGGTATTGTACGGCCGTTTGACCTTGAAAACTGTTTGAAAAATTCTGCCGCCGCTACCTCAGCCCTTACCTTGTCTGCCTTCTCAGTGACGTAACGTACCAAGTTGGACCAGCCTCACCAGCCTGTGTCCAACACAGCTGCAAGCTCAGCGACGTTGTGCACGCTGTGGGCATGCACCCGTACTACAAGCGACCTCCCGATAGACCTTCGGGCCGCATGCAGTCGATTATGTGATGTCATACTCGTGGTTTGCTCGTGTAGGCTTTTTATCTCCACTCTTCTATCTAGCGGCAACATCGCATAGGGCAATGCTACATGGGAGGGCGCAGTGATACATGTGTAAGGTGTACAAGAAGACCAAGTTCGGGTTAGGTGGAAGACGGAGTATCCCCGCTCTTTGTGCGGTCGTTCAGTAGTTCTATGGAATTCTGCGCTTCTGCATCATATGTAGGAACTGTTACTATATGCACAGTTTAATAGCGAAAGCTATACTGGCCGCGAACTTGCGATTTCACTCTGACGGTGCTCCGAGGAGGCACAGAATGACCTTGAGCCATCGCCTAGCAACCAGCGTGGCTCGTGGATGCCAGCACTCGCCGCGGAGCCGCCGCCGCCGTTTGGTATGACGTCACACCGCTTGCCTCATCGTTGAGCTCGCCTTCGCTCGCTTCGTCAGCTGTGTCGCATGCCTGATAACTCGTTCTAATCAGTGACGCCATCACATGCTGACGTCATCGACCATGACGTTATGATCGGATGTGACGCCATCATGACGTCACATTTGGTCATGACGTCACGACTACTGATGACGTCACCAAGCGATTTACGCATATACGAAGCTGATCCCGCCTGGCGTTCGATCCAGGCGTCCGTGCGGCGCCTTCCATTTGGCGCTCCCTCGAACGCCGCAGCACAGAGCATATAGAAATAGACGCAGTACAGCAGGCATCTGCGGTGTCTCAAATTGGTTGACAGCCAATAAAAGCTGCAGTACCACTCACAATTCTCCGCGGTCACCTTAACCGAGCTGTAAAGAAAAGAAGGACGGTGGCAGTAAAAACAGAGACACAGAGGTACCGTAATGGAAGGCTTAGCAGCTCGTCGTCACAGACGGTTTCGAGTCATCGCACTTTAATAGCCCAAAGTGCCCCTAGAACGTTTTTTTTAATAGGAACTTGATAGCTGTTCTATGCTTGACAGTCTTTACAGCAGCTGCAAATCATTCCTTGCAATTATTTGCAAGGTGTCCAATAAAGCACGCAGTGCTGATTCCCGAGGCATATATGCTAGTGGGAACAGTACTGTCGCTGTCAAAACTATCTATGCACGATTGTTATTGAGATGCCACAATATGCAACGCAGAAAGTGAGCGGCCATTGCAAGCGAACATGCGACAGGCCCTTCTCATAATGTGCGCGGTGGAGCGCAGTGCCGTTGTCCCGGTTGGACGTACTCCAGCCTTAACGTGGCGAAAAACCTAACCGATCTTCGTAGACTGCTATTTTAAACACATTGGATGATAACATTTATGGCGGCACGACATAAAAATGCTCTAGTATCAAGCTGTCAAATCTATAAGTTAGTTTTTGTTCGTGGCGATTTTGTCATGTCAAACTCGACCCCAGCACGAGCTGCATAGTTATTTGTTCACGTGTACTTATTCTTTGTTGTTCTGTGTTCCAGTGATATTAGCAGGAGGCATATGATATCAGGCAGCAGATCGTACAGAAAAAACTGAGAATATCTATAGATTATCGACATCACTTTAATCACGTTCCGCGGAGATTGGAAATTTTTCGATTCTGTGGCGTCGATCAATAAAGCAGGAGAGAAATGTGCTTATACGCCCTGTGGAACCCTGCAGAACTGGTTTCTCGTTTGTAATTTTTTTCCTTTTTCGCACTGCCACGAGCCATATGCTAGCGTTTGTTCATAACGCTAGATAGCGGTGCCTGCTGCGTGGGCCTCTTTAGCTTGTTTCTTGGTTTCCCCGCAGTTACCGCATGGATGGATGGAATCTCGAATAGCGGCTACAACGGGCGAATCTTCTCGTCTGCACTTTAATTTTCGCTAGCCAAGATAGCGAAGGAAAGAGCGTACGACTTACCATTGACTGACGATGACTTCTGTAGTGTTTCCGCCAAAAAAAAAAAAAAAAAATATTGCAGCGGATTCAACCGGTCTTGTTCGATTCTAGTTACACGGGTTTAGCAGTTGAGCTCTTATCCGCGAAGCTATTCCGGCGGGTGCTTTTGCTCGATATGAGCAGGTTGAAATAATTTAAAGCGTCGCTATTTGAGGCGGTGACTCTTAGCGCCTAATGAAGACCTAAAACGGCAGCTCACCGGGATCCAAGCGGTAGGAAGACTCTATCTGATAAGTATCGCGTCTAAAACAGCATTTACGCAGACAAAGAGCCTGCGTTTTCGCACTACAATTAGTTTAAACGAGATAACCACTGCCATATCAGCGCCTTGCCATGTCACCTGACAACCTTTAGCTCTCAGAAGCATACTTTTGATATTTCGAGGCTGCTATGATTCAGAAAGTCGGCGCCGATACTGCCTGTAAGGTCGTCAACAGTGCATGTTTTCTCGAGTTTTCTTTTTGTGTGTGTTTGTGTTTCCTGCCGTTTCGGGCAGCCGGCCCGCGAGGCGCGCGAGCGGAGCGGCGCCGTACCCAGGGAGGGGGGACCTTTTCTTGTTTTTGGGTTACAGTGTGAAGTGTCCCTGCTTGTGCGCGTTATCTGTTTTGTGTCTTTCTTGAGGGGCGAGGGGTCTCGCGCATTGGAGGGCACTCTGCCGTTCGGTGTTTGGCCTGGTGGCTAGCGCGCGAGGCTCCGAACTCCGTCGGCGGACCCCGTCGAGCGTCCGTTGGGTGTTGTTTTTCTTATTTTGTATGTGTAAAGCGCGGTCGTAAATCTCGTGCGCGTCCTCGAGAGTGGAATGCCAGTGGTGGAAAGGCCGGGGTTGGGACGCTTCGGCGAACTGGGCCTCGGCTACGGTATTCCACGAATCTGTGTGAACGGGGTGGGGGACACCAAGGACGTTTTCACGGAAACGGAAAGCGCGCGAAAACGACGAGGTGCGATGGGTGGCCCGGGGAGTTGCAGCCCGAGCGAAGGAGAAGACGGACGTTCTCCCGTACGCTCGCTTGGGACGACGGACTGTCCTAAGCCGGAGGGCGACCCTACTCTGTGTTTTATTTGTCCTTTCTCTCAACTGTGCTGTGTTTGTTCATCAATCCGACCTATTATTTAAATTGAATCAGTCTGTTAATTTAATTCGGCCCATTGTAATTATTTCGGCGAAGCAAGGAGACGGGACCATTACCAACAACAAGAAGAAGAAGAAGAAAAAAAAAGGGAACTTCAAGAACCATCAAAACCAAGTTTACTGGCGCAGCCGAATACAGGATCACCGTCTCCCGTCAGGCTTCGGCGATCACAAAAAAAAAACTTGCTCAGCAGGAAGACTTCCGGGCCGATGTACAGCGCCTGAGAAGGAGGTCTCCGTCGAAAGAGGACAGCACGAAAACACAGCAACATTGTGGCCGACGGACCGAGCCATCACTTCAGATCGACGGACCGACACTGAAGCTAAGGAGCTAGCGGCTCAGCATCGAGAGACGCCCAGCATTGTGGCCAACGGACTGAGCCATCAGTGCGCGTAAGGTGCGAGCCGCGCACCAGCGAAAGACGCCACTCATCACGGCCAACGGACCGAGCCAGCGGTGCTCAGCGCATCAAGAAACTGACTTCCAGCGCACCGGCCAAGGGAGCAGGCAGCGAAAGTGACATCAGCCGCTAATGGACTAGCGGTGGACTTTTGTGCATTTTCCAAGTATTACTTCGCGCATTGGCAGCAGAGAGGAGCAAAGCCCGGGCGCAGGAACGGCAGACAACGCGGTGGTCAGGGAAGGCAGGGTGGCTACTCCAGCGGAAAGGTGAGTGGCCCTTATGCTAGTCCTCGGAACCCACTGGTGCCGTGTGTTTTGTAGCGAGTGACAGGAATTGTGCATGATACTGCGTAGCGGTGCAGTGGTCACGAAAATGAGTGCGGAGGAGAGCGGAAGTGATAGCGGAGTTTCAAGAGCAGAGGAGGCGACGGGGGCAGGCGAAACGATGGAAACAATAGGATCAGCAGGAGCAGATAAAAGCGGTGGCGAAGCTCCCGATTCAGCTATGCGACGGCTAGAAATGGAGCTGGAGCTTAGGAAGACCACGCTGCTCATTGAGCGGGAAAAAACACGTCAGTTAGAGCTGCGAAGTGGTGGACCACAGGGCTCGCTAACAGATGGTAAGCCGACGCGCGAGGAATCACTAGCGCATTTCGCAAAACGGCTTAAGAGTTTATTGACCGCAATTCCCTCAGATCCAGAGGTTCCAGTGTGGCTCGAGGGAATCGAGGGCATTTTTCGTTCCTATAGGGTGCCTGAAGAGGTTAGAAGCCATTTAGTTTTGCCTCTAGTGACCGCGAGAATCCCGCACCTCTTTTCTAAACTTTCAACCGAGGAGCTCGACAGTTACGATCTGGTAAAAAAGACGATTCTGTCCGAGTTGCGTCTGTCGCCAGGTGACTACCTCAGGCAGTTCCGCAATGCGCTTCCGGCTCGTGACGAGAGCTGGCAGCACTTCGCGTCGCGAATTGAGAGCTACTATGCTTTTTACATGGCGGCGCGGGGGATCAAAACGCTAGAGGGCCTGATTGCTCTGCACGTGGCTGACCAGATGAAGCAGACACTGAGCACTGAGGCGTATAAGTACGTGAAACGAGAGGAGGGGGACGGTTGGGTGAGGCCACATGAGATAGCGAGGTTGGTGGAAGCTTACGAGGATTGCGAAGGTAAGGGGTCGGGAAGGAAGCAAACAGTTGCAGGCAGAATCCCCTCTGGCAAACAAGCAACTTTGCAAAAGTCCGGCTTAGCTACGCAGGAACAGCCAGTCTCCCCGAGATCCTCAACATGCTTCATTTGCGACGGACCACATTTCGCTCGCTCTTGCCCTAAAAAACCAGCAACTGGTGACGCGCATAAGAAAAGCGTGAACAGAGTAGCGCAAGAAAGACTTAACGCTGTCGACAACTATGACAGCGTAGCGGTCGGACGGGGAACGACCCGCCACTTTCCGCCTTGCGGGGAGCCATCGGGGAAGGATGGCCTCGCGTCACTAGAATACGTCGACTTGAGATGCGGCGAGACGGTTCTGAGGGCCCTGATCGACACGGGTGCAGAGATAACGGTGATTAAAGAGGGCGCCATACCGAGCGACCAGGCGGAGGTGGTGGGCAATATACCACTAGTGGGAGCTTTTGGTGCTAGAGTGGTAGCCAAGCTCGCTAGAGTGCCGCTAAGCTTAGCAGTAGATCGGGATCGGCAGATCAGAGAGAGTGCGTCGCTGTTGTGCGCCGTAACGAGTGAGCTGGCGTCCAGGGAAGCAGACTGCTTACTCTCTGCAGAGGCTTGGGACATGCTTAAGCAGGCACGCAGCAGAGCTTGTGAGATGCCCGACATGAAACTAGTGGAAGCCGGGACCCTGGGCACTGGCAGCTGGGGTGAGCAAGAACATCGGCCGTTTGGAAACAACGAGGCAGATCGGAGTACGGATGAGGTACTAGTGGCCGCTAACGAGACACACCTCGAGGTGACGAGAGCGCAAGAGAATCATGTATTCCGTGAGGCTCAGCGGTCGGACCCGGGCCTCGCCGATGCTTGGCGTCAGGGGAAAGCGAGTAGCCACGGGATGTTCGTACGCGATGGCTTGCTCTACCACAAAGACAAAATTGCCGGCATACTGTATGAGCAGCTAGTGCTGCCTAGGGAGAGAAGAGGCGAAGTACTGATGCTGGCGCATGAGTCCCCGTGGGGAGGGCACCTAGGAAAGAGGAAAACAATGAACAGAGTAAAGATGAGCTTCTACTGGCCGGGTGTTAACGCAGACATCAACGAACATTGCAGGACCTGCCATGGATGTCAAATGAGATCAGACCGCCGAACAGCAGATAGAATTCCTATCGCCCCGCTCACGCGGCCTAGTTACCCCTTTCAGGTGGTGAACATCGATGTTATCGGGCCGCTTAACCCGCCGTCAGCAAGGGGACACAGGTACGCGCTTTGCGTCACCGACCTACATACGCGCTGGCCAGAAGTCGTCTGCCTAACGTCGCTTACAGCGCGGAAGACGTGAGACGCGCTTCTTGAGATTTTCTCGCGCACCGGCGTCCCGGAAACGATATGCAGTGATCAGGGTACTAATTTCGCCGCTCAGATGACGCAGCTACTCTGCGAGAAAATCGGCAGTTTGCCGCGGTTTTCCACTCCGGAGCATCCTGAGAGTAACGGCTCCGTCGAGAGATGGAACCGCGTTTTCAAAAACATGATTTATCATGTAATTGAAAGTGACAGGCGTAACTGGGACAAATGTGTACCTTTCCTGCTCTGGGCATACAGAGAAGTGCCGCATGATACAACGGGAGTCTCTCCATTCCAGATGCTCTACGGGAGACACCCGACGGGACCCTTGTCCATACTAAAGAAAACTTGGTTAGGAGAAGTAGATATCCCCAATAATCTTAGAGAACCAGCGGCCCGATACTTGGAGAAGTTGAGGGAGCAGTTGCAATTGGCGGCCGAGATGGCGGGGCTCACCGCCACCGCGAAGCAGGGAGCTTATGCCGCGCACTACAACCGCCGTGCCCGACCAAAAACATTCAACGTTGGAGAGGACGTAATTTTGTTTCGCACGGACAGTCACGGAAAGCTCGGCGCAAGGTGGTGCGGCCCCTATAGGGTCAGCTCGAGGCCCCGCCAGAACTCATACGAAATTGAGGTGGAAGACGGAAAGAGAAAGGTGGTACATGCAAACCACCTGCGCCCATATCATGCGAGAGTAAGCCACACAAGCGTAATTTTTGGCGAGGATGCCGAATTCGGGGAAGTCGAGTGCGCCCCGCCGCCCGATGAGCAGCTTGATGGTTGTTTGCCGTCCAGTGCGACGGAGCATCTGACTCCGTCCCGGGATGAGCAGATACGCCAGTTGTTTGGGTCATACGGAGATGTATTTCAGGGACGGCCGGGAGCGGCGCGCATCGGAGAACACAGGATAGTACTGAAAGAGGGGTTCATCCCGAAAAAGCGGTATACCTATCGCGTGCCTCAACTCCTCAAAAAGGAGGTAGCGAGACAGGTGGACGAGCTGCTAGATTCAGGGCTCGTATATCCGGCTTCGAGCGCGTTCGCCCATCCGGTGGTGTGCGTAACTAAGAAGGACGGCTCACTCAGGCTTTGTGTGGATTACAGGGCCTTGAACGCCGGTACTGTGGACGACGCTTTCCCTATGGCCCGCCAGCAGGAACTAATCTTTCGGGTGGGTGGCGCGAAATTCATTACCCTAATAGACCTAAAACGAGGGTACTGGCAAATTCCTCTGGAAGAAGAAAGCCAGGAGAAAACGGCCTTTGTTACCCACGTCGGGCAGTTTGCGTGGCGGGTCATGCCCTTCGGACTGAAAAACGCGGCCGCGACATTTCAAAGAGCCATGAACGAGCTGCTACGGGCACACCAAGAGTACGCTTGCGCGTACTTGGACGATATAGCAGTATTCTCCGGAACTTGGGAGGAACACCTTGATCACCTTAGGGCGGTGCTCAGTGCTCTACGCGAGGCGGAATTTAAAGCCAACCTACAGAAATGTCAGGTCGCGGCACCGCACATCCGGTACCTGGGACACGTCATGGGATCGGGGCAGCATGGACCTGACCCTGAGAAAGTTGACGCCATCAATGAGTTGACGACGCCTGGCACAAAACGCGAGCTCAGGAGTGCTCTCGGTCTCTGCGGTTACTATAGAGACTATGTTGAAAACTATGCGGAAATTGCTAGACCCCTCACAGCGCTGACGGGAAAGAAAGTGCCAAATTGCATTCCGTGGAATCCAGAGGCGGAAGAGGCTTTTAAGAAACTAAAGGCAGCACTTTGTAGAGCGGCGATGCTCTCAACTCCGGATCCTGACAAGCCATACTGGCTATTTACGGACGCATCCGCTTTTGCGGCAGGCGCCTGCCTGGCCCAGATGGATGGATCAGGCAGAGAGCTTCCCATATCGTTCGCGAGCCACCGGTTCAACGAAACGCAGATGAGATGGGCCACAATTGAGCGAGAGGCCTTCGCAGTGATGTGGGCTCTACGCAGATTTGACACTTGGGTATATGGGGCGCGGGTGCATGTCGTATCCGACCATAATCCTTTGGCCTACATCACGGCCAGCCAGCCAGCCGGGGCAAAACTGGCGCGTTGGGCTTTGGCGCTGCAGCGATACAATGTGACCGTAACCCACCGAAGGGGCACCGCTCACGCAAATGCTGACGCACTGTCACGCTTGCCTCGCGCACAGGGAGGTAGCGAGCCGATTTAGCGCCCAACACCGCTTTGGCCACCAGTGGGTTTCGGGGACAATGCGGTCGGACCACTCATGGGACTCTTTGTGTGAAGTGTATTTGCATGGCGTCTTGTTCTACGCCTCCCGTGAGGTGATTGTATTTAGGGTTCTGTAACTTGGCGCCAGATTGTACTGGCGGTTTTGTTTCTTTTTTTGTGCGTTGTAATGAAGTTGTGACGACCTTTATGTTATTTATCGTGTGCAACAACCAGTGAGGTTGTTGCAACGATCTTAGGAGGGGCGTGTAAGGTCGTCAACAGTGCATGTTTTCTCGAGTTTTCTTTTTGTGTGTGTTTGTGTTTCCTGCCGTTTCGGGCAGCCGGCCCGCGAGGCGCGCGAGCGGAGCGGCGCCGTACCCAGGGAGGGGGGATCTTTTCTTGTTTTTGGGTTACAGTGTGAAGTGTCCCTGCTTGTGCGCGTTATCTGTTTTGTGTCTTTCTTGAGGGGCGAGGGGTCTCGCGCATTGGAGGGCACTCTGCCGTTCGGTGTTTGGCCTGGTGGCTAGCGCGCGAGGCTCCGAACTCCGTCGGCGGACCCCGTCGAGCGTCCGTTGGGTGTTGTTTTTCTTATTTTGTATGTGTAAAGCGCGGTCGTAAATCTCGTGCGCGTCCTCGAGAGTGGAATGCCAGTGGTGGAAAGGCCGGGGTTGGGACGCTTCGGCGAACTGGGCCTCGGCTACGGTATTCCACGAATCTGTGTGAACGGGGTGGGGGACACCAAGGACGTTTTCACGGAAACGGAAAGCGCGCGAAAACGACGAGGTGCGATGGGTGGCCCGGGGAGTTGCAGCCCGAGCGAAGGAGAAGACGGACGTTCTCCCGTACGCTCGCTTGGGACGACGGACTGTCCTAAGCCGGAGGGCGACCCTACTCTGTGTTTTATTTGTCCTTTCTCTCAACTGTGCTGTGTTTGTTCATCAATCCGACCTATTATTTAAATTAAATCAGTCTGTTAATTTAATTCGGCCCATTGTAATTATTTCGGCGAAGCAAGGAGACGGGACCATTACCAACAACAAGAAGAAGAAGAAGAAAAAAAAGGGAACTTCAAGAACCATCAAAACCAAGTTTACTCTGCCAAAGAAGTATAGCCTCCATAAAATGACTAAGGGCCTCGCATTGTAAGCCTGACACAGGCAGGCTCGTGATCCTTCAAAGAGGCGATGCTTCAAACGGCCGGCGCCAACAACTTCCACGTCAAAGCCGACGAACTCTTTTTTTGACATAGTATAGTTTTAACGCTTTCGAGCAAAACTTTTATAAGCAGAGCTCTAAAGTATAGACTCTGGTCGCAACTGGCTAGTACATGTACCCTTCGTTCGGTCTCTCTTTCCTCTCTTTCGGAGAAGTACAGGCGGCTCTTTTACTGGCAACATTAAGACCTACCGACAGTGGCTAATCAGAGGCAGGCTTTTGCTTCTGCCGTCTTGGCCAGAGACAACTCTTTCCGCCTGCCAAAGGGCGCCTGTCTTTGTAGTGAAGCATCCCCTTCGCATTTCGAAAGTGCTTTGTTCAATCTCCAGTGCGTTGTGTGGCAACTCGTTTTCCAATCGGTACAAAAATTCATCCGGTGCAGTTCTCGTCTTGCCGTGACCCATATGATTGCAAGCTGGTATTACGGAGGAAACGAATGTGATAACAGGGGCTGCTATGAACGTCCAGGGGAAGAACCAAGGTGACCAAACTACACCTTCGCATTTGAGGAGTAATTCTAGATTGCACGAGAGTCACAAGGGGAGTTCTAAGGTTTATGACTGGGGCGAATGAAAGCCGGGCTGCAAGCCAGGAGGCAATTTTATCCGTTTTTGTCGGTTTGTATCAGGCGGCGTGCTTCTACTCGACCAGCTCCCACAGATGGGCACTCAAAGCAGTAACCTACTGCAATATAGCCCGCACGTCAGCGTTTTGCTGGAATAGGGGTATTATCTTAGCGCATAAAATTATTAGGGGGGAAACTAAATGTTGAACAGTCTCAAAGGGTAGCGTAAATTTCCGATATGTGGCAAGGCAATAGAAATTGTAACTGAGGAGCTTTTTTTGCCAGGTGGGTATAAACCAAATCTAACCACGTTTTTGAAAAGTTACGAGAGCACTGCAGAATCAGCAGTGGAGAATTACGAGAGCCTTGGCGTTGCTGCTTCACAGGGTATATCGCACGCCCTTAGTCGAACATGACCAGCGTTCCATTGAACGCATCAAGGTTAACTGGTATTCTATTATTGGTTTGCAGGAAAGGAAAGGCTTAGTATCTGTCATTCGCGGAATCTCGCTAACACATCTCGCGGGCAGCTCTCGCCGACGCGAGATTTTCACCACGGACATATGTAAAAAGGATTTCGCCTTAATGAAGTGGCGTGTCATTAACCAGTGAAACCAAGTAATGGCTGTTGAGATTTGGAAGCCTAATGGGCAGTTTTAGCTTTTCATCAATGATTACCTGTAAAATATAGATAGCCAATAATGCAAAGCATCAATCTTTCCAGCTCTATTACGAGAGCCTGTCGACAAGTAATAAAACGATGCAACAACGTTGAGTATGCCTCTGGCGGATAGTTTCGCAAGTGACATCGACTGCAAGCTTGGTGGTCACATTATTGTGTGTTAATTGTTCTTTTCTCCTCACTAACTCTCCTTTGACATGGAGCGGTTGCCATGAGGAATTGAAGGGCACTGATAGCTAGATCAGCTGTCTGTGGGGCTTAAGAGACCGCACGTCATAGCGGAATGTGCAGGAGCTGCCATTGGACAGCACCATTTAAGAAAGGAATCAAACTTCTCAGGAGCCTTATATCCCGATTCTGACACGCTACTGTTGTACCATGCAGTCACGTTCGGAAGGTTTATTTAAAGCGAGGAATACGCCATTATTACCAACAGGGCGACATACGTCGGCGTCTTCTTCACAGGTAAGGTGGATAGATAGTGGTTTGTGGGCCGGGGGGAGGCAAGTATACATCGATTTCACGAAACTGGGCGGTCTCCGTAGCCCGAACTTCGTATTACATAACAACGTCAACATATCGTGTCGGAACGTATCGAAGAGGTAAAAACTAGTTACAGATGATGAAACATAACGTTCTGCAGTGTCGTGACTCCAACACGCTTTGCGCGTTGCATAACTATGCAATTTACTGTATGAGAAAGAGCCCAACAACGCTTGAGTTTCAGTTCGCAAACCGATGTTCACAAGTCACCTTCGTCTGAGGAGTGCGATAATCCCGACAGGGTTCATATATGCGTTTGCTGCCTAATACTTAACGCGTGGTAGGGGAGGGGGGCCTATAAAAGAGGAAATGAGTGAAGATTTAAATAATGTTTTCTTGGGGATGGACTTCTCTAAATTTGGCTTCGGTTAAAGCGTGGGTGAGGGGGCCTATAAAAGAGGAAATGAGTGAAGAATTGAAGAATGTTTTCTTGGGGATGGACTTCTCTGAACTTGGCTTCGGTGGTCATGTGACCTGAAACAGAAAGTAAAAAGGCGGCAGGAGTGGGGCAAATAAAATGCTGGGTAGGCACATGATGACTCAGCTTTAGAAGCATTTTCAATGGAGGAGGGTGTTTCTATAAGGGAGCGTGAATTCAAGAGGAACTTGATATGTGGCATAGCTGCAGCAGTATAGTCGTCAAGTTCTTTCTGGAAGGGTTGAAATAATAGGATAGGTTAGATATTACAGTAAAACAGAGAAAGAAGGAAAAGAGAAGAATATCGGACAATTAAAAAAAATATGAATAACTCAGAGTATCCCATGTCTACCAGGTTTAACATTATCGAAAGAAAATAATACTGATACAAAAAAAAATACCGCTTGGCAGGAATGGTAGACACTGATTAAAAAAATTCAATCGTTCTTATCCGGAAAGCTCATAGCAAGTATTCTGCCAGAGCTATATCACTTATCTGGTTCATTTTGAATCAAAGCTCCTTTCTAGGAACACCCGCCACCATCGAACCATCTTTTAAGGCTGGATCATGTGGTCCGCATTGTACTTCCCTCTGCTGCTGCTGCCTTCTTTATTTTCATATTCAGGTCACATGACCACCGCATTCAGGTTGAGAAAAATCCAGCCTTAAAACAAACATTCTTTCTTTACTTGCCTTCTCCTCATCCCCCTCCTTATCTCTGTCCCACTGTACTTCTTTGGAAGCAAAAGCGTATATACACTCTGGCAGTGAAAGTAGCACTGCCCAGACGAAGACAAGTTTTCTTGTCGAAAGGTTGGCTTATGAACTGAGGCTCACCCTCATCTTTTTTGTTTCTACCCTGAATTTCAGCACTTTACAAGAACGTACTGCAACAAGCATTGCGCATCGCGATAATTCATTGTCATTTATTTGTTTTTTGCCGCAGTGACGTACTCTCAAATGTCGACTACCTGGGTTAATCTAGGGTGCACTGACATCGCACAGCACACAGGTGCCTTGCTTTGCTTCTTGCCTTCATCGAAAAGCGGCTGCCGAGGTCGGGATTATATCCCTCGTATCTGAGCTCAATAGTTGAGCGCGTGATCCACCGAGACGGGGCTCATGCATATTCATAATGTTTTTGGCTTTTTTTTATGCAAGCAGTCTTTAGTGTCCTAGCCTAAATGTTGTTTTACTTTTTGACTTCCGGAGCGAAGTACCCCTTAATTGTTTTTTCCTCGTTTGAAAAATAGCTCGCTACAATGTTTGCACCGATGAACCACATTCGGAGCTTTATTTGCAGATGTTCAAAGAAAGCGATGGGATCGCGAGGTTCGGGCTGCTTGCGGCCGTCCACGTGGACAGTCAGCAGTGGCCTGAAGTTTGGCGACTATTTCAAATACAGCAGGTGACTTAGCCTACACTCAATTATTTGAGTTTTCAAGAGGCCCCAAACAAGGTTAGTTTCTAATGACCACACGAACGCTGTGCACTGGCAATACCGCCATACAGACTTCAAATGCCGTTTAATCATTGCTTAGCGCACCTAATCGGTTATTCTCGTCTCTAAATGCTTTGAAGGTCTGTAGAAAAAAACATATGTGTGTATGTGGTTGTGCGCTCGAGGTTGGGTGGAACGTTATTGTGAATGATTCGGTACGGCAATTCTGATTCCTTCCTATTGTCGTATTGAAGAAACCTGTATTGGCTTCTATGCTGCTTCCGGGAAAAGCAATCGTTTGGATATCGTTAAATTTTGAATATCACTTAAATTACTAGCTAACATAATGGTTTTAAGAAGGCATCGCAAATCTGCAACCGTTAGACCACTTCGCGATGGTAAACAAAGAAAATACAATCGCTAAGACGCGCTGAAAAAGGGCCTTAAGCTTGGTACAAAATTTGGGTTGTTTATCCGGGCACCCATTTGCTTCCGTTGGTACTGCAGTAACTAGTGAGTTTCACGCAAGAACAAGTGAAGTCTCTATGAGTATGTCAACATTGTGTGATTAGTCGAGTGAGTCACCATCGGGAAGAATGCATGCTCGCCCGATTTCACATCTTTGTTGGTGAATGACAGGTGTATTTCTCAATGCCGTTAGGTCTAGAGGTACCGTTTCCATTTAGAAGCTGATGTTTGTGCAGAAGTGGGCTGCGATGAGCAAGCGCGAGGCTTTACTATTGCGACAACACGGATAGAGAATAATCGACGCACACATCACCTTTTACTGCATGGCTTTATTATTAGCGCCTCCGACAAATCCTGCTTGTTTACACATTATTATTTAAATCGTACATTCGTGATACTTCACAGCTGCATCAGAATCTGTGCTTTAACCAGATAACCTATTATTGTTGCCCACAGATGATAACCCACCATTAGCTGATGTATTTTCGGAAGTGCTCCCCGAAACCCCTTCCAAATCAGTTGTGTTTTCTCATGCAGACGTAATGCCGGCCATCACTCCACTTCCGTCAGTAGTGTTTGAACTGCCACTGGATTCCGTAATGTCGTTTGATGAAGACATCCCACCACCGTCAGTGGTGTCGGAACTTCCGCCAGACGTTGAGTTACCGTCGGAATCCATGGATGTGCTGCCACCTCCGCTTGATTCAGTCATGTTTTCGCCTCCGCCACCTCCAGTGGAGTTGCAACCCATAGGTCCGCCGCCGGGGGGAGGCTAAAAGAAATGAAAAGCAGACGGTCATAACAGATAGGCACATATCACATATTACCGGCGTCAGACAATGTAGACAAAGCGTACACACATACAAAATGAGCCGGCATCGGGCGCGCTCGCGCATTGTGGCTCCTCTCTTGCTAAGGCATGGCCTCAGGAGTCGCCAGGTAATCATTTATATGCCTACGCAAATGCATTCACGCTGTTGGCAATTTCTCCCCTGCGCGCGATAAAATTTGATTCCTAAAGTAGGTCTTCTATATTAATGATATCCTTTCCGAGCAATTCTCTTTTCGTTTTAGCAGTTAAAACTTTAAGCTACCCGGCTTCAAACGAAAGTCGCAACTATATTCAGATAGGCCCATCCAATACTTCAGTCGAAGCCTTCAAGCCCTTTCGGCGTCGAGGGAAAACACTAATAAACATCGCCAGATGTTGAAAAATATGAATATATGTAACCCTGGCTTCTAAAGAAAAATGTCTGTTTTACGATATTTAGAACATTAGGGGTTCTTCATGGTTTCTGAAGAACATAGAGATTAGCAGCTACCCAACGATAACATAAGTCTGGATGAAGAGTGCCATTTGCACGCTATCTCTATCAGATAAAGCTTAAGCATCTGCGTTGAGACGAAAAAATATTAGCGTTGATAATTGTCTCCAAGTGCTGATAATAAGGCTTGAAGACATAGAGCGCATAACACTGATCTAATTGTTCAGCAGGTTGATTGTTATGAAACAAGCAATAATGCGTAGGTTAACTGAAATGAAATGATCATTCCGACAACCCAATGAATAAATCATTGTAACACTGAGTGATTCGAGCTCTTAATTACGATGTACCGCGAGGAGGTATTTCCGAGCCCATCACGTAGAATTCATACAATTTCCTTGAGAGTTGCTAAAATATCACTGCTTAACTTTTGTACACGGGGAGAGAAATTAGGTAGCCATACGCTTGACACACCTAATGCCTTGATTTAAGTTTTAAGCAAGTTTATTAGCAAGTTTACTACTTCCAACGTCTCGCAATTTGCTGTAGACAGCTCTTCTTTTGGGAGGCTGGTGAACATTACTTTAGTCTTCTGGGTATTAATGATTAGGACGAAGACACTGCTTGGCATTTGTAGGACATTAATCATTCTTTCCAACTCGTTGCCTGACCTACTTAGCAAGGCAATTTTATCAGCGAAAGGTATAGTATTGAGGTATTCTTCATCCGTAGTACTTCAGATGCTGTGTCCCCTTTCCTAACATTATTCTTTATTAGAATTGTATTGTTCTGTTCTGTGCAGCCACTACAGAAAGCTTCTAGTACTTTCATATATATTTCATTTACGCCCCGATTTTTATATTCCTAAGTGACCAGTGAGGTTTCAAGTTAGTCAAATGCTCTTCCATAACCAATGTATGCAGTGCATGAAGGTTGCTTATATTGCGAGCATTTGGGCTCAACTCATCTGGTTGATAGAGGTAGAGGAGCACATGGATTCGAAATGGAAAACAAATTGGGGTTTTTAGAGAATGTGATCCATAGTTTGTGGGTTAGTCCTATTCTTGAGGCATTTAATTGGTATAGTGATTCTGTTATTTCATTACAAATCCAGTGTTTACAGAACAAATCACGAGCACATTTGAGCCTCGTGCTGGTCTGTCCCTGAGCCTTGTGGTGAGCTTTCTTTTAAGAGTGTAGTTGCCTTTTATTATGTTCACTTCTTATGTAATAAAATAGCAGTGCGCACAGGTTTGCTCATATGTACCACGACCGAAGTCTTGTAGATATCGCGAAAATATTCTAGCATGAGGTTTTATGAATACAACGGTAAACATAAATTTATGAACTTCACATATTCAAGTTTCGCTCACTATGTCTTTCACGTATCAGTAAATAGAGGCGGCGTACATCAGGACATGTCTAGAATTATCGGTTGTCTAGATGCAAAGTTCCCCGCAGGGGAGTGTCTGATTTTCTGTGTCTGATCAACTGATTTTTCACGCTCGTATTGAGGCAAAAAATGATTAACTATGCACTACTTCCTGCTATTCTTCGCTTCGGGACGAAGCAAAAGAACACCGTCTCTCATGGCTAAACTTGTTTATTTCATAGTTTTCTCGACCCAAGGAAGACAAAGGTTGTCCGATCGGTTATACTTACGGGGGGAGGCGGGCCCCGGACTTCTCCGTGGTGGTGGTGGCAGTGAGTGGCGGCAACTGCAAAGAGGCACATGCGAGTCAATATTGTCAGAGGCGTCTACGTGTCATACTGATTTTCAATCAACGTGTCATACTGATTTTCAATCAAGCTACCAGTCAACGGGTTTAAGGTAGCGGAGCTAGATTGGAGCTGTGGCTGGGCTGTGTACAAAACGTGGCTTTCATATTGAGGACAACGTTTTTTGTTTCAAATTTACGCGAAGCCCATTTCATAAGACGTGCTTGATACCCCTTGTTCATGCCCTTCGCGATGTCTTTGTGCCTTTTGTGCTCTAAGCTGCGTCATCATTTTAGGGTTTTTTCAGCCTCTCAGGGAAGTGTAGCTACGTGTAGTGAAATAACATTCTTGTACCTATTGGTTCTTCATATAGTGGACTAAATACTGTTCTAATATATTAAGGTTGTCAGTAACTCAAAAGTCCCGCTCCTTATCGACATTTAGTGTTTGATCATGCATATGTTTTGTTTCGATTTTGGACTGCCAAAGTGCTGCACAACATTATTAAATGTAAATATAGGTCCACACGAAATGATTTACGAGTGTGTGCAAAAGTAAAGCTGTGGCTGTGGAGAGAAAGATGCTTGAAAGGTCGAGAAATGCCAGTGAATGTGGTAAACGCATCAACTGCATTACACAGAAATGGGATTAAAAGCGACAAATGTTTCATCTATAATACGTTATTTTCTCACTAGCGACCAACCAAGAACAGTACTGAGTTACTCACATATGATGACGACTAAGAGAACACCGAGTGTCTTCATGGCGTGGGATATGCAGACTGCACAAGCCTTAACTGCCCGTGCCTGGGGCGGCATCAGTTTGCTTTATATAATTTGCCAGGAGTTGTTTGTGCATGCGCTTGAGGTTCGGATCACGTGAACGTCACGCTGAAGTTAGTCAGCACATGCTCAGTCGACGCGAATAAAGATTGGCACCCCCTATTGCAATGACAGAATGTACTTCCGTTCTGGAAACTGGAATACCTGGTAGCTTGCCACGTGCGCCATGGCACAAATGTACTTGTACACCCTTTCGTGATTAGGGGCTGCACAGCTTTCGAGAAGTTGTTTTTAGCGGTAATAAAGCTGTTCAGGCTAAATGTATAATAGAAATAAAAGTGAAGCATATGTTCGATCTGCATTTTTTTTTTATCGAGCGAAAAGAGCGAAAGCCAGAGCTGGGTGCAGATAAGTTGTTATGAATACTGGAGATAAAATAAACCGATAAAAAATGCGCCTGCCTATGCAGCAGTTGGCACAGTCTGCACGAACATTACGGCTTCAAAATGGCCCCAGAACCGATGACTCATCCCTTCCTGACTGGAATAATGCAGTACGCCAAACAATGATCTCATTGTAGGAAAATGTGCATCATAGGAGCTGCATCTCAAAGATTTATATCGGCTTCCGCACTGGTATCTTCTACTTCAATTTGTGGAGACGATTTTTGGGCCCCGTCCTAATTATCACGTGAGCTTTGCAAGGGAGGAAAACAGTGCGTTATTCTCAATGGTAGAAATAATTTCTCTAATGTTCCGGCAAGCCAAGGACGACAAATGCTGTTCGATGGTTTGTAATTTTAGGTCAATAGCTTCCACATCGGCAGCAGTAGTGCGCGGTGGTGTAATTGAAGAGTGACAACCTAGAAAAGATTGTCAAAGGCGTCCACTGCACAGTACCGAGCTTCAGTGAGTAAAAACTATAGCGCGACATGAGAACCCTATATAAAAGTTAATCTTTTGTCTTTACATGCTAGAATGCTGATTCAATAAGCTGTGTTTAATGGCTTGCTATCTTGTGTGCTAAGACTTGTATTCATAATAGCACATTCGCATTCATAACTCATAATTCATTCGCAATAGCACAATGTAAGTGCGCTTGCGCGTAAAGGTACTAAAGCATAGCTTAAGCGCTTTCAAATAGACTCTGTAGCCACTATCGTTGCAGGGTTAGCATATTTTGTGTGATAACATATCTACTTCCTTTGAAACAAAAATTGCACGCCTCTTCCAATTATGCAATCCTTTCGGTTCTGCTCAGCACATTTCATATAATTGCGAGTTTGGTTTCCGCTCTGTTTGATCATGTTTCGATATCCAAGTGAGAGATAAAAATTGACTCGAATTTCAATCCACTCGATCGAATCTTTCGCTTCACTCCCGAACATGTCTTTAGTTGGAACGGTAGTTCAGGTAGGCAGTGAATGTCTCCGAACGTAATATCATTAGTTCCAGCTGCACGCGGGGGTAGCCATATCCATCAACTGGACGCATCAATTGATTTGACATTTGCCAAAGTCACATGTGATGAACTCGAGAATTTCGCTATTCGCAGGTTACTTTAGATTATTCCGTAAGGTGGGAAATATTGACGACTGCCTCCGACCGAAACCTGGCATTGACAACATCAAGAAATGATGTTTCATAAATCATTTATGGCTGAATATTAGGAAGACTTCCGTCTTGTCTATAACTAGGAAACGTGACGCCGTTATAGTTTATTATGTACTTTTGGCTGGTCAGGATTCTCGCGTTGCCCATATAGTAAACCTTGGATGTGTTGATTGAACTTCCGATAGATGCACATTCAACTGGGCTACTCGTATTGATACATATTGGTCTTATATTTAAACTAACGAAATATTTCGAAGCTGCGAGTATCTGTGCACTCTGTGCTCTCATGAGACCACGCTTCAGTAGCCTGGAATAGCGTATCTGTCAACTATTTCGCCAAAATTGAAAATGTCCAGCGTAAGTTCATAGATATCCTCGTACTTTCACTTGACCAGGGTATAGGAAAAAAACCATGAAAATGGTTCATTACTCTTCCCTTTGCTCTACCGGCCCCTCATTTTGTTAGTAACGATCGGGACAGTGTCCAGAAATGTCAAGCGTCTTTCGAATTTCACGACTTCCTCTGCAATGGCTGGTTGCAGATAAAAGGTGAGCGGCTGGTGGGACATGCCTAATAAAGTGCTTCGCTGACACGACTAGCCTCATTCATGCTTCCGTACAAATGGTGACTGAAGCGCGTGTTATTGAACGGGTTTCAAATAAATATCTTCAGTTGAAAGCAAAAAAGTGTTGGTGTAATCGTGTTCACGTTTCATGACAGATCGGCTCTACACATACACAGCTCTGATGCTTCAAAATATCGGTGAAGAATCGAAGCTATATGCCTGTAAATAAAAATAAAATATTGAAAACAGCCCATTTCGAGTATTCATTATGAAATCTTTCATCTTACTCCTGTTATGGTGGTGGTGGTGGTGAAAAACTTTATATTTGGGAGCCTTAAGGGAATACATGCTAATGATGGGTCGGCTCTTGGCTGCGTGTTGTGGCCGGAAGCTGGTGCTTCCCAGCGACACCCAAAGCCCAGTCTGTCAGCCGCTTTTGAACGGCCGGGTCAGAGCTGGACACCGCAGCCTCCCATCGCTCGAGGTCGGAGAGTTGCCAAGTGGCTTGAGGGTGGAATTCCGAGCATTTGATCATAATATGCTCAAAATCGGCTTTAGGTGCCCCACACAGGTGCGGTCTTGACGTTTTAGAGAAGTAATTGGAAGGATGAGCAAAGAAGCAAACAAGACCACGTCTATGCAGGCACACTTTTCGGCTGGTGTGTTTGGAGCCATGTTATGAAACGCGGTGCAGACGCAGCTACCCCCTTTTTTAGCTTGGGCTACTTGAGGTGCTCAGGGTAGCGATCTTAGAGACTAGTTTCACCCGTTTTTCTCAATCGCCTGCGGTGGCATAGTGACGGCGCTTACACGTAGCTGAATATTTAACCACTGTAGCGTAAAGCATGCGTTGCATTGCACATCAGGTAACCGCATGCTGGCTCGAGGTTCACCCGTTATTTTAGCCGGTGGAATCACCAAAGTGTTGAAGCCTACGGGTGAGCTTTAAAAATTAGAATCATAAAACGGAAAGGGTTAGGGCGGCAGTTTTCATTAAGGACCCACCCCTGAACTCAGCGCAGGAGATTTGTGAGGGGTAAAAAAAATGATTGTAGGAGGAAGAGAATGGAAAAGAAAGAGTACATAAAAATACTAATAAATGCTTGCAATTTTTTATCTTTTATTATTATATAAGGCCTACAAGTGTTCTAATTGCTTCTTTGTATCAACAAATAGACACATCGACCACATTTCATGGAAACCTATTGCGCATTTTATATGGAAGCAAAAATAAAATAGGAATTATTCCTGACTTCTTAGAATAGATAGTGCGATGGGTATGTTAAGCCATATTCATTGAAGCGTGTATTTTTCAGTGTGGGCTGTGAAGTTATTCAAGGGGAAGTTTACAGTGGCCCACATCTGTTTGTAAGTTAACACTATCGCATGATACTTAGAGTACATTATTAGGGGATTCTGTTTTAGCAACTGATATAAATGAGATTCATTCAAGTCTTTTCAAGGAACGGAAGAGCTAGCATTGCTCTCCTTTGAGCTACGTGAATAGAGAAGGAGCGCAGAGACATAAGTTAAACATCATTCAGCGACTGCAGACCCGACGTTGAAGTTTTAGTAAACACGGCCTATGTGTCTCAATAGCTTTGATATATAACCGTATGTTAATATGTTTTACAAGAACCTCACGTTAAGTAAATTTCAAGCTGATTTTCAAGAATGCATGGTTAGGACTATTGCGCTTAGTCTCACTGTTTCCGTTAAAGGTTCGACCTGTTGGCTTCTCTTCTAAAATTTTCGTCAATTGTTCCTGAGGGATCGCGTTTTGCTGGAACTGAACATATTGATACGTGGTAAGGTTAGTGCACGAAGGTTAGTCCAGGATGCCACAGCACACAAAGCACAGAACCACAGCAGCGTCAACCTCCTTCTAGCACTAAACGTTGCTAGCAATTTGTCTTCTTCTGTGTCACTGCTGCTGATTGTTGTCTTCTTTAACGTCCAGCGATGCAGGGCATATATGTCACATTACCCCCCCACGAAAAGCACCGTCCAGGTGCGCACTAGGACGAACTACTGCAGGGGTAGTACGGCTACATTCTGGCGACATCCCGGTGGACATCCCGGTGGCGAGAATCATGGCGCCATTTTTGAGAATTTTGGGAGGAGGCCAGTCGGCGGCGAGCAATAACACGGGCGGCGTCAGTTCTGGAGATGGCGTCACGAACGTAGCAACTGGCGTTAGCGGTGGGAGGAAATACGCTGTCAAACGGAAGGGGAGGGTCGCGGCCGTATAGAAGATAAAACGGTGAATAGCCCATTGTGTCGTGACGAGAGGAATTGTACGCGAACGTTACAAAGGGAAAATAATATCCCAGTCACGGTGATCATCCGAGACATACATTGACAGCATGTCCGTGAGTGTGCGGTTGAGGCGTTCGGTGAGGCCGTTCGTTTGTGGATGGTAAGCGGTCGTAAAATAGTGCTTAATGGAGCAGTACCGAAGACTTTCGTCACCTACTTGAGCAAGAAAGCAACGGCCACGGTCAGTAAGCAGCTGGCGTGGAGCATCATGGAGCAGGATGACGTCGTGAAGAAGAAACGCAGCCACGTCAGTTGCACAGCTGGTGGGTATCGCTCGGCTGACAGCGTAGCGCATAGTATAATCCGTGGCCACCGCAATCCATTTATTCCCCGACGCAGAAAGTGGGAGCGGCCCGAGGAGGTCAAGGCCAACTCGGGAAAACGGGTCTACTGATGTGTCGATCGGCTACAGGGATCCGGGACTACGAGCAGACTACGGGGACTACGAGCAGAAGCTCGGCGCCATCTGGTCGCATATTCCATTGGTATAAGGTGCCATTGTGGAGCACAAACAAAGTAAGGGTAGTGTTAGGGTGACCAGTGCTGAGGCGGTTGATAATTCCACAAAACGTGGGATCTAAGCGCTGCTCATGGCGAATGTTTGAAAGGTCAGAGACGGCCATCACATATGTGTCATCGTCGCACTTGCTCGCAGGTGGGGGATCTACCGGGTTGCGGGACAAGCAGTCGGCGTCAGCGTGTAGCCGGCCAGACTTGTGGATGACAGAAAAAGTGTATTCCTGAAGGCGTAGGGCCCAACGACCCAGGCGACCAGCAGGGTCCTTCAGCGTAGAAAGCCAGCATAAGGCATGGTGGTCGGTGATGACGGAGGAGGGGCGGCTAAACAAGCATACGAGCGAAGCTTTGTAATGGCCCACACGAGGGCTATGCACTCCCGTTCTGTGATCGAGCAATTTCGTGCAGCCACAGAAAGAAGGCGACTGGCATAAGCAATGACGCGAGTGCGACCCATCTGCTGCTGGGCGAGTATGGCACCAATACCGTGACCACTGGCGTCGGTGCGTACCTCCGTTGGTGCCGAAGGATTAATGTGTGACAGGACGGGCGGGTTGGTGAGGGCTGCAATGAGCGCAGAAAAGGCTTGGGATTGTTCTTAGTCCCAGCAAAATGGAGCATCGTTCTTCAAAAGATTGGCGAGTGGATGAGCCGTCTCCGCAAAGTTGGGTACAAACCGCCGAAAATAGGAGCAAAGCCCAAGAAAACTACGCACGTCACTGGTACAACGGGGTGTAGTAAATGCACTTATAGCACGTAATTTGTCTGGATCGGGTTGAACGCCACGGGCGTCGACCACGTGACCGAGCACCTTGAGTTCACGTCGGCCGAAGCTACATTTCTTCGAGTTCAGCTGAAGGCCAGCTGTTCGGAAAGCGCCATGAATGGCATCAAGGCGATGGAGATGGCTCTCGAATGTAGAAGAAAATACAATGACGTCATCGAGATAGCACAAGCACGTCGTCCATTTCAAGCCGCGCAGGAGAGAGTCCATCATGCGCTCGAATGTTGCGGGCGCATTGCACAAGCCGAAAGACATCACCTTCAATTGATACAGGCCATCGGGAGTGACGAAGGCGGTCTTCTCTCGGTCCCGTTCGTCAACTGCGATCTGCCAATAACCGGAACGAAGATCAATGGAAGAGAAATAACTGGCACAGTGCAAGCAGTCGAGGGCATCATCTATCCTGGGGAGAGGGTAAAAGTCCTCCTTTGTAACATTGTTGAGGTGTCGGTAATCAACGCAGAATCTCCAGGTATTGTCCTTCTTTTTAACAAGCATGACAGGCGACACCCAGGTACTGCTCGAAGGCTCTATAATGTTTTTTGCTAACATCTTGTCCACTTCGTATCGTATGACGCGTCGTTCAGAAATGGCGACTCGATAAGGTCTTCTGTGAATTGGGCGGGCGTCTCCGGTGTCGATATGATGAGTAACGAGGGACGTTTGTCCTAAGGGGCGGTCACCAAAATCGAAAATATCGCTGTACGAATTCAGAAGACTCGTAAGTGCTGTAGAACGTTCAGAGCGCAAATTAGGTGTAACCACTCCTGATATGTAGGCCTCCAGAAAAGGAGACGGTGCAGGTCGTGTCGTCACTTTAGCAGTAGGGCAGGTAAAAGAGCGGCAACTATAACGTCAGACAGTGGGGTCAGTTCGGCGAGAGCAATGCCCTCAGGAAGAACGTGCACAGAAAGGCCAAAGTTGAAGACTGGAATATAAGCGTTGTTATTTTCTACGTGATCGATGTTGTGAGGGAGAGCGATTCTGCAGTATCACGTCGGTTATGGGGCAAACAACGTAGTCGCCATCAGGAACGGAGGGTAAAGGCGACATGAGCACATACACTGCAGCTTCTGGTGGCAGACGAGTAAATGTAGAGAAGCAGAGACGGAGCGTTGAAGTATCAGAGGCCTGTTTGTCAGGACAAAGTGGCAGGTCCAGATGAAGCAGTCCAGAAGAACAGTCAATGAGCGCAGAATGTGCAGTTAAAAAGTCGAGTCCTAATATAACGTCGTGAGGGCAACTGGTCAGGACTGTAAATAGCACAGGGATATGGTGGTCGGCAATTGTAATTCTCGCAATACCAATACCAATCACAGTAGCTGTGTTGCCATCAGCAACACGAACGGTAGATGAGGAAGTGGGTGTAAGGACTTTGTTGAGGCGTTGACGGGGCGAGGAACTGAGGATGGAAATGTGGGCGCCAGTGTCAATAAGGGCAGAAACTGAGACTCCGTCCCCAAAAATGTCAATGAGGTTACGTCTGGGTGCGAGGTTCAGTTCCGAGTTGACAGTTCGGGTCGGTAATGCAGCATCACTCCCGGGCGCTGCACTCGCTAGTTTCCCGAGTGGGCGCCGGCGTATGATGGGGAGGAGTTACGACGAGGCGGCGGTGAACGAGGTCGACGAGACCGTGGAGATGGAGATCGGCTGGAGTGACGGATACTTGAGACGGCTTCGGTGTGAGGTTCATCTGGGTAAGGAGGGAAGTGTCCAGGTCCATCATATGCGGGGCGGAGCTGTTCAGGTTGGGCAGGGAAGCATCGAGGTCCGTAGTAGTACCGACAGTCAGCGTTGTAATAGGAACGATGTGTGGGGAAGGTGCGACTGCGGCAATAACGGGAAGTGTGACCCGCTCGACAGCAAATAAAACAAATTGGCCTGTCATCTGAGGTGCGCCACTCTGCAGGATTGCAACTAACCTAGCGACGTGGGGGAGGTTGGCTAGTTGTTGCAGCAGCCACTACAAGAACAGGATGCTACGAAGATGACGAAGCGGGCAGTGGCGCAGGGCGGAGCGCTCGCGCCAGGCCCGCTGGCCATTAAAGCATATTTCATCGTCATGTTATCACGTCGTTCTGTTTCTCTTGTGTCGCTTGTCAGGCCACCATGTAAGATTTGGTTGGAGGTGCGGTTTATCCCCATCCGCGCCTTGCACCGTTGAAGCCAACTGTACGCCGGATGCATCTGCCGACAGCCCGTGGAGATCACCGCCCAGCTCTGCCCCAACCCTTTTTGCTCAGACCCGACAAGCTGCTGTCCCCGGCCTCGTCCCCAGCCCTGACCACTACACACGACGACCAGGAAGAGCCTGAAGCCCCGACCCTACCGACCCTACCGACCCTACCGACCCCACAACGATGCGACCTCACGATACTCGAGCGAAGACAGCACCCCCGCCCAAGCCGTTCGGCGTGTCCATGAGCCTTGGCCTTCGGCAAGCGGTGAAGATTGGACTTGATGCTCCGGTGCAAGCATTCTTCCCATCTTCGAATTCATCGTGGTGTCCAGCGTTTCAGGTCCCAATCTTGTGTCTGTGTACATCGTCACTTCATGCATTGGATTTCTAGCAATCGATCGGGACGATCGCTCGGTGGCCCCAGGTAATGCCACGAAGACGACGAAGCAGGCGTGGCGCGGAGCGGAGCGCTCGCGCCAGGCCCGCTGGCCATAAAAGCATTTTTCATCGTCATGTCGTCACGTCATTCTGTTTCTGTTGTGTCGCCGTGTTCCATCGCTTGTCATGCCACCACGTAACAATATATTGCATTGATGTGCCCTGTGCGCCAGGGTATATCAAGGAACAGTATGAGGCCAGAATTTTTCGACCTTCACTATATGTGACCGTTCATAATGAGCCCCAGTTACTTTAGGACGTTAAATATCATGAACCAAACTAGGCCTTCCTTGAGCCTCTCATGAGCGATCGTGCCTGACAATCACAAGTCACAAATGTTCTTACAGCGTGTGGCAAGGCTTAGTTTTTTTACTTTTCGTTCTAAATTTGCGCATTTCTTATGGAATAAAAGTATATCAAGAGGAACGTGCGTTCGTGTAATAAAGACCGTCTTGCCCTACCTGTTTCAAGCTGTTCTACTCAAACGTAAGACCATATCCCAACTGGCAGGAACAATACTGAAAAGCGTGTGCAGTCATATTTCTGCGTCGCCGAAACGTCGGCAGCGCGGCTATTGGCGTAGTAGGCCAATGCGCCTTGCTAATATTCCGTTGCGATGAACACGCTGAAGACCATATGAATATTACGGAGCTTGAAACCACTGTCAAGGCCATTATAAAACAACAAAGGAGATTGAGCGCGTGGCCAGGAAATAAAATAGAAACCGTTGAATATAGCAGCACTCAAAACAGCTGTAGTGACGCACGCTAACAAAGAAGTCCCCGTGCCGAAGAGCAGTCGCTGCTAGCACATGGCGCACAGAGCGCAGGGGCCCTCGCGTCTCGTGAACGTAGCCGCCGGCGCTGCTGTGTCGACCGCCATGTTGACGCATCTGCAAAAAACTGGATGCGATCGTGCAGCGGAGTGCGAATCTGAGAAAATGGCGCTTGCGGTTGCTACTATCTCTATCTCGGAGGCCGTCGAAAGTCACGTTGCTCACCAGGCAAAATATGCTAGAGTGGCTTAGCGCTTGAAGCTCAGGAAAAGCTACAAATGAAAAGCATCATGACTACATTAAGTTATAATATATGCCTTTTATCAAGCTTGTGTAAAAAAATAAACTTTTCAGCGAAGTGGCTGGCAATGAGCTAGCCTTGTTCAGCGATGCGCATCGTGCTTAAATTCGGTCTCATCGACAATATAGATTAAACATTTTCTACAGGAATGAAAAAAATACACCATGCCACTTTATGTATCTTAACACCATGAGGGCTAACCGCAGTAGTGTTGCCTGGTGCTCTGTCTGGTTACACGCATTGTAACTGCGCATTCCAGTGTTTCTTCCTTTCGTCGCAGCCAGGACCATTCGAGACGGAGGATTTGCAGGGGAGGGAACCATAGTATATGAGGTGAGATATATGGTTCTCCCGCTGGCCGAAAAGGCACGATTTTTGGTTGAGTTGGAAAAACAGCGCAAAAGACGAGCACCAGAGCAATGAAACACAAAGCGAGCGTTGTACAGCTCTCGTCTTGTATATCTTTGCTCCAGTGCTCGTCTTTTGCGTTGTTTTTCTATCAAATGTGTTCCAACAACTCGCTCGTATGGCTATAGTCTTGGTTGCGGGTGAGAATTGAAACCAACCTTGTTCATAGGAAATTAGCGTTTGCTATAAATGCGATCATTGTCGTTGGTATGTTTTGCAAAATCGCAATAACAATTACCACCATTGCATAGTTTTCTTGCTGACAGTACGTTCTATTATTTCTTTCTTCCGAAAATGTGAGCGATCAGCCGTTGATCTTGCACGTGTAAATTCATTATTTCATTCATATTGGATGGAAGGGAGGGGGAATTCGCCCGCCCTACACGGCGTGCACCAACTACGAACGGGTGACACTTGCTTTAGGCGACCACTGTGTTATAGGAAAGTTGCAAGAGCGCATGATAAAAACATCATCAGAAGCCAGTCTATATCCAAAGTGAGACAAATGCCGCTCCACTATCCCTCCACTTCATCCTGTACAGACAGCAAGAACTATTTAGGAGCCGAAACACGCTCCCTCTCCCGCGACTCGAAAAAGTCACGGATGCGGCCTGCTTTCGACGACTGCCGTCAGATGTCATTGCGTTCCCCATGCATGTCGAGTTGCAATACAGGCAAAGCCTATATAGTGACGCGGTTCAGTACAGTGGAGAGTTGGGCCAGTTGGTACATATCAGTAAGGATTAAAACCCGCGGAAAGACGCAGACAAGGAGAGAAGCCCACAACACAACGCTGGACTGACAACTCCTTACCTTCCTTTAACCCTTACCTATATAGTAACTATACATGCATGTACAATGCCTCGGGTGTCCTCACCCTGAAAGCGGAGTGGAAAGGCATCGAGGCACTCTGCATGCATGCAGAGTTATATAGGCAAATCGGAGTGAAAATGTATCAAGATACCCTACATGCATGTAGAGTTAGTATAAAGGCAAATCCTATATAGTAACTCTACATGCGTGTAGAGTGCCTCGATGCCTTCCCACTCCGCTTTCAGGGTGAGGAGACCCTTTGTACCACTCCACGCCGCCGCTTTCCCCTCCCAGCGGCATGGGTTCCACTCGACAGCTTCGTGCAGCCAGCACTACATCCGGCGGAGGCTCTCGCCAGTTGTGCGGCGAATTAAATAATGCGAATGAACTGGAAAAAGAAGGCATTTTTTATCTGCTTTCGGCTGTAATGTACTGGCGGTTTAAAGAGTGATCTTTACAAGATGCAGTGGTTGTATAATTGGCTTATTAAATTGTGTGCAAGCATGTCGCGTTTGTTGTTCCAGCGCGAGGACTTTTCACAACACCGCGATAGTGTTTCTCCAATGCGCCAACAGCGCGGAGGGTTGTCTATCTTACAAATGTAACTATCTTTGTGCAGTTTAAACGCACTTCTCCACCTTTCATTCAGATTCCTTCTCTGTATCTTATTACAGTATAATATCTGAGTTATATCTAACGCAGCAAATGCAACTTTTTTTCTTTCAAGCCATCCTCCGTTGGGGACCGCTGTGGGCAAACCTGAATTGAGGGGTAATATTCCCTTAAGGTTTTCTAGGGCCTGCTCAAAAACTATCTTGCAGATGGTTGGCTTTCCTCCGAATAAAGACGCTTGGTATTGAATTGGCGGTACGATGGCTTGCGGGATTGTAGTTGCTATGTTGACTTTTCTAGGATAAATTTAAATAATTCATTATTTTTCTTTTCGCTAATAGATTGATGTATATGTATATATGAGCCCGTATATATATGATTGATGTATATGAACTCGACAAAACGTAGGCGGAAATGATTATTCGAGAAAAAAAAGCTAGTTTTTTGAAGGAAACACGTAACTAGTTTTCTATTCATCAGCGTTTTTCGCATTTCCCTCTAAAGGGACGAGGCTTGAATTCTGTCCAGTTCATGTAAACGTATCTAATGGTGAAACAAACTACTAAAGGCTACCGGCTTACCAAGAAACTTGACAAACTAACCCCCTGATTGCTGTACTGAATACTGTTGCCTGTCTGTGCTCAATTGCTGGAACTATCAGAAGGAAGCTGGACTTACCGCCTAAATGTAGCTTATGCGGAACCATCCGCCCTCGCTCTATAATCGTCGGAAGAGGCAAATGCGCTTAATATGGCTTAAAAACCAAGTTATAATCATAAAGCGCGCAGAAGTAAAGCATCTAGAAAGGCAGCAGATGGGGAAGGGAGAGGGGGGGGGGAGGGTTCATCGCCGTTGAAGTGATCTAGATGAGCAAGAAAATGAGAGAGATCCCAAGATTTTAGCTCACCATGCATGCGTGACAAATTTAGTTCATGCCAATGGCTGTGACGCTAACAAAAGAAGCCATTCTTCTTACCTTCCGCCATCTCTTTTATTAAACAGAAATGGGTAAGGAAATTATTTTTACCTACAATGGCATCATTAGAATAAACTTAGTGAGTTAGGGTGAAATAAACGAAGGGAGCAGTTGGGACGGGGAGGTAGCCTGAGCGCCTTTGTGAACTGCACAAAATGCGGTCACGAGAGCTGCAGATACGCACTTCATAGCGAAAGGCGGCCTCTATTTAACGCGGCCACTTTACCGGGAAACGCCTTCTTCGTCAGGTTAGTGAAGAAAGCGTGAGTAAATATAAAGCGTTACCTAGCAGGTCCTTACTTCCCCTTGGAGACATAATTTCAGCTAAAAGTGCGAGTTTGCAGAGCGCGGTCTAAGACGACGAGAATATGACGAACAAAGAGATGGAAAACGACTAATTCGTGGGAACGTCATTACCGACAATTTCCCACCTGCCGGTGTCATGGCGTGGCAGCTGCAAGTGCATAACACGTTTTCAAGCCATCAGGACATGTGACACGGGTCTTGTTGACAAAACAGGATACTTCTGATAGTATTGTGCGGAATGTGTAGTTCGCAACGAGCAGTTTCTTTTGTGTGGGTGTACTGGTGGGCAGAAAAAAAATCTAAACATCGGCTTAACTTATTGCACCTAGCCACAGATCACAATCGCACACAATTCATACTCTAAAAGACATAAAATATATTAGTAGTATTCCGATATTCAAATATGCATGCCATGCACAGGATCTCCAGAAAGTTCCCGTCACCACCTCAAACTTGTCTGTATACCCTTCTAGAGAGAACTTCTTTCGCTATATCAAAATGTTGTCGAAACAGCTCTCTTACGCACTGACTACATTTTGTTCCACTTCAAAAATATGTTGACGCTAAGCCCCAAGTATTCAAAATTTTGACTATCACAGGTGAGCACGCTGCGACAGTATAAAGACTTTTCTCGAGCCAAAGAGCTTCTGGTCAGATTACCAACACCACATGACAGAATTTACTGCAACTAACTTCGTTTCACAGTTACAATATTCTCTGATACCATCCTGCCTTGGTAGAACACCAAATATTCGAAATTCACACGATAGCTGTAGTTTATAATCGAAACCGACCGATGCCCCATTGCGCTCAGTGCTTCCAAACGGGCTAGTGTTAGACAGCAGTGTCTCCACCCTGAAAGCGGAGGCGAAAGGCATTGAGGCACCCTATCATGCATGCCTCAAGCTGAACAAGGCGCGTAATTCCGTGCTTGCCTAAACGAATATTTTGCTTGCGCCGCCAACGCTTACTCCGCAGTGTGTATAGCAGTAATAATAATCAATCAATCAATCAATCAATCAATCAATCAATCTTTATTTAATGTGCGCAGGAACAACCATGTGGTCTTTGTGCTGCAGCACAAAAAAAAAATGAAAAAGCACAAACATGTTTACACACACAGAGAGAACACAAAAAAAAAGAAATAAATAATACATGAAATGAAACTGAGACGAAAAGTATCACGGAAATTAAGCAAACAATGAGTATCATCACTTATATACACAGTGAGAGAATTTTTTAGCACACCAGGAAATAAAGAAAAAAAAAAAAGAACGGTAGGTAGAAGAGAAAAAAAAAAACAGATGACTGACATTGATTATAGAAATATACATAAAATAAACAACCATTCCAGGCGCAACAAGTGCATGGTACTTAAAACACAGGCTAGAAATACAGAATAATACAATAAAGAAGTAAAATTGAACAAGGGACAGTAAGATTCGAATATAAAGTTTAAAGTTGAAATATAAGCAAGAAACGGATAAAGAGTAGTTCAAGATACAGACAGCATTGAACAGGAGAAAAAGCAAAAAGTGAAGTAAATACAATTTAAGGCTAGAAAGTGGGAGTTATATGTGATAAAGTACTATTTAGAATACAACGCTACGAACATCCAATGTAAATGAACAGAGCAAGTTTTGGAAGATGTCAAGGTGAGGACAAAAAGAGTTAAATAACCACTGCATCCTGTCCAGAGGGGAGTGGGAATGAAGAGGAGAAACCTGAAATGGTCTGAATTCCCTCATGCTCTTTCGCGGAACGCGCAGTAAGATGTACTCTAAGAGCTGAGGGCACATAATGTGGCCATGAAGGAGTTTGTACAGAAATATGATATCAAGTCTGATACGACGGCAGTGAAGGGAAGGAAGATTCAGTTGGGCGCTCCTGGTGGAGCGAGAGGGGGAAGTTGCGAAAGGAAAGCGATAATGAAATATCCGTAAAAATTTTTTTTGTACTCTGTCAACCTTGTCCAAGTTCGATTTGCAAGTGCCATTCCAAACAACCGACGCATACTCCAAGACCGGGAGGCATATGGACAGGTACAGTTTTAGGAACGGAAGTGGAGTATGGAACTCTCTCGAAAGTCTGCAAACGAATCCGAGTGTGCGCATAGCCCGCTGAGCAATGCGTTTAGTGTGAGAGGAGAAGCTGAGGGTGCGGTCAAAAAGTACACCAAGGTCATTAATTTCATCAACCCTATCCAACAGCACAGAATTGACAGAATAATGGTAGAGAAAGCTATGTGTTTTACGAGTAAAGGACACAACCCTAGTTTTGGAAGAATTGAGGGTAAGTCGATTCATCGCACACCAATCAGAAAAAGCAGATATGTCCAATAATAATAATAATAATAATAATAATAATAATAATAATAATAATAATAATAATAATAATAATAATAATAATAATAATAATAATAATAATAATAATAATAATAATAATAATAATAATAATAATAATAAAAATTGGTTCACAGGAGGGAAAAAGCGCAGTATCTGTCACACTTGCTCTGTGGACACCTGAACTGCGCCGTAAGGGAGGAGAGGAAAGTGGGAATGAAGGTGGAAAGTAATGTTGCAGTTTCCTACCGAGGGTTAAAAATCGAGTTCATAATCTTCTAGACAGGCACCTTTCGAGCTCTAGCCGTTGAAGGGCAACCGCGCGGATGCTTGCGGTTTTCATTTGACCCTTATCATGTAATCATCTACCTGAGCGTTCTTTTAATTATGTTGATGCATGAAAACTTGTTGAAAGCACACAGAACAGCGCAAATATTCTGCCTTCTGCACTTACCTTCTCTTACGTCCTGTAGGAACCACGAGAGACATGCATCCACTAAAGTTTTGCGGATTACGGGATGGCTATGACATATTTGCTTGTTATATAAAAAATATAGGGTTGTTTTTGTTCTCAGCGAGAGCCCCAATCATGTTCAAGAGCATGCAACATGCGGTAACATGTACAGTGAAGCCTGCTGCTCCGCATGTCTTCTTTAGTAGGATAATCAACGCCAATTTTCCGATGCTACAGGCTGCGCCCAGACTTCACTGTAAGCGCCAACTAATTCTTCCTTATGTTATTTAACGACTGAGTGCTTCGTAGCAGTTTTTGGCTTGCTGCCTTAAATTCAACATGCGCAAAACTGTATAACATTTGTATGCCAAATAGCAGGAATTACTAACTATAGACATGTACACTACAGATTTCAGTGATCCAGTTGTAGGTATTTCGCTCGGAGTTCTCCTTTGACTTACTGTAAAGAGCGAATTAGAATTATTTTACATACTTATTAGTTGAACCTGCAAAGAGCGTGTACATCTTAGATTACGTCGTGCAGTGCAGACGCCTTTGCTGGCGGTTTCTTCAAGTAATTGCTTGGAAAATGCTCACTGTTTAGCGAGTGTTTATTCTGACAAATTAGTGACATCTTATTCTTTTCTTGCGGTGTTGATTCGTCATCCCGTGTGTTACTAGCGCATTACTCACGCACACAGTGATATAGTTTGGCAGGGCATAATCTTCGCAAAAGGTTTGTTTTTAAGCAGGAAATGCGTTTATCTCCCGTTGTAGGCGTACTTGCGATGACTTCGAGCCAACACCGACAGTGGCCATCGGGCATTTGAGCACCAATTTTCATTACTGTGCGCACTAATTTCCCTTCTGCCCGGCCATAATTTTCCTCCATTAGGGCATTGATTTTCCTTAATCCAGGTACCTAAGCGGGAACATGTGGGTATGCAGCGAGATTTAACAAGAATAGTTCTCCGCTCTCCAAGATTTCCGCTCTATTCCTGAAGATGGTGTCACGCTAAGGACGATGCTACGCGCTCGCGCGGAGAACACTTCCCCACCTTGGTAGTCAGTGGTGGGGGTAAAAAGCATTTATTACAAAAGGAGAGGTTGCTTGGGGACCCACCCCTAGTGGGCCGCTCCCCTTACAGTACTAGGTGGAGTCCCTCATTATGGGACTCCGTTGGTCCGGACCACCACACGAGCTCGCTGAACCAGCGCTTGTTGTGCCGCTAGATCCAGGTGGCTGAGCAGGGCCGCTTCCCTGTCCTCTAGGGTAAGGGAAAGGGTTATGGGCAAAAGAGAAAGATTTATCTGGCATGCCCAGACCACGCGAAAGGTGTCTGCCACCTCTCTACAGAAAGGGCAGAGGCCAGAAATGGACGGGTCAAAATGTTTGTCGGCAGCCGTTCGAAGGACATTCAGGCATTTGGAATCAGAACCTACACTGTGTTGCGGCGTTAGTTAACGAAGTTTCCCAGTTTAGCATGCGGTTGTGTACAGGTTTGGGGAGCACTCGAACGTGCTGCTTCGCCTACCTTCTCGGAAGGCCAGCCCATTTTCTTGTCTCGCGAACGCCTCTGCTTCGTTCTGCGTTTGAATGGGTGTCGTCACAATCACATATGCCTAAACCAAGTAATGGAACTATATGAGAAGAGATATAGAAAGCGTCTCGGCCAAATTCATCGGTTTGCGCGTTGTAAGGCCGCAGTGAAAAGCGACTCGCACGTGGAGTCGCGCTGGCGGTCGATGCGCTGTTTTTTTTTTCTTTTTTTTTTCTCCTTTTCCCCCCTTTTTACTTGGGCGCGCGGGAGGCCTGGTTTGTTTCATCCTTTCGCCCCAAGGCGTCGCCAAGACGCGAACGCAGCCGGGATCAACAGTGGCACGCTTCTGCGAACTAGCTTACGGTAGCAGACGGCGACAATAGGCGCGACACTTGCACCTCCCCCCCCCCCCCCCTCCCCGAAGTAGGCAATCAGTCCAGCGTTCTCCCGCTGTGCCCGGGACATTCCGAGCGACGGCGACTGTACACTGCTCTTGGACAGTGCCCCTCACCCCCTTTTCCTCGAACGGGACGGCTGAGTGACCTCGTCTCGTGATCCCCCGCGGCGTTTCTTTCACAAAGGCGCAGCTGCAAGGTCGCGTCGCAAACATGCTGAGGAGTGGAGGCAAAGACAGGCGCCGTGTGAGAGGGTTTGGGAACCGGCGAGTGGAAAGAGTGTGTGTTTTGAATGTTGTATCTTTATTTGAAGTAATTAAGGACCTGGGTCCGAGATTATTCCCATCCCAGGGGGGTTGTGTAATGTTTTTGAATAATTTGATTGGCTGCCTAATTTTCGGGGCGGGTCACCTAGGGTGACCGCCCTCAGGCCTTTGTTGATGTTTGTCATCAAAAAGCGGTCCTCGGACCATGTTTGTTAGTCAAGACTGAGGCTCCGTGCTTAGCACGTATTTACAGTCCCTAGGCTTTAACCGAGATGCTCGGTAGAAAAGTAAGGGCTTGTAGTGACTTCTCTGTGTGAGAGTCTATTTTGTCTTAAGTTGCAGTTGTCTGTGTGACTTGTTACTGTAACTGTTTGCCAATGTAAATAATATTTTTCATCTGTAAATATATATCTCCTCCTGACCATCATCAGATCATCGTCTACTGTTCTCGTCTTCTGCTTCTGTACCTGCCGAACAACCAACATAACATCACTGGCGCAGTACGACAGGGTTCGGCAACCAGCGACCACGAGCGTCACCCAGAGCACCCAGGCCCTGGGAACCCACTAGGCAACAAGCGTCCGCACGTCCAGCCAGAAGCAGCAAGGTGATCCAGGCCCCGAATCAGAGGCAGCGTTGTGGGGAAGGACTCCGACGAGGCTGCGGCACCAAGGGACGGAGGCCCCAACTGGCGACACCGGCACGGGTAAGCGGGATTTCTTGCGCTTTGTTGAAGTGGCTATGGCTCAAGTGTAAAGTGGCGTATGGTTTTAACACGGAACATGATGGCGAGCGTAGTCGAGAGAGAGACAGGGGGAAATATAACAGATGGCAGCGAGCAGTCGCAGCAAGCGACAACTCAGCCTGTAGCAGGAGCGCTACGCGAAGTAGCGGAGATGTCGGTATCCGATGCGGTTGCAATTCGCCGCATGGAATTAAATTTTGAGCTGGAAAAATTGAAAATTCTTTCACAGGAACGCCTAGAGTTACAGAAACTTGGGCTAGATCCAGCGGTTGCAATGGCGATAGCGGGAAGCGGGCAGACGTCTGTAAGGTCAGACATTGACGATCAGCGTCGAATGGGGCCCGATCCAGTCTTCCAATGCGCTAAAGTCCTTAAGGGACTGAAGCTGCCGTGTGACGCGGACGTGCCGCTATGGTTCGAGGAAGTCGAGAGAATTTTCACGACGTTCAAGGTGCCAAACGAAAGCCGCGTTCACTTAATCATGCCAGCACTAGCTGAGCGTGTCAGGTACCTTCTCCGTAACCTCGGGGACGATGAGTGTGGCAGCTACGAGTCGGTAAAAACAGCCGTTTTAAAGGAGCTGAAGCTTAACCCCTCAGAATACCTCGAACGCTTTGAGCGCGCGACGAAACGCCGCGATGAAACTTGGGCGCAGTTCACCTCGCGCACTAAGACGTACTTTCAGTACTACCTTCGGTCACGGGACGTAGAAACCAAAGACGACCTGATATCATTGATCATCGCAGATCGCATAAAGGGTAGCTTGAGCCCTGAGGGCTTAGAGTATGTGCGTCTTCGTGAGGAGGAGAGGTGGCTAAAACCGGACGAAATATCCGACGTTCTCTAAACGTTCGAACAGGCTAAAGGCAAGGGGCGCGCAGCGAAACAAATTGTTGTGTATGCGGAAAAACCGAAGGGACCCCCGCAAGCGGCGAACAATGATAGCAAACGGCCAATTCAGTGTTATGAGTGCCGCGCACCTGGCCACCGAGCCAAGGAATGCCCTCGCGCTTCACAAATCGTGCAGAAGAAGGAGAAACGCGCTCAAGCTCGAAAAGTAGCTGCAGCCATGCGAAACACCGGCGTCAGTAACCTCCCAGACAACCCTAGTAGCAGAGATGAAAACGCCCCAGTCATTCGACGAGGTACGCAAATCGAAGCTACAGCAGGTGGAGATTGAGTGCGCAGGGATACCGGCGACAGCTATAATTGATACCGGTAGCGAGATAACCGTGGTTAGGGAAGGCCTCGTGCCAAGTATATGTCGGGAGCCATCCGGCTCGATAAGCTAGTTTCGGCTTTTGGGGAGACGGTTAACGCGAAACTGGTCACTCTTGCGGTAAGCATCAGGCGGCCCACCGAGCACATAGCAGGGCCCGAGGCAGTAGACATTGTATGCGCGCTTTCTGATAAGCTGGCAGAGGGAGTGGATTGTTTGCTCTCCAGGGAGGATTGGGAACTGCTTTCGGAGATAGACAGTCACTACGAGGCACTTGTTATGAATAAGGCCTGCCCTCTGTCTGAAGCAGTTAACGCGTCTGTCACCATGGTGGAGCGGAGTGCAAAGCTGAGCTCTACATCACACGAGGAGCAAGCGGCGGGGTCTGAAGCAGACAAACTAATGAGTGGTGAGCAGGGTGTGGCGACGGAACAGCCCTGTGAAGTAGATCTGGAAGAAAGCGAGAAGGAAGATGTAATCTCGATCCAGGATGACGCGGACGCAGCCCTAAAACAGCGCCAGGTATTCAGATCCGACCAAGTATCAGACGAAACCTTAAAGAAAACGTGGGCTGACGCAAAGGCAGGGAAGGCAGGCATGTTTGTTTCAGACGGCTTGTTGTATCACTGGGACTCGATCTCCGGTAGCAAGGTGAAGCAGCTTGTTCTCCCCCTTAGCAGGCGTGAAGAGGTACTCTGCCTTGCGCATGAGTCCCTTTGGGGAGGCCATTTGGGGCCACGAAAGACAAAGACCAGAATTAAGTACAGCTTTCTCTGGCCAGGCTTAGAAGGGGACGTAACACGACACTGCAGGACATGTCACGGCTGTCAAGTCCGCTCAGACAGGCGAATTAAAGATAGGGTTCCTATCACACCTCTCACCAGACCCGACCATCCGTTTCAGGTCGTAAATGTCGATATAATCGGGCCGCTCGATGTTCCGTCGAGCAGGGGTCATAGGTACGCTCTTTGCCTCGTTGACTTGTGCACGCGGTGGCCGGAGGTAGTCTGTTTGCGATCCCTAACCGCTAGGGCAACATGCGAAGCCTTGCTTACAATTTTCAGCCGCACAGGCATACTTGAGGTAGTCTGTTCAGATCAGGGAACGAACTTCACGGCGCAGCTGAAGCGTGAGATGTTAGCAAGACTGGGATGCGCGCCGCGTTTTTCGACTCCTGAACATCCGGAGAGCAACGGGACAGTGGAAAGGTGGAACCGCGTTTTGAAGAACATGTTGTTCCATGTTATTGAGAAAGATCCCAAGAACTGGGATAGACTGGTCCCGTTCGTTCTCTGGGCGTACAGGGAAGTCCCCCATGACACTACAGGCGTGGCGCCGTTCCGGCTCTTATCCGGTAGAAACCCTTTCGGACCGCTAGCAATTCTGCAGCGAACATGGAGGCCAGCAACCCCTCCCGAACACACTCAGGGAAGAACCCGCGAAGTATTTGCGACAGCTACGCGAGCAGCTAGAAGTAGCAGCAGAAGTAGCGGGTTTGACGGCGAGCACACGTCAGGGAAGTTACGCGCAGGCGTATAACAGGCGCGCACGGAGCAAGACGTTTGTCGTCGGAGACCAGGTATTGCTCTTTGACACAGACTCTGGCAGTAAAATGGCCCCCAAATGGCTCGGTCCATTCGTCGTAACCGCGCAAGAGAGGCTGAACTCGTACAGAATCGACAAGGGAAAAAAGGCTACAGCGATAGTGCATGCGAACAGGCTGCGACCCTACTACGCACGTGTCAGCCATGTCGGAGTAGTTTTCGAGGAAGACGAGGAGTTTGGTGAAATCGAGTACACCCCTCGGTCTGTGCTTGAGAGATGTGGTGGTTGTCTGATAGATGCGGAGAAACTCGCACACCTACCTACTCAGGACCGCCTCGAGATCTCGGAGGTGTTTGCCGCTTACGCTGATTTGTTCAGCGAAACGCCGGGAGTCGCACGAGTAGGGGCACATGAGATAGAGCTGCACGAAGGCCACCAGCTCAAACGCACTTTCCCATATCGCGTGCCGGAGTTATTAAGGAGTGAGGTGAGCCGCCAGGTAAACGAGTTGCTAGACCTCGGGCTGGTGTATCCGGTGGAAAGCGAGTGCGCCCATCCCGTTGTATGGGTGGGTAAGAAAGATGGATCGGTGCGCATGTGTGTTGACTATCGCGCTTTAAACGCAGCGACGCGCACGGACGCCTTTCCAATGTCACCCCCTAAAGAGCTCATCATGAGCTCATCAATATCACTCTTATCGACTTGCGACGCGGATACTGGCAGGGGCCGGTAGCTCCGGAGAGCCAACATCTGAGCGCCTTCGTAACTCACGAGGGACAATATGCTTGGCGCGTCATGCCGTTCGGGCTAAAGAACGCCGCGGCCACCTTTCAGCGGATGATGAACACCCTCCTCTCAAAACATCAGGCTTATGCGGCCGCATACCTCGATGACATCGCCATTTTCTCTTCCTCGTGGACTGAACACTTGCGGCACTTAGAAATAATTTTTGATTTGTTGCGCGACGCCAAGCTTAAAGTGAGCCGGGAAAAGTGTCAGGTCGCACAGGCCCAAATTAAGTACCTAGGACACATAGTGGGAGGCGGAACCCATGGGCCCGACCCAGAAAAGATATCGGCCATTCGTGGGCTCGTGCCCCCCGCAACAAAGAGACAGCTACGGAGTCTGCTAGGCTTATGTGGTTACTACCGCGATTACGTTGAAGGATACGCCGAGGTGGCCGCACCACTCACGGCTTTGACGAGGCGAGGTGTACCTAACACGATTCCGTGGAGCCAGGAAGCGCAAAACGCGCTCGACAGGCTCAAGTCAGCTCTGTGCGAAGCTGCATCGCTGAACACCCCCGACATTAAAAGGCCATATTGGCTGTTCACCGACACGTCCGACGTTGCAGCGGGGGCTTGTTTGGCGCAGATGGGAGACGAGGGACGGGAAAGGCCGATAGCGTTTGCCAGCCACCGATTCACGCCAACGCAAACCCGCTGGTCTACGATCGAGCGGGAAGCATTCGCCATTATCTGGGCACTAAAGAAATTTGATCATTGGGTGTACGGGGCAGAAATTAACATGGTGTCTGACCACAACCCCCTCTCCTATCTCACTACTAGTACGCCTCATGGGGCAAAACTCGCGCGATGGGCGCTGGCCTTAAAGCGCTACAATGTGACGGTGACCCACAGGAAAGGGTCAAGCAATGGTAACGCCGACGCGTTAACCCGTGTCCCCAATGTGACTTGGGGCGTAGAGCAAGCACACGCTTGAGCCATGGCCTTTCGACGACGCGTGAATGTTCCCGCGTACCCGGTGCAATGTGTGATGTGAACGGTGGAGTGCGCGTGAACTTGACGTGAGGACATGCAATTGCTCGCGCGCGGGACTTTCACGAACACTGTCCAGTCCACCGATGCGAATGTGTGATTTGTTCTGTGCTATACCCATCTTGTGTCGCGAGTTTCATTTGGTGTTTCATTCACGTGCGAAGTGTCTTACATGTTTTGTTTTCTTCGCGGGTTGTTGCGGCCTTTGTTGTATTAGGCTGAAATGACCGGCTGCGTTTCGATGGAGGCGAAACGAAGTGGCGTCCGTGTGCTGTGCGATGTCAGCGCACGTTAAAGATCCCCAGGTGGTCGACATTACTCCGTAGCCCTCCACTACGGTTCCCCTTTCTCTCTTTCCACTTTCACTCCCACCTTCCTCCCTTCCCTTACGGCGCGGTTCAGGTGTCCACAGAGCAAGTGTGACAGATACTGCGCCTTTCCCTTCCTGTGAACCAACCAACCAACCAACCGGATTCCAAGCTCATTTACCCTCTTGGGAGGGGCGTGTAAGGCCGCAGTGAAAAGCGACTCGCACGTGGAGTCGCGCTGGCGGTCGATGCGCTGTTGTTTTTTTTTTCTTTTTTTTTCTCTTCTCCCCCCCCTTTTTTCATGGGCGCGGGCTCGCGGGGCGCGCGGGAGGCCTGGTTTGTTTCATCCTTTCCCCCCAAGGCGTCGCCAAGACGCGAACGCAGCCAGGATCAACAGTGGCACGCTTCTGCGAACCAGCTTACGGTCAGCAGAGGGCGACAATAGGCGCGACACTTGACCCCCTCCCCCCCCCCCCCCCCCCCCCGAAGTAGGCAATCAGCCCAGCGTTCTCCCGCTGTGCCCGGGACATTCCGAGCGACGGCGACTGTACACTGCTCTCAGACAGTGCCCCCCACTCCCTTTTCCTCGAACGGGACGGCTGAGTGACCTCGTCTCGTGATCCCCCGCGGCGTTTCTTTCACAAAGGCGCAGCTGCAAGGTCGCGTCGCAAACACGCTGAGGAGCGGAGGCAGACAGGCGCCGTGTGAGAGGGTTTGGGAACCGGCGAGTGGAAAGAGTGTGTGCTTTGAATGTTGTATCTTTATTTGAAGTAATTAAGGAACTGGGTCCGAGATTATTCCCAACCCAGGGGGGTTGTGGCATGTTTTTGAATAATTTGATTGGCTGCTTTATTTTCGGGGCAGGTCACCTAGGGTGACCGCCCTCAGGCCTTTGTTGATGTTTGTCATCAAAAAGCGGTCCTCGGACCATGTTTGTCAGTCAAGATTGAGGCTCCGTGCTTAGCACGTATTTACAGTCCCTAGGCTTTAACCGAGATGCTCGGTAGAAAAGTAAGGGCTTGTAGTGACTTCTCTGTGTGAGAGTCTATTTTGTTTTAAGTTGCAGTTGTCTGTGTGACTTGTTACTGTAACTGTTTGCCAATGTAAATAATATTTTTCATCTGTAAATATATATCTCCTCCTGACCATCATCAGATCATCGTCTACTGTTTTCGTCTTCTGCTTCTGTACCTGCTGAACAACGAACATAACATCACTCGCGTTCTACGTCACAATCGAAAACTTCTCGCCCTTGCCGCCTGCCTTGTTCGCCTGTAACCGTTTCATGCTTGGGCCTATTGTCGATTACAGGAGAGGAAGTAATTTGTGTGTTCATTGCATGAACGAGTTAGTGCATATGTGCCCAGAGGATGTTCGTTAGCACGCCAAAAGACATGGCAAGCGTACGCATGCTTCAGGTAAAAAGATGTCTTCTGCGCTGCTATCAGCACTTTTGATAGTTTGGTGTTTGGAAACGTGAGTCCACCGCTTATTTCGGGCAGTGTTGAGAAAGCTTCTTTCATTGCCACGGAAAAAAAGCGGGTTGCATTTTGAGGAAGGAAACATTTTTGTTATTTTATAGTACGGTACCTTGCAATGAAACATAAAATTGCGCTCATGACTCCTATGTTTGGCGGTCGCTGCGCAGCACCGTATCGCGATTCCATACTAGAGTTTCAGTCTAGCACTCCAAATTTTATTCGACGTCTTCGAGGGGCGATCGCTCTAGATAGCTCCTAATTATTTCACCGAAAGCAGAAATATTTAATCCCGATACTGCCTCTCGTGCTTCGAATCTCGGTTTCTATTACAAAATTAGCATATTTCAGAGCCAAAGTATGCAGTATAGCTCCCCGGCCGGCAGCCGGCGAAGTCGGCGCGATAGGCACGCATATTGGGCGAACAGGCAGAGTTAATGGAGACATTATATACTTGGCTAATGCCTTTCTCCATTGATATTTTGTAACTTCTTTACAGACAAATTAAAAAGAATTTGTGGCTGTGTAGCTGCTGCACATGTTTCCTAGTATTTCAGGCATGACTCAAGCGTATCACTGCTGCTAAAATTGTCAATAACACTCCACAAAGAGGAGATGCTAACTAAAAAGTATGCAGCCATTGATAATGCATGCGGAGAAGAAGGGGAAAGATAAAGGAACTGTCATCTCATTGGTATCAAAAGCTGATACGGCTGCAAATAAAGATTTATCCGGGTGGAAAGCATTGCCTCGAATGAGAAGGCGGTGGGTCGTATGTGAATGAGCTCTTAATGGACATTCTTGTCTAGGACTCACTGTCCGAGTAGTGGTTTTGTTGTAATAACCGCTATCTCAGCAGCCATCTTCTGCCTAGAGTTGCGGCTTACGATGACACAGCCACTACAGCTTCGCGATCACGAACCTGAATACGTTTGGTACGTTCGTTAAATTGTGGCAGCAGAAAAAACTAAAAAGAAAAATTACCTCCTGCACGAGATATGGCACCACAAGTTTAAACCAAATTAAAAAATTTCCCTGCCACTAATGCGCAGTAATTAGGACCCTCGACTGTTTTGCCACCCTCCCCCCTTAAAAAATAAATAAAATGAATAAAATCTGGGCTGCGGTGACCAGTTTTAGATGGCGGCGAAATGAAAGTCCCTCGTGTGCGGACTGCGGTGTGATGGTAGTGAACGTTAAAGCACTCCAGGTGGCCGGAGGTGCCGCAACTCTCCACTACGATGTCTCTTTCGCCTGATTTGCTCGGGAATGTTCAAGCCCATGAATTGAAGGACAATTTAAAATGTTCGATGACTACATTTTTTTTTTGATGTTGTATATTGTGAAATGTTTGCAATGGCTGGTTTCATTGTGGGGTGTTTTTAAAAGGTCCGAAAATAAAAAAATGTTACTTGTTTTTATTTTCTTTTATAGACATGTGCTGAAATGTAGGCTATGGCGGGTGCCGTGTAAGAGGTAGACTGTCTTATTTTTCCAATTACAGAAATGCATTGGTTGATTCTCCTATTTGGGGTTCTTAGGCGCACGTATTGAATCATTGTAGCTCTTCCCCCAAGTACTGTTGCAGAGAAAAATGGTTTCATAAAAATAGGTAGCCTGTGTTACAAGGCACACATATGTCACTCTGAAAGGCGGTTGCATCGTAACACAGGGCCAGCGCACACCTGTTACATAGGTAGCTCCGCTCAGCGATTTGATCACACGGCTCTTAAGTCCAGACAGGCCATCACCACCGAGAATCTAACGAGGCCGATGGATGCCCCTCTCTCCCAGAAACGAACGCCACGACTGCGGTTCTTCAATAAAAGGATCTGCAAATTAGTCTGCGTGCAAGGTCTTAGGTAAAATGGCGAGCGGACACCACGTGGCTCATCACAGGTCTGAGCTCTCGCAGCTTTATTTGCTGGCATTGTACCGCCCATCCGCAAGCGTGACATAGGCTGCTGCCAAGACATCGGTGGTGACGGACGGGTGCGAGGCAGTTATCAGTTCGGGTTCTCCTTACAAAAAATGCATGTTGAGTTTCTGAAGAAACTCGAACCAGTTGTGTCTACATACGGTGTTGAAATTCTTCGATAACCATCGACATTTTTGATGGTGCAGTGTTGACCACATGTTGAGTGCTTATCGAATCCCATGTGTTTATTAAGAACACGGGCCCAATCCGTACCATTACAACCCAGTTGACGTTATGCTCAACTGCGTCGGAAAGTCTGCAAGTGACGCATTTTAATTGCTTTTAACTTTCGATTGTTGAACAACCGAAAACAGCGCACGACCCACGAGCAGACACCAAGTGGTTTATATTAATGCAAAACTAGTACGGTGCATCAAGCTGCAATCAATCAACATATTCTATGTTCGGCTCGGTCAGTGAAAAATATTGAAGTTCAGTGCTGGTTAATGACGTGCATAATGATGCTTAAAAGAACAACTGAAAGGCCATGTTTTTCTTTTAAGCTACCGACACGTACTGATCGGACTAGATTGCTTATTGGTCGAGCAGAGCATAGAACGTGCTGTCTGATGGCAGCTAGGACACCTACCAAATTACTTTTCTATTAATGGTAACCCCCTCATGTCTGCTCCTTTGAAACTGATGGTCGTGAACTATTTTATTGCTCAACAATGGAATGTGAACAAATAATTATACTTCGTGTTAATGAGAAAAAATAAATGAGGATTGCACCGTTGGTGAACCCATATCGTAAAATTTGTTGTTTATTCGCTTCATTTCAGTTCATGCGCAAGGTATGACGCCAGGCTGTTCATTATGTAAAAAGCCGACGCGTACATCCGGAAACTTCTAGCTCTTGAATGCTGAAATAAACAATGGAAATCATATTTAAGGAGTGGTACATGCTAACCAAAAATAAAGCCTACTGTGCGCGGCACCCCGCCATAACCTAGGAAATTACCTTGTCTAAAATGAGTTGGAGCTGCATTTCCCAGCTAATATGGAATCGACTATTGCCTCCACAATTCGGCAGCATTACCATATGCTTAATTTCACCTTGATAAATCATATATGCTGCCTCCAAATTTCGAATTGTCAACATGAATGGCACAGGAGGACAGCAGCATTGACTGTTCAGGAAGCGTGAAGCAAAATTCATAAATTATAGGCACAAAATTAGTAAAACAAAAATTATTATAGTTTGGTGGAACTGCACAGATTTAGGTAATTCATAATGTTTGACAGAGGCACATTCTGCTCACGATAATGTGTCCGTCTCAGATCGAGCACCGCACAGAAAGAAGACAGCACTTTGTCGAACAGAACAACTCGTCATAAACCGCGGCCTTTTAAAAGAAAGATAGAAAATGTCGCCGTCTCGACCAACGTTCCGCCAGCCCCAGTAAGCGGAATATTTGTGCATCAGTGGGAGGGTTCAGCTGCACGTCGACGCCCTAGTACGAAAGGCACACTAGCTGATCCGCCCGGACAGCGTAACACATTGTACACTAAAACACGCCTAAAAAGCAGCACATAAATTGCACAATGCGTATAGTGCCGTCCGACGGAACTTTTGTGCAATCTTCGGGTACTGACCGAGAGCGCAGCAGTGTAGTGTAAGGCGCGTATGTAGTCCGACGTGTTCCGCGCGTGCGCAAGCGTCGCTCGCGGTCAGTCACACTAAGCCGGTTGCGCTACGCCAGACGAAATATATCCCCTTTATACTTCGGCGCTGCCCGCCGTCAGCTGCTCTCTTTGGAGCATGCACAGAAAGATCGCCGACCCGCCGGCCGTCAGCATCCCGTTCGCAGCCTCAACAGTTCGCGGGTAAAGTGATCTCGGAACTTCTACAACTTATAGCTTTCTTCAACCACATATAGATGCGAAAGACAAAAAAATCAAAAGTTATGGTACAACGGTGCGTGCAGCAAGTGGGCAACTCGCTTCGGCCGGGAAGCATACACATGAAACCGAACACAGCAGCAGTGAACAGCTCGCCTTTCAAGAGACCGCAGCTCCGCCTTGTCCTTCTGCTCACACGCGTTCTATTTGCGCTGCTCGACTCTGAAGTAGAGTCGCTTCGTGTCGTGCACACACGTGTTGGCAATAGAAGGAAATAAAAAGATGTGAAGGAAGAGATTGGACGCATAAATAAAAAACAAAAAAGAACAATGGCTATATTAAAAATTAACCACTCGATTACAAATACATTTCTTCGTTTCGGAAACGCACGTCGCACACAATTTTCAAGCGTCCACTATACGTGCTGACGCACCGTATCAGTGATTCCCACATTTCTTCACGCGCCCACTCTCATTGTCGACGCACTGCGCACTGCTGTTCGGAGTCCCGTGATCGCACTCTCTCGCACCGAAACATAGACGGTGTATTCGCTGCGCACTAGGCCCCTTCCAAACGAAAACATCACAACCAAAACAAGGTAAACACAGACGGACAGCACGGCGTCAGCGACCACGGCGCCGGCTTTCCGGAGGCACGCTGCAGGTGGGGGTTGTCAGTTTACATCGCACTCACGGGACGCTCACATGTGGTTCAAGGTTGCCACAGCCGCCTCCCAGGCGGGAATTCCCGGCGCAATAAGTGAGCCGCTGGCTTCGACAAACCTATCCACCTTGCTGTCCGAAGCGAGTTCAATTCACTTCGATTATGCGGGCGTCCGCCATCTTTCTCTGCGCAATGCAATTTGGGTCGACGCGGCCGGCGGCGCCGACACTCGAATGGAACAGGAGCCGTCTCTACGCCGGGCCCGTCGGGTCGCGCTGGCTGCCTCCGGTTACGTTGGGCGTTGGAGCTCGCGGAACTATCGAGGGAGGGTTTTTCGCCAGCATAACGTAGCGTGTGCGAGCGCACGCGCGCGCGTGCGTTGCGTCGGACTATATTTGCGCCTTATAAGGCGCAGCGCACTACATCGAGGCGCCCAATACCCCGGCCGTCTCATCTTAGCAGCATCGTTTATGCTGCGCATTGCCAGACCTAAGTCTGGCCCAAGCCGCATCACGAAAGTGGACAATAAGCTCATGAGGCTTACAGCACCGGATGCCGCAAGCTTACAGCAACGGCGCCCGCGAGAGAAAAGGACGACGGCGCTCTTGCTGTCTGCTTCTCCCTAATCTTTGTTAGGCCTAAATGACTGTGGCATCGAAGCCACAGTACACTGCAATAGATCAGCGAGGTGATTTAGTAAATGAGCCACACGATCATGAAACTCCTTTACTGTCTACCCCACTGTCTCAAACCTACCTGGCCCTTATTTTTAGTGCCCTTTCTCATTACAGCTCCTGAATGCATTTCATAAACAGGCCTTTCCCTAAGCGGCCTCCTCAGCCTGTGGGATTCGGGCTTGCTGCGGCTGCCCTTCGCGCGGCCGCCACCCGCTTGGTTGTTCTCCTCGTTCCCTTTCTCCCGCCTGAGGCGGCGGAGAGAGGCTCGGACGACTTGTCACTGTCGTTCGGGCGATAGCTCCGCCCTGGCGTCCCAGTGGCTGTTCCCATTGGCGCCTTTTGGCGGGAACACGGCATGCTTCGACGGCCGCACTCGCGCGACCGCCCTAGCGGAGCTCAAGGAGAGACCCCTCCGAGACATCGCAAGGTGCCTACGCAACTGTTCTTGTCTGCCGGCCTTTGTCCGCGCAGAGATTCCTTCATGGCGGTTGAAGCAGGCGGACACGCGTCACTTCAGCTCCGCAAATTTTGACCGATTTCACCGGACCAACGCTTTTTCGCCACCGGATTTCATTCGGAACTGGAAGACATCAAGTGCTGGATCCCCCGGATGGCATATTTCAAGCGGTAGGACCATTTTTTCGGATCTTTACCGGACTTGAAAGTTCCAAAGCGGGCGCCAGCCCGCTAACCCTGACGGGACGCCCAGCACGACATCGGGAGAGCATGGGACGCTAGGCTTATTGACCACGGCGGCGCCTAGCACCGACGCTTCTTCAAAGAGAGACCATATGGCAGGGCCAAGCCAAGCCCAAAGTGCGTCGCCACAACCACCAAATGCCCTCCTTGACGAATTCCAAGAGATGGATGAAGACGACTTTGGAGACGCCGAGTCAGGAAGCGAAGACGGAATGCCGTCAGATTCCTCATCGGAGCGCGTCGGGTACAACAACGGTGCCAGTTGGGAGCTTGTTCAATCCAAGCGCCAGAAAAAAAAACTTCACAGACAAGGACAACGGACAGGCACGGGAACCGGCCCGGACGCCCAACCTCATGATGGAAAATCACTGGGTGATGCGACCGGCTGCAACAAGACCGGAGAGGTGGAGCAGAGGAGGCCTAGGCGAAGACTGCCGCCACTCCCCAAAAATGACATCAAAATAATTTTTCGACCCAAGAAAGGACTCATGGTGAAATCACTCACCACACACCAAGTAGCGCGCGCAGTTATCATGGCGTGCGGCCAACAATGCAAGGACGAGGACATACTTGTAAGGCTTCGCACAGGATCAAATATCATTATCGTTAGCACCCCACATGAAGAAACGGCTCACCTGGTGCGGCGCATTACCCGCCTTAAATTCGCCGGAAAGTCGTACGAGGTCAACGCTTACGTGGCAGCTCCGGAGGACGTCTTTCGCGGCGTAATTCACGGTGTTGACCCAGGTACGTCTCCCGAAGAGCTGAAAGCACACCTACGAGTCAGAACTCAAGGGGTAACCATTCTCCAGGCAAGGATGCTTGGAAAATCCAAGACCGCCGTGATCACGTTCGACGGCCCGATCTTGCCAAAATTCGTAATATACTACGGAGGTGAACTACCGTGCTACCAGTACCGCCCCACGAGGCAAGTGTGCTACGTCTGTTTCCAGCAAGGACACCGCTCCGACGTGTGCCCCACACCGGACATTATTGTGTGCGGACTGTGCGGAGATAAAAATCCGAAGAAAGACCATGTGTGCGAGCTCAAGTGCCTGATATGCGGTGAGGCACATCGCACCGGATCCAAAGAGTGCCCCGAGAGACTGAAAAAAACAAGACCAAAGCCCAGCGGGGAAAGAGGGCGCAGTGGCCAACGCGGGCGACCACGCAAGCGATGGTTCAGCTCAGAAGGAGAGACCTCGAGGAGCCGATCAAGGTCCAATTCCTTCCCACCTCTGTCGCCGGCCGGTTCACAGGAGGGGAACAAACAAGAAAAGCAGAAAACGAAGCTTTCCCAGAAAGGCGGCAGCAAGGTAAGCTGGGCATCTACCATTGATCCGCACTCGGTAGAAAATAGTAACACAAACAATACAAACAACAAAAATATTCCTGTCAAAGAAGCTAAAGACGCGAGCAGTGATGCACTCAGACGCGAGCTTGAACTCGCTCGACTCAAACAAAATGAGCTCGAACGCAAGGTCGAGGAACTAACAAAAACACTAAAGGCACAACAGCGGGAGCTTGAAATCACTAGAGCCTTTCCAAAACAGCCACAAGCATCAAACAATGGAGAACTTGAAACACGAATGCAACAGATGATGCAGCAGATGATGCAGGATATGATGCGGCAAATCCAATCTCAAATGCAACAGATGCAAGCACAATTTCAGGGGCAGATCTCAGAAATCAAAAGTGCTTTTCGAAAACAAAGACATAACGAAAACATTCGGGAAAGAGCGTACAACCGTCCAGCGTTAACGGCGTTCGCTGTCGAACAAGGCAACAGCACGAACACGTAAACATGACCAAGACGCGTCAGCAAGACCAAGAAAACTTAGAAATTTGGCAATGGAACTGCAGAGGCTACCGCAAAAAACAGGCCCTACTAAAACAATACATAAACACACAGCTTACACCCCCCGATGTGATTGCGCTCCAAGAGACTGGAACCAGGCCCTCTTTACAGGGGTACGATGTTTACGAGAGCCAAAACGGAGGTAAAGCAGCCGTTCTAGTCATCAAAGCCATCACCGCAATCAGGCACGATACCATCGCCGACACGGACATCGAGCACGCGCTTGTCGAAATCATTCCGAAAAAGCGAAAGGAAAGGAGCACATTCGTACTAAACGTGTACAGCCCGCCACGACAAAGAAAAGCCAAATTCTTCGAACTCTTCCACGGAGCGCACAAGCTGGCCAAAGAAAATGCACTCATTATCGTGGGAGATTTCAACGCCATGGACACGAGTTGGGGATATCGGAAACAAGATATCAAGGGAAGAACATTAGCGGACGTAGCCGAATATTTTGGCTGTAAGCTAATCACAGATCCCGCGACCCCCACGAGAATCGGTAATAGTGTGAGCACGGACACTTGCCCGGACCTCACGTTCGTAAGGAAGAGCAAGGAGTCACAGTGGGAAAACATGATGGAAAACCTAGGTAGCGATCATTTTATCCTCCGGACGCGAATAGCATCGGAAAGGGTAAGATGCCGGATCGGACAAGCAAAACTCACGGACTGGAACGCGTTCCGCGGGGCTTGCAAAAAATCTGAAGGCGGCATTCAATCACTAGAAGACTGGAGCGGCATGTTGACAGAAACGCGAGACAAATGCACAAAAAGTGTAAGACGAACAGCAACAACGCCCGAAGTAGACGGGCACCTTCTGCGACTATGGGAAGCCAGACGCTGTCTCACCAAAAGATGGCGGAAGCAAAAACACAACAGGAAACTAAAACTAAAGATAGCAGAAGTTACGGCAAAAGCTGAAGAATACGCAGCGCAACTCGTGAGACAAAATTGGGAACAATTCAGCGACTCGCTTAAGGGAACCTTAGGTACGGCCAGAACCTGGAATCTCCTAAGAGCACTAATCGATCCGACCAAAACAAAATCAGAAAACAATAAAAGCATCCACAAATTCATCCACTCCTTCAAGGGCTCGGACACCGACCTTTTAGAGAAGGCACGAAAAAAATGTTTCGGTGATCGCAACCCCTCACGATACCAAGGAAACTATCGCGGAGCCGAAAACGAGAGACTCGACCGCCCAATAACTGTGGAAGAAGTTTATGCGGCCATAAGGAATACGACCAGAAACACGGCAGCAGGAGCCGACAGAATCGACAATGCCCTGATCCGAAACCTGAGTGACGACCTCATACAAGAGCTCGTAAGTTTTCTAAACAAACACTGGGAGGCGGAGACGGTTCCCGCAGACTGGAAACACGCCGAAGTAATTATGATACCTAAACCTGGCAAACAGCTCCAAATTGAAAATCTCAGGCCCATATCGCTCACGTCGTGCCTCGGCAAGCTTTACGAGCGGGTGGTGATGCTCAGACTGCAAAATTTCATGGAAGATAATGAACATGTACCCCATACCATGTTCGGCTTCAGAGCAAAACTCTCGACGCAGGACGTGCTGCTTCAAATACAAGAAGATGTGCTCCGCAACGTACCCCGAACAGGTGAAAATGTCATAATGGCCCTTGACATCAAGGGAGCATTTGATAACGTCAGTCACGAAGCGATTCTTAGAGGCCTAGACGACCTGGACTGCGGACGCAGAATCCACGGGTACGTCAAAGCCTTCCTGTCAGATAGAACTGCCACCATCGGCATGGGAGACCTTCGATCGACAAAATTCACGCGCCACACAAAGGAACACCACAAGGATCAGTCATCTCACCTATCCTCTTCAATATAGCTATGATAGGTCTAGCACGAAAACTAGAGAAGATCGAAGGCATCAGGCACGCCATGTATGCAGACGACATAACAGTCTGGACGAACACCGGTTCCCTCGGGGAGAAGGAAGAAAAACTACAGGAAGCGGCCTCCTGTGTACAGAAATATCTCGGAGAAAGAGGACTCGCATGCTCGACCGAGAAATCGGAACTGCTTCGAGTGTGGAGAGGCAAACAAAACCGGACCGTCCCAACCAGTGAGAGCCTGAAACTCATCTACCTGGAAGGAATGCCCATCCCTGAAAAGACAAAAATAAGAATATTAGGTATGTGGGTTCAATCGAACCAACGCAGTAGTCACACTTTTACCATGCTCAAAACTACAACGCTACAAGTGACACGCATGATCACCCGCATCACCAACAGGCGGCATGGCATGCGCGAAGAGGACACACTAAAACTAGTTAGAAACCTGGTAGTGAGCCGAATTATGTACAGCCTGCCCTACCAGTGCCTCAACAAGAGTGAAATACAACAAGCTGATGCCCTGCTACGCGAAGCGTATAAGACGGCGCTCCGATTACCGCGCAACACGTCTACAGAAAAGCTCATGGCGCTTGGATTGCAAGACCCATTCGAAGAACTACGCGAGGCGCAGCTTGAGTCGCAAAAACTCAGGCTGCTGCAGACAACGACTGGAAGAGCGCTTTTACAGAGACTCGGATACTGTGAGCAGATGCGAGAAATAGCGAGGACGGTAACGATCCCCGACGAACTTCGCAAGTCCCTCAAGGTAGCTCCAATCCCGAGAAACATGGACCCTAACCTCCACCAAGGTAGAAGAGAAGCAAGGGCCAATTTTATTCAAAAAACATACGCTCCTGAAGACACGACTGTGTATGCAGACGCGTCCTCGAGAGGAGGACAGAACAAAATTGCAGTGGCCACGGTGGTCAATTCGTCTCTACGCGAAGTGACCAGCGCCTCTATCCGACACTGCACAGCAGCAGAGGCCGAGGAAGTAGCCATTTCTCTAGCGGTGGCGGAGGGCTATAGAGCTGGGCGGTCGCTAACGATACTCACGGACTCTCAAACAGCCTGTCGAAATTTCATGAATGATAGGATTGGTCGTCACGCGCTTCGTATACTCCTCGAAGCGAGCGACAGATTTAAAAACCACGAAGAAAACAAGACCAGACACAAAATTATATGGGTACCGGGGCACATGGGGGTGGCAGGGAACCAAGAGGCTGACAGGATAGCTCGAGCATACACTACTTTCCGAGCATCCGACGGGTCCGCGGAACTTTTGCCAGCACCGAAGGCATACTCGGCCATACTAGAAAACTATAGAGGAAGAAGAATGCGATATCCCCCACCGCACAGTTCTCTCACCAGAGAGGAAACTGTCATATGGAGACAATTACAGACGGGTTCATACCGAAACCTACACATACTAAACAAAATGCACCCTACCATATACGCTGACAGATGTCCGTGGTGCTATGAAAAACCAACACTATATCACATCACATGGGCATGTCAAAACATAGATGTGGTCCCCAAAATTCGAAACCCGAGTGCGGAGCAATGGGAGACTCTGCTGTCCAGCGACCGCTGCGAAGACCAGAAAGGTCTGGTACAGCGAGCCCAACGGGCGGCAGCAGCCAGCGGAGCCCTGGACTGAGGGCAACCGACCATTGTAAAAATTGGACGAAGTCGACGGAGAAGACTCTTGTGGATACAACAAGCAGACATCTCTGAAGACGTCCAAAAACCGCCAAATAATATAGGACTAAATAAAGTTTTTCCTCCTCCTCCTCCTCCGCGCAGATCAGTGTGTACTCGAGTTCGTCCGCTCCGGGTCGTACCTGAGAGCGCAGCTCGTGCCTGTCGATCGTGATCCAACGATCCGCGACAGGCGTACCTTGCGGTGGTTACCCACTCTCTCTCAAAGGAAGAGAGATCACAGCACGTCCTTGCGTGCTGGCGGCGCGCATTCATTGTCACTGAATGCGCACAGCGGAGCCTTGCTCCTCGCGCGCTCCTGGGAGGCGGTGACTGAGTTTTTGTGTACCGCTGGTGGACGGCGTTCAATAAACGTCTTCTGTGTCACTAGGAGGCTTGTGTTTTGCAGCGAAGCGCTCTCCTCCCTGCGGAGGTTGAGTGCACGCTGTGGTGTTTCAGTGTGCGCGTGGTGACGGCTGATCGCGGCTTCGGCTCGCGCGACGCTCGAACCCGCGGTGGTTGGTGGCCTATGTCCACGTAGAAAACCACAACTGCGCCCAACGTGAATTGTCCTGACTCTTTGAGTTGGACTGCACATCGGCCGAGCCGGTCGCCTTGACGATCAAGCTCTTGCACCATGTCTGCCGCCCCATGCGGGGCACACGGCAGCGAATCTGAAACGCACTATATGTCGGCTCCTTACACAGTCGTAGCGTCTTTTGATCCGTTGGATTCTGTTCCTCTGAACAGCCAAACACAGTGGCTGGCCGCCGGCCCCATTGGGCTATACGGCAATGCCGCGAGTAACGTCGATCACTCGGCTCCCATTGGAGCTTTCTCTGGACCACCCTGTGGTGGGACCGCTACACAGATACCTCCGCTGTATCAGCTTTCCGCCCATGGCGGAAGCAGTTCGCGCGATGCCGTCGCTACCGGCAGCTACGCGCAACAGCAGCCGTGCCCTGCTAGCAGTCAGTTTTGCTCGGTGAACGGTGAGGCGTCGGCCGGACTCCCTGCGAAGATCGCGCCGCTCATCGAACTGGAGGACCGTTTGCCTTCTTTGTTCATGCAACCCGCCCAAACCTCCTCTGAGGGAAGGACGCAGGCGCTGCTCACAAGCGCTGCCCAGATGATTCAGTCGCTAACAGGGGCGATTGAGGCGCTTTAGGCCGCGCCGAAGCTGTCTCACCCCGCGGTCATGTTGCCCATGCCGACTTACCGCGGCTATGATGATCTTCTCAGTGCCCGGGATTTCATTGATTCCCTCGCCCATTACCAGAGAGCTATGGGTCTCCCTGATGAGGTTGTGCTTGCACGCATCATCCCCGCAGCGCTGACTGACACGGCAGCTAGGTGGTACTGGCTTTCCGGCCACCGAGCAGCGACTGTCGAGGAGTTCCTTGCAGCATTCATGCGCGAATTCCTGCCCGCTGACTATGAGCGTAGGATGCGGCGAGAGCTAGAGCTCCGCACACAGGCCCCGGACGAGTCGCTCCAGGAGTTTGTGCGGGCGATGGAAGACCTTTTCTCAATCGCTGAGCCAACAGCCCCAAACGAGGAACGCGTAGAAAGAGTGATCAGGTAAGCACATCCGACTTTTTCGGCATACCTGCGCAGCGGCCGATTCCGAGATCTAGAGGAGCTGGTCGCCGAGGCAAAGCGCATTCAAGGCGACATCCTTGCCGCGCGTGCCTATCGCCCGCCACCGCCGGTAAGCGAGGCCCTTGAGCCATGCTGCGCATGGAGAGGGGCCATGACCCTTCCCCACCGGCGTGAACCCGCACAAACTGTCTTTGCAGCTGTTGGCGGGCGAAACGAAGCTTGGGAGCTGAGCGAAAGAGCTCTGGATCCTTACTCGTACGGAAAACGAGCAGCCTGCGCTGCACAGTTTTCTTACCCGCGTGCCGAAGGACGCCATGCGACCTAAAGCACAGCGGAGGGAGAAGCTCGCAAAAACCGGCCCTTGTTCGGTGGGGCAGCGAGCGGACACAGGCAGGGAGACGCGCCTTTGTCACGCGGCCAAGCTCGCGGGGGTGTGCGTTGTTTCCGTTGCCAAGAGAGGGGACACTTAGCAAGAGAATGCCCCGTAGCCAGGCCTTCTGCGAGGCAGGAAAACGGCGGTGGGGGTCGGTTGTAAAGAGACAGCCGGCCCAAGCTTTGCTAATTCCCTCTGCGTACAGGGTAAGCTGCCTCGGTGGTGCGCCCGCGCCGCTTATTTCGGTTACCCTTGCTGGCCGCGAATTTCCGGCCTTACTGGATACAGGAGCCAGCGCCTCCTTTTTCAGTGAACAGGTGTTGTCCCACTTGCAAAAGCACTCGGTGCGCTTGCGGGATTGCCGTTCGACATTTAACCTTGCGAAAGGCGTGGCCCATTCCGCTGGCGCCGCGAGGCTGACTGTCAGATGGGGAGAGCGAGCGAGACGCACGCGTTTCATTCATCTCCCTGGGCTCAGTGTGCCCATGATTCTCGGAAGGGACTTTCTCCTGAAAACCGGGATCGTGGAGGACATTGCGAATGGCGGCTATCGCGAAGTACCGTTTGCCCAGCTGAAGCCGTTCATTAGCCCCCCGGCGTCGGTATCTGCCTGTGCAGTCGAGACGTTCGGAGGGTGCCACGCTCAGCGATCGGGGCCCTGCCCTTGTGTCGAGCGTTATGCCGTTCACACCCCCATGTGGGAGCGAGCGGCGCGGTACGACGCACCCCATCCACTGGCCGCCTCTGCGGTAACTTTGGATGAGACACAAAAAGCTCGGTTGACAGCACTTTTGCGTCAGTACGAGGAGCTCTCCACCGATCAACCTGGCTGTACCACTTTAGTGAGCCACGCGATCGACACCGGAGAAGCGCTTCGGTTGAAGTGCAATCCCAGACCCGTCAGCCTTGCGAAGAGGCAGGTGATTGATAGGTTGTTGGATGAGATGCTATCGTCGGGCATTATCCGTCGCTCGTCCAGCGCCTGGGCGTCTCCGGTGGTGTTGGTGCCCAAAAAGGATGGCAGCCATCGCTTGTGTGTGGATTATCGCCGTCTGAATGCGCTGACTCGCAAGGATGCCTATCCGCTCCCAACGATCAGCTCAATCGTAGGAAGCCTAGGCAGTGCGTGGTATTTTACCACGCTAGATTCCTCCAAAGGTTACAGGTCCAGATGGATGACATTGACCGGCCTAAGACCGCGTTCACGTGCCACAGAGGTTTGAGTTCACTCGCGTGCCCTTTGGCCTCTGCAATGGTCCTGCGACTTTTCAGAGGCTGATGGACCGCGTCCAAGGCGAAGCGAAATGGTCCCATGCCAAGTACTACCTGGACGACATTGTGATTTATTCACGAACCTTTAATGAGCACTTAAGCCACATTGCCGACGTGCTCGAGAGGGTACGGGCGGCCGGGATGACTTTGAATCCTGCAAAAGCCCAAATAGCGTGAACACGAGTTCAGTTGCTTGGGTTTACGCTGGGCGAAGGCTCCATTGAGCCGGATCAGGAAATACTCGAGTTTCCTGTGCCCAAGGACGTACGCAGCCTGCGCCGTTTTCTGGGAATGGCAAATTTTTATAGGTCATTTATCCCGTCCTGTGCCCGCGTGCAGGCGCCCTTGGGAAAGACTGCTGCGTGGCGATGGGGGCCTGAGCAAGAGCAATCCTTTCGCCGCCTGTCTAGTGCCATCGCCGAGACAGCGCAGCTCAGGCTAGCCGACCTGACCAGACAGTTCGTAGTCCAGTCTGACGCGAGCGATCTGGGATTAGGAGCCGTTCTCCTACAGGAATTCGATGGCGTGCTGCAACCTCTTGCCTTTGCAAGTCGTTCTTTTCTGCCCGCGGAGAGGAATTATTCCGTTACCGAGAAGGAATGCCTCGCCATCGTGTTTGCACTGCGCAAGTTCGACGTCTACCTTGATGGAACGCATTTCGTGGTGCAGACAGACCACAGCGCGCTAAGCTGGCTGATGCGGCTCCGGGAGCCTGAGGGACGGCTGGTGCGCTGGGCTCTCCTGATACAGCATTACGACTTTTCGATGCAGTATCGGAAGGGGAGCACGAACGTGGTAGCTGACGCGCTATCCCGTGCCCCACTCGCCAGCGGTGCCTTTGCGCCGGCAAGCGGAGGGGGCGAAACAGCGGACGATCCGCAGAGCGGCAGGAGGGGGACGCCCGCACACGGGCCTACCCATTCCGCCACCCAGGCAAGCAGCACTTCGCGAAGCGGGCGACGGGGGAGGCTCTTTGTGAGCACCCCAGATGCGCCGAGGCTAGCGGGCGAAGTTTTGGCGGCTAACCTGCGCGGCGCCGAAAACAGGCTCCCCTCTGGGATGACTAGAATCGTGTTCAGCCATAAAGAGCTAATGACGGCTCAGTAAAATGACTCCTTTTGTCGCGAGGTTAGCGACTGTCTCAGGGAGACGGAGCACCGTGACGCTACTTGTACTGTAGCGGGCGCAGCGGGGCAAGAGCCAGCGTGTGTCGCGGAGAGCCCCGGGGACTCGTATTTGCTGGGCCGAGACGGGTTCCTGCTGAAGTACATAGCCACAGATGATGAGTCCATTGACCCATTTAAAGTGGTTATCCCCAAAAGTCTGAGAGGCGCTCTGTTGCGATTCTCTCACGACGAGCCACTTGCCGGTCACCTGAGTGGCTCCAAAATTTTCACAAAACTGAGTCAACCGGTGACGTGGCCCGGCATGAAGCGCGACATTTCCCGCTATTGCCGCTCCTGTCATGTCTGTCAAACGGTGAAGTCAAGGGGTGGCGAGCCACCGGGCATGATGAAACCAATTGACAGTGTGCGTCCGTGGCAGATGGCCACCTGCGATTTGATGGGGCCTTTCCCCAGAAGCAAGCAGGGGTTCATTTCCCTGATGGTAGTCGTTGATCCTTTTTCCAAGTGGGTAGAGTTGTACCCTCTTCGGAAAGTGTTAGCGCGAGCGGTGCTGGATAAACTCCAGAAAGTGTTCTGTCGCTTCGGCTTTCCGGAACGGCTGATCACGGACAATGCGTCCTACTTCACTGCTCGGGTGTTCGGTAATACCTGCCGTTCCCTCGGAATCGAGCACTATACCACTTCACCCTACCATCCCCAGTCTAATCTGACCGAGCGGATCAACAGAACGCTCAAGCCAATGCTTACGGCCTTTGCTGAGTGTCAAAAAGACTGGGCAGACCATTTGAGTGAGTTCGCGTTCGCCATTCGAACAGCTGAGAATCGCTCAACTGGTTTCTCTCCCGCCTTCCTCTATTTCTGAAGGGAGCTGGCGAATCCGATGTCTGGCGTCGTTCAGAGTCAGCAGCTCGAGGATGAGAAGGCGAGAGCAGACCGCTCTGCTTATGCGTCTACGCTTCGGGACCGGCTTTGTCGGGCTCTCAGCAGAGCAAGACAGAGTTTGGCGACGGCCAGAACCCAGCAGAGGGCTCAGTACGACCGCAAGCACCGCAGCCTGACATTTCAGGTGGGCGATCTTGTCTTGAAGCGCAACCACGCTATTAGTGATGCGAGCAAGGGGTTCTCAGCCGCGCTTGCTCCTAAGTGGCTTGGTCCGTACCGAGTGGTCAGAGTCTGGTCGCCACTCGCGTACCTACTGGAGGATTCCCTTATGGAAAAAACCAGCCGTGCCCTAACGCGCTCAAATTCCTCCGTGAGGCAGCCACCTCCTGAAAAAGAAAAGCTGAATTAGCGCTAGTAGTGCTTTAATTTTTTTTTTTTTGCCTACAGTTGGTCGTAATGCAAGACATCGCGAGCATCAGATCCTCTAGAGATTTAAGATTATCGGGCCACATTTGCAGCATAAGTTAACATCTGGAACCAAATTGCAAGCACGAACATGTATGATATTTCAGTCAACCAACTTCTCATGGCAATAAACCGAAAAGGAAGCTAACACGGTTGAGGCGCAATAGTGCCGCATATACAACGCCTAAACAGCAGCTTTACGGCAAAGGGAATGAAGTGAAAGATACTAAACCAAAATCTGTCGCAAACAGTCCCTTGGAGTTATCGGCCTTCTCCTTCTTCCATTTTGCTTTTAAATTGTCCCAGCATTTGCGGAGTTAGTCGACTGTTCGAAAGCGGGGTTGTCAGCTGAACTCGTTCGTGGTCTATCTGCTTCCAGGTTTTCTTTTTTCTGCCCAGAGAAACTCCATCTGTTCTTTTATTTTCCACAACCGCGTGGTACCTGTTAACAAGTTCACTAAGCACACTTCCTTCTCTTTTGTGAAGTTTACTTTCTTTTTCGCCTCCATCAGGCGACCGTTTTTTTCTTCTTTGCTCTGCAAACACTACACAAAAAGAGTTGCAGAACTCAACAAAAAATCTTGACAAGAAAAAAAAGCGTCCACCTACGTCGAAAAAAAAACTCATAAAGAACGGGACGACGTAAAATCAACAAGCGAGTTATCGTGATGGCTATATTGCATGGTGGTCGACTGAAAAAGAAAAAGCGTCTAAATGAGAATATCATTTGCCCCACTTTTGTTATGCTTACTTCTACGCGTACTAGCAGTAATATATTTCTTTAGGTTTTGTGATAGGAATAAATTCTATATTTATTCGCCGATGATTCAAGCATGAAAACCTGCGAAGCCTCGCTCCCAAATCACATGTACATACGGATAAGAGTGCCTTTGGCAAGGCGCCATTAAAAGCGCGTAACGCTGGTTTATGACGTGGGCTTCAGCCTGTTTTTTACAGTTCACTTTACGCTATCCTTGCCGAAGGACCGCTTGTCGCGGTAAGGAGTGTTTGTGAATGCGGCTTTGAGCTAGTGCGCGAAAAGACTGGCATCGCACCGACTGTGAGTGAAAACTCCCTCTGTAAGTCGACATTGCACAAGAAGCATTCATTTTTGAAATTTCTGTTTTGAGGGTTTAATATTATTACGAGAAAAACAAATTTTAGCATGATTTTCTGACGCTGGTGCCAGGGATCCTCCGTATTGCTGGCGCGGACGGCCAGCGCGGAAGGAACAGTGGCTGGCGGCGGTGGGGAAAGTGCTGCCATCGGAGGATGGCGGCGGTCGCACTAAATGTTGATGCCTGGGGAAGAGTTAACTCGCGCGCCACTGCAGCCAGTGTTTTTTTTTTTCAGAAACATGCTGGGAGTAAGCTTATTGGGAGTTTTGTTAGCAAGCGTGAACACAGTACAGTGTATCGGCAGCTTATCAGCGCCGGCAGAGCAGCAGACGATTCGGTAGGCGGTGTTACTTTGTGACGTCATCAATCACTTCAAGATGGCGATCGCTGTTGGTGAGAAGAGCTTCGCGGTGTCAACTTCAGCCGCTTATTTCGAAGTAAGGAATATGTCTAAGTTATTCAAATTTTGGAAAAAGAATAATAAGTTCCAGTGTTATCTGTAAGCACGCACCTGTAATATATTGGACTATCGTGGCCAGACTCTTTTAGGCGCTTCAGCATAAAAGCAGAGCACCGTTAGCAGCATGAGCTGAATTGTAAACAAGGCAAGCTACACCGCCGCCCTTATAATAATAGAAAGGTTTAATATGAACTTCATCCACCATCAGGGTGGCAGTGCGTTTGTAGTAATCGAAGTCAGAAAGCCTTGTGGCCATGTACTTCAGGAACCCAGAATTTCCGTGCTCTATAGCGGAGGGTTCATGCCGTAAGCTGAGCATATAGACGTAATCGCCATGGGCTGCGGCAAGATAACATGCCCGTAGCTGCGCATGTACTTGTAGACATGGGGCGAAGTTTTGAAAAGGCAACAGAACACCATAAATGCAGCTGAACAACGCCTCCTAACCTTATTCACAAGTAGCAACTCAAACTACATATACTAGCGAATGAGTCGGACGGGGCGAGCTCTGACCTCTCTTCCTGTTTCGCACAGATGGTCGAGCAAAAAACGGATGGCTATGAAGGTTTCCTTTTCCAATCTCTCGTATATAGTTGAGTCCAGTTCTCTGTGTCACGTTCGAAGCTGTCGGGAAATCGTACTAGCTCTCTCCTGCTATCTGCGGTCGCTGGAACGACTAAGCAACATCCAAGCTTCGTCGTCAAGCACTTCGTGCAGTGGAACGTGATGGTCAATTCCGCTTTTATGGTCACAGAATATTTAGTCCATGGGGCTTCATCTGAAATGATATGGAGTGTAATGATCAGCTCAATGCTCTGAATAGTGTGCCAGAATGGGGAGTTCTTTAGCCGTAAGTTAGCGACTATGTCCTGAATTCGCGATATTTTGTCGGCGTCTTCCTCTTGGCGAAATGTCTCTACAGATTCCACGAGAGCTTTCTGCATAGCGGAAGTGTCTAAACGGATCCACTTGAATTCTGGGCTCTCGCTTGTGGTATTTTCAACCGAAAGATACGTCGGACAGTCCAGGAATTTTGATGCCACTGTGCCTTGACGATGGCGTGGATGTGGCAAAGGGGCTTTGACTGTTCCCTTTAGGCATCATGCCAGTATTAAGTTTCCTTTAGTGTATCCTCTGAGCGAAAATGGGCCTCACAACCTAATAAAAAATATCACTCGTCATTAGCAAATTTCTCTCGAATGCACCATAAATACAAATTTCCGAAGCGCAGGTTCTCCCAAAACAGCGCTTTTCTTAACTATTCCCTATAACATGCAAAAACAATAAGGTCACATACTGGAATATATTATAAAAAATGCAGATATGAAATGTAGCGATAAATGAATATACTATTATTGTTGATTGCAGCATATGAAAATACACACCTGAGTAGGTGCACACGAAAGGATATATGAGTGTTAGTGGATATAGTCGTCAGAGCTGTTACAATCATCGTTAGCACCTAATTTAGCTCTTGACGATGCGGCATTGCTAGGTCACCGCCGTTTTTCAAATTAAGCCGACGCGGAAGACATCATACTATATATAGGCGAGGTCGCACCGATGGTGTTTTTTTTAACAAAAAGTAAGCCTGCGCCACATGTCAAAAATTAGTCGATTATAATTATTTACTCAAGAAAACAATTAGCCGAGACGCTTATTTTACAAAAGGAATATCTCTCGGGAAGATTACTTACGTCCTGTGGTGGTAATATACGAATTCATTTATTTCGCAGTTCATCTTGCAGGTACTGAACACATGGGCTTTGCTCTCTGCAGTGTAGTTTCCGCGGCAACGGGTACACAACACTTGTTTCGCAGAGCGTCGTAGCAATAATTAATCTATGCGCCGACGCGTCGTACAAGAACTCAAAATCACAGCAGACGTCCAAAATCTCCCAACAGGTGAAGCACAGCGTAAGCACGTAGGCCAACAGCGCGCTGCTGCGAAAAGAAAGACCGAAATACCGGCCCCCCAAAAAACAACAAAACGTTCAACAATACAGCCACAAATATCATCCGCGTGACAAAGTGATGACCAGAATGCGTGGAAACAAGAAGATTTGTGTTTAACTACAACATTCAGTGAGCAAACATAACGTGATCTCAGACGACCCTTGCTTTTAGCAAACATATTTTACAAAGTAAGAAATGAGTGTTGAAATGTGGTTCGGGAGTGGATGAATATACTGCCAATACAGCTTTCCCGTCACCTCGCTCCATATTCACTTGCCTCCCCTTCTGCAAAATCTGTCAAACATGTAAACGACTTCAGCCTCCCGCAGCCGCCTCCAAACGATGCCGCGCATCATGTGTTCAGCAGGAGAGCTCCGGCCTGAAAAGTCAAAGGGATGTTGCTGCTAATCGAGAGGAAACCTCCCTTACCCCATCCCGAAGTTCTGGTGCAGTCGGCGGGGCACGGGAGGAGGAAGGGAGAGGGCAGGGTCAAGTTGGCCCAATACGTGTGATTACAACAAATAGTCGTCGAAAGAAGGTGCACATATTCCTGTTTTTTCAATAGCGTCAATGTTTTTGTTATTCTAGTTCAATCTACTCCACGTGAGATCAATCCGTTTTTATTAGAACCCGCAGTGTTTAAAGGGACTTAATTTTTGCGTAGTGTCTACTTTGAAAGAAAAACGTAAAGAAAGGCGACATTAAAACTTTCTAACCAAACAACGCGGTGGCCGATTCCAATGAAGGCTGCACCTCACTTTGCGGCAACAAGGTAGGAAAAAAAGCCTACTGCACAACGTCAAACCTTGAAGCATATAGTGAATTTTGCAGCTAGTTTAATGAAACTTTGCCCTGCCCTACATTAGTAGATGTAATCAGGATTGTGTTCATCTAGTTTACTCATTGAACTTGTTTTATGTGCACTATATAAGCATGCGTCTTAGCATTAGAGTTAGCATATAAAACCTACAGAAAATATCTATTACAAATTTTATTTAGCATATACCGATGTGTTTGCATTAATAGTAAGCAGAACCATGGCCACGCTGGATTTCAGGGCCATATTCTCGCTGCTTTGTTGTGAAGCCTGACCGTGTGCACCATTATTCTTACAAACTGCCTATGCACTTCTATATAACATGAACGCGCACGCAATGGCCTGCTGCTGTCGTATTCCGTTGCTGGTTGTCAGTTAATTGCAAGTGAGATAAAAGCATAAAAAAGCGCTAAAGGATGTTCTCATTGGTGCCTAAAACTACTTCAAAAACATGGGTTAACATAAATTTTATACACTAATCTCTTCGAGAAAGTTGAAAAATTAAAATGCAAAATATGTAGAAAAAAGGCAAGTTAAATTAGATTGCGTAAAATAGATTTAGCATTTTTTTGGCCCTCTTAGATTGAACTCAACCGGTGTTGAATTTCTACAAATTACAGCTATCAGTGGCGGGTTAGAGGCTTGGTGCAAGCTCCAGGTAGGTACTTTTCATCATGCGCATTTCCTTTATGTGCATTTAGATGCATTTAGACCTGTAGTATCTGTATTTTTGCCACTCGGAGCATAGGACGCACTTGACACTCTTGGATGGCGCACAATATTTTACCTTACAGGCTCGCCTTCATTCTCGTCAAAGCATTCGGATTTTTTTCCCTCGATGTACGCAGTCAGCTGCACTTTATTAGGAAGCTTGAAAGTCGTCTTCTTCGTCCAACCGTCTGCAACGGCAAGAAACCCGCCCGTCAGATATCAGTCTCCTGGAGGGTTGATGCTCGTTCACTTGCGCAGTAGAGCGCTCTGGACGTAGAACAGCGTTGGTTCCTGGCCGACATGCGCATCCGAAATGTAAGAGATGCGCATGGGTCATCATATCGTTGATTCCGCAGAAATCGCGCCGGAGGAAGAAAGGTTTTGGATCTTTTCACAACAGAATGACCATTCTATGTGCATCGAGAACCTTTTCACCACTGCGACCACATCCGTTCTGGGGGCAGAAACCGGCTACAGTGCTGGATGAGTCATTGCCAGAAAAATGCAGCGCGTTTCCTGCAGGCTTCTGTTGTGCATTTCTGCCGGGACAATGGCCTGTTCAAGAGGTGTGGATAAGTACCTCTCTTCCAAGCTTCGTAGATGAAATCCTATAGTTGGACGCCTGTAGATGGCGGGAGCAAGTGGCGACGTCCATTGCACCATGCCGGAGCCGCGGCGACCGCATTGTGCTCGGTACCTCAAGACGCCTCACGCATATACGCCGCTCGTAAGTCACAGGATACGATTACACTTTGCTCTGCAGAATCAACAAACCACTGGCTGCTTTGCCCCCTCTCTTTCTCTTTCTGGCTCCGCGCTCTCCATTCGAATGTTTTTTACAACCATTTTAAGTCTGCTGGAAATCTGCACGCTAAGAGCGTCTCATTGTGTCCCGTCGAACACAGCCCGCCCTATATGCTCCTACAATACAAAGACAGTATATGCGTGCGTTATGAGTGGATTGTGAAAACGCTGAAACATTTCCCCATACTGCAGTCACGTCACTACTTTGCCCCGAAGGCAAAAAAAGGGGGGGAGCTTTCGCTTTCTACCTGCGTTGGCGTAGCCATTTCGTGTGGTGCGCTTTCCTGTCGTTTGCTACAGTGCCGTCCAATGTGTTCGTCACCGCTCCCGCATGATGGCGCCACATCCTACCGCAAAAGGCGGATTACCTTAGTAGTGGCAGGGGGCAAACTAAAAATAAACTTTGCAGCAGAGGCCGTAAAGTCTAGCGGTATAAAAAAATAAGAAGAACTTGCGGCGAGAGGAGTTGGTAGGTTGCTTTGGGTGGCGCGCTCACGTGCACCCGCGGATCTTCTACTCCATCTTATCGTCCCTGCTTCAGCACGCCCAGCTCGCTGAAGGAAAGGTATCATGGACAAAAAAACGACAGGCATGGTGCTCTCATAGGGGCACAAGCTCACAAGCAAGTGCACCCGTGAGGGCGCTACGCCTGTCGTTTTTGTGTTCATCATACCGCACGCGCTCGCGAGCAAGTGCAACCGAACAAGGCAAGAAATCGCACATTTGATTGGGTTGGAAAACATTTATTTCTTCAGAAATAGCAGAATGTAGACGATTAGTGCTAGGTGGCTATCAGTCCAAGGTTGACAGCGGCCTGAGTAGCCCATTCAAATACCCGGATTTGAACTCCACGGTCTGAGCTGACCAACACGGCCTCTAATTGATCGAGAGCAGAAACTTCTGTAAGAAATCTTGGGGGCGGCTCCTCTTTACAATCCCACTATATGTGACCATAAGTGGCTATTTCAAGACATAGTATACATTCCGGGTAGAAGTCACCGGCGTATAATTTTGACAGCAGGTAAGGACTATCGCACATAAATCAGATGTCGTTTCTCTTTTTTCTTAACTGCTTGCACACGATATTGAAAACATTGAAAAAAAAAAATACCACGAAGTATATCATACACGTGCAACCACTTCACATAGTTGAAAGTTTGCTGTACTTTTCTCCGCTGACATTCTAATCTTGCATGCTTCTTAATCTATGCAAAAGATCCTAGTTTGCCGGTAAATCGTGCGGTACTGGTCGTGTCAACATTTGCGCGGTTGTAAATAATATAAAATATTTGAGCACACACTCATACCAAGCAGTTCAGACCAGCGAAGCAATGCAGGAAAATGGAGTAAAATCATATGTTACTGGGTGGTTACTGCTTGATGCAAGCAACAACATGTTGCAGTGGTATACATAATTAAATATATTGTACTGTGATAGTCAGCACTTCAGCCATCGACATGCACCAGTGCGTTGTGCGACGAAGACAAAGAAGTACGCTGGGCTCGCCGTTGCAAGGTCCTCTCCTCGCAGCTCTCCATCTGAGCGTCAATAAATGCCCTATTTCAGTTGGTGGAGGTGCCGGAAACGATCCCATCCAAACTGGAACTGCGAAGCCGCACACTGCCCTCTACGACCGCCATGCAAGACGAGTCCACTTCGACGCTGCCGGCCGTTCCACCCACGATCATGTGTTCTGGCGTCGTGCGCCAGCGTGAACCTTGTCTTTTCAGTGGCCCGATCAAGATGTCTACGACTGGCTGTCATCGTATGAAAGAGTAAGCAGCTACAACAAGTGGGATGACTCATACAAGCTCAGTAACGTCATATTCTATCTGACGGACGTGGCGAACCTCTGGTTTCGCAACCATGAGGCTGACCTGTCATCTTGGTCGGAATTTAAAAAGAATTTCGCGGAAGTGTTCGGCCGCCCGGCAGTCCGTAAGCTTCGTGCCGAACAGCGTTTACACGATCGTGTTTAGCGCGCTGATGAGACCTTTACCAGCTACATAGAAGACATCGTTGATCTCTGCAAACGAGTCGACCCGGCCATGCCGGAAGCGAACAAAATCCGCTACATCTTAGAGGGCATTACTGAGGACGCCTTCCAGATGTTGGTAGCGAAAGATCCCACCAGCGTTAGTGAAATCGTGAAGCTTTGCCAGAGCTACGACGAGCTCCGTAAGCGGCGCGCTTCTAGGCGCCGCTCCAGTGTGTGCGACGAAGGCGTATCCGCATTAGCCCTGGGTGGTTCGCCAACTTCTGAAGGGAGCCCGCTGAATCAAAAGATCAACGATTTTATTCGTGAAGAGGTCGCACGTCAACTCTCACTCCTTCCCCATTTTCAAGACTCGGGCCGCATCGTTCCTGAACTGACTCCATCTTTGGCCCCTACTATACGCTGTGTCGTGCAAGAACACGTCGCTGATGTCTTTCCGTCCAACCCCGTGCTGCCGCCTGTGACGGCCCAAGCAACGGCTAGGCCACCACCTTCGCCCACGTCTGGCTCCTATGTGCAGGTCCCTGCCTACCGTTCACCGCCGCATGCTGAGCCTTCGTTCCAGGCCCCACCCTCAAGGTTCTGCCCACATCCTTTGAAATCTTGGCGTACTACGGACAACCTTCCGATTTACTATGCCTGCGGTCGGCCGGGCCATGTTGCACGCCTTTTTCGCCAGCGCCTCCAACCTTCACAGCCTGACATTCGACTTTACCCGTACGATACCGACTCCCGCTCGCAAATGATTCCGCCCGGTTCTCAATTTGTCTCACAAGATCACCAAACCTATGCCACTTGTAGATCACATTCTCCTCGGCGCCGATCGCTTTCTCCAATGCTGCGACGTTCTACCAGCACCGTTGAGGGAAACTAACAGTCGCAGTTCCGGGGGCAAGAACTGCGCTTGTTTCGAATTCCTCAAGCCCTCCGTGTCGTCCCGCTAATGTTATCAAAGTTTCTGTAGAAGGCGCCACAGTTCTCGCTCTCGTCGATACCGGTGCAGCCGTCTCCGTCATCAGTGAAGCGCTCTGCCGTCAAATTGGCAAAGTGACCACTCCGATTTCCGACTTTTCGCTCCGCACCGCCTCATCACAGCACATTCACCCCTCCGCATCTTGCACATCCCGTGTGCTCATTCAAGACGTCTTGTAGCCCATCGAGTTTATTGTTCTGCCGAACTGCTCGCATGATATCATCCTCGGATACGATTTTCTATCGACTCATCAGGCCGTCATTGACTGTGCTCGCGCGCAAGTTGCCTTCGCCCCCCTCTGTGATGCCCCCTTCTGTGATACCCCTCCCCGCACTGCAAAACTTCTCGTCGCTCATGACACCGACATTCCTCCGTTTTCTGCTGCCCTCGTAATACTTACTGTCTTGTGAGTGTGTAACTCCTTTGACTGCGATTTTTACACCTTCCGAAGCCGCCTCCCGTCATCCGTGCCTCCTTTTTCCGGTCGCAGTTCTCGAAATTCAAGACGGCGAGAGTGCACTTTACGCCTCGAACCCATTTTCTTGCCCAGCAGTTCTGCTCCGTGGCGAATGCATTGAACGTTTTGAAGAGCTTGATCCCGGCCATATCACCACTCTTGCTGACTGAACCCCCTCCTTCGACGTTAGTCTGTGCTCTTGCGATGTTGCGACCGCTTCGATGCCCTCTGACGTTTTCCAACATGATATTGATGCTGATCTTCCACTTGCGCAACGTGATCAACTTGTCGCCCTCTTGCAGAACTTCGCTTCTTCATTCGACCTTCCTCAAACTGACTTGGGCCGCACGTCTGTCGTAGAGCACACCATCGACACCGGTAAAACCGCACCTTTGCGTCAGCGCCCCTATCGCGTGTCGGCTTCGGAGCGCCAAGTAATTGCTGATCATGTGGACGACATGCTCCGTCGTGGTGTCATTCGGCCATCCCACAGTCTCTGGGCGTCTCCAGTTGTGTTGGTACCTAAGAAAGATGGCTCCTTCCGGTTTTGTGTCGACTACCGCCGGCTCAACAAGATCACGCGCAAGGACGTCTATCCTCTGCCACGAATCGATGACACACTGGACTGCTTGCAGGGCGCCGAGTTTTTCTCCTCGTTGGATTTACGATCTGGCTACTGGCAGGTGCCAATGAATGACGCTGACCGCTCGAAAACTGCCTTCATCACACCAGATGGATTATATGAATTCAATGTCATGCCCTTTGGGCTTTGCAACGCCCCGGCCACATTTGAACGCCTCATGGACACTGCTTCATGGATTCAAGTGGCGAACCTGTCTTTGCTATCTCGATGAAATCGTAGTCTTTTCTACCGATTTTCAATCCCACCTGCTCCGCCTGAAGGACGTTCTCACTTGTCTCGCTACCACCGGCCTCCAACTGAATCTGAAGAAGTGCCGCTTTGCTGCTCGCCGACTAACTATTCTAGGTCATGTCGTTTCTAAAGATGGCATTCTTCCCGATCCCACCAAACTTCGTGCAGTTGCCGAATTCCCACGCCCAAAATCACTGAAGCAGCTACGAAATTTTATCGGCCTGTGCTCCTACTTTCGCCGCTTCATCTTAAATTTTGCCTCTATTATTTCTCCTCTCATCCAGCTCCTCTCCGGCAGCTCCGACCTCTCCGCATGGACACCTGCTTGTGATGACGCCTTCAACACTTTACGCCGTCTTTTGATTTCGCCTCCCATCCTCCGCCACTTCGACCCGAATGCACCAACTGAGATTCATACTGACGCTAGCGGTATTGGGATAGGCGCCGTTCTCACCCAACGCAAACCTGGTATCCGAGACTATGTGGTGGCGTACGCAAGCCGCACCTTGACCAAGGCAGAGTCCAATTATTCTGTTACGGAAAGAGAATGCTTGGCCATTATTTGGGCCATAGGCAAATTCCGCCCTTATGTCTATGGCCGACCATTTTATGTGGTCACTGATCATCACGCTCTGTGCTGGCTGGCGTCCCTCAAGGACCCGTCCGGCCGCCTTGCTCGCTGGGCTCTTCGCCTCCAAGAGTATGACATTCGTGTCATATATAGCTCAGGCCTCAAGCATACTGACGCGGACGCTCTTTCGCGCTCACCGCTGCCTTCCTCTTCGTTGTCTGATGAGATCTGCGCCTACTATTTGTCTTCGCTTGCCACTATCGACATGGCCACGGAACAGCGGCGCGACCCGTGGATATCTACACTTCTGGACTTTCTTTCAAGTCACTCTCGAGGTCGTTTGTCTAGGGCGCTTGCCCGACCATTTTTCAATTCGTGACGGGCTGCTCTATCGCCGCAATTATCTTCACAACGGAAGGAAGTGGCTTTTAGTCATCCCACGTCATCTCCACGCCGAAATTTGTGCTGCTTTCTATACTGATCCCCAGTGCGCCCACGGCGGAGTGTTGAAAACCTACACGCGCTTGCGTCTACACTTCTTCTGGCGTGGAATGTACCGCTTTGTCCGCCATTTTGTCCGCTCTTGCCAGTCTTGCCAACGCCGAAAAACTCTTCTCAAGTCTCCTGCTTCGTTGCAGCCGTTGCCCTGTCCTACCCGTCTGTTTGATCGTGTCGGCATAGATCTATACGGTCCCCTTCCTACAACTTCAGCTGGCAACCGCTGGATTATCGTGGCAGTGGTTCATCTCACCCGCTACACTGAGACATCAGCATTGCCCTCTGCTTCCGCACGCGACGTGGCTGCCTTTATTCTGAAAAACCTGGTTCTTCGCCATGGTGCACTCGCGAACTCCTCAGTGACCGCGGACGCGTTTTCTTATCAGACACTATTGAGGCTCTCCTGAAAGAATGCCGCATCATACACCGCACCGCTACCTCGTACCACCCTCAGACGAATGGACTGACGGAATGTTTCAACCGCACTCTCGGTGACATGCTGGCTATGTACGTGAACACCGACCATTCCAATTGGGACCAAGTTCTACCGTTTGTAACTTACGCATATAACACCGCGACACAGACCACTACTGGATTCTCTCCATTCTTTCTCCTTTACGGGCGCGAGCCACCCTGTACTATGGACACACTTTTTCCCTACCGCCCTGACGTTTCCGAATCTTCCCCGCTTTCCGATGCCGTCACGTACGCAGAAGAATGCCGTCAGCTAGCCCGCTCTCTCACAACAGAAAATCAGTGGCAACAAAAATACCTCCATGATACCGGCGAAGCTTCGTCATATTGTAACGTAACGTTACAGAGAAGGCGCTCTGGCACTCTGGCACCGAAGAACAGCAACAGCCAGTCAAGGCAGCACAAAAGCGCTGCACCGTATTGCTTCGTCGTCTTTTCCGAATCGCCCGTTCAAACCTTCGTCGTCTTTGAATGGCATGTGTCATTGCCCCCCTTCTTGGCAGCATCGCCTCGATGCTGCAAATGCTGCTTGATGCGATGAGCTGACAGATAGTATGCTAGGTTGGTATGGGATACCACAGCACAAAACGGGGCGCCATCAGTCTCAAGATTAGTCAGCGGAGCGATCGTGGTAGGGTTTCATCCGGACGACGTGCACAACATCAGTGAACTTGCGTCGTCTGCGGCTTGAGGGATCTTGGGTCGCGGATTCAACTTCATAAGTAACGTCGCTGAGGCGGCGGAGGACACGGTATGGGCCGAAGTACCGACGCAGCAATTTTTCAGAGAGCCCACGATGACGAACGGGCGTCCAAATCCAGACATAGTCTCCAGGCTCGTAGGCAGCGAAGCGCCGTCCCTTGTTGTAACGGTCAGCGTCTAGTTGCTGTTGTAGGTATATGCGCTGTCTTGCCAGCTGCCGCGCTTCTTCCGCACGCTGAGTAAAACTAGCAATGTCCAGGTCAAGCTCATCTTCGTCGTCGGTGTATACGGGCAGCATTGTATCCAGTGGAGTGGTCACTCGACGGCCGAAGACAAGCTCGAAGGCTGTGAGCCGCGTCGTCTCCTGAAGTGCCGTATTGTATGTGAACGTGGCATATGGGAGGATTTGATCCCAGGTCTTATGCTCTATATCCACGTACATAGACAGCATGTCGGCCAGAGTTCTGTTTAGCCGTTCCACCAAGCCATTAGTTTGCGGGTGGTATGCCGTGGCCCGTCTATGGCTAGAATGTGTAAGGTTCAGTACAGCCTTAGTCAGGCGGGCCGTAAAAGCTGCCCCGCGGTCGGTAATGATAACAGCCGGAGCGCCATGACGCAACACGATGTCGTGGACAAAAAACTCTGCTACTTCGGTGGCAGTTCCATTTGTGAGCGACGCGGTTTCAGCATATCGGGTCAAGTAGTCTGTCGCGACAACAATCCAACGCTTTCCATTAGTTGACTTCGGGAAAGGACCAAGAAGGTCCATTCCCACTTGTTGGAATGGAGTTTGCGGTGGAGCGATCGGCTGAAGAAATCCAGCTGGTTTCACGGGTGGAGTCTTTCGGCGTTGACAGTCATGGCAGGTTTTAACGTAGGATCGTACTGAAGGTAATAATTTCGGCCAATAGTATTTTTCCCGAATTCTTGCAAGCGTACGACTAACTCTCAAGTGGCCGGCGGACGGTTCGTCGTGACAAGCGCTCAAGATGTCAGGCCGTAGGTGCGTAGGTACTACGAGTAGAAATGTCTCTCTTGATCTTTCAAAATTGCGCTTGTAGAGAACTCCACTTCGTAGAGCGTATGACTGCAAGCCACGACGAAAAACAAGCGGTACTCTACCACCGCGTCCTTCCAGATAATCGATGAGCGGCGCCAGCTCCGGGTCCTTGCGTTGAAGGTCAGCCATATGGGATTGAGTAATGGCCCCAATAAAGGGAAACTCGTCGGCGTTTTCTACTGCGGTGGAGTCCAATGGCGCGCGTGACAAGCAATCCGCATCTTGGTGTTTATGTCCCGACTTATAGACAACAGTAACGTCATACTCTTGAAGACGGAGGCTCCAACGAGCTAAGCGTCCAGACGGGTCTTTAAGGCTTGCCAGCCAGCACAAGGAATGATGGTCGCTGACAATACGGAAGGGTCGTCCGTACAAATATGGTCGAAACTTGCTGATGGCCCAGATTACCGCAAGGCACTCCTTCTCCGTTGTCGAATAGTTCGCCTCTGATCGTGAGAGTGTTCGGCTCGCGTAGGCGATAACCCGTTCTACTCCGCCTTGCCACTGAATGAGTACCGCGCCGAGGCCAACGTTGCTGGCATCAGTATGTACGTCTGTTGCGGCTTCTTCATCGAAATGGGCGAGAATTGGGGGTTTGTGTAGGCGGCTTCTAAGCTCCTGGAAGGCTTGCTCTTGATCGTCTCCCCACATGAAGGGTATGTCATCTCTGGTTAGTGCTGTCAGTGGTTCAGCTATCTTAGAAAAATCTTTGACGAAGCGTCGATAGTACGAACAAAGACCTAGAAATCGTCGAAGTGCCTTTTTGTCGGTGGGACGTGGAAAATTTGACACTGCGGTAGTCTTCTCGGGATCAGGGAGAACGCCCTGTGCACTGACAACATGGCCGAGGAAGCGTAGTTCTTTGAAAGCAAAGTGGCATTTCTCAGGCTTGATCGTTAGTTGCGCGCCTTTGAGTGCTTGAAGCACGATGCGCAACCTGTCCAAGTGTTGCTCGAAAGTAGGCGAGAAAATAACATCATCTAAGTACACCAAGCACGATTGCCACTTGAGACCTGATAAAACCGTGTCCATCATACGTTGGAACGTGGCCGGTGCAGAGAAAAGACCAAACGGAAGCACCTTAAACTCGTATAGGCCGTCGGGCGTCACAAATGCAGTCTTCTCTCTGTCTCTCTGATCCACTTCGATTTGCCAGTATCCGCTTTTGAGGTCTAATGAGGAGAAGTACCTGGCATCGCGTAGTCGGTCGAGGGCATCATCAATCCTGGGCAGCGGATAGACGTCCTTTTTGGTCACGTTATTTAACTTTCGGTAATCGACACAGAATCTCAAGGTGCCATCTTTCTTTTTGACAAGGACCACTGGCGACGCCCATGGGCTCGTCGAAGGCTGGATCACGTCGTCCGCAAGCATTTCATCCACTTGCGTTTTAATGGCGTCACGTTCCTTAGGAGAAACCCGGTACGGGCGCTGGCATACCGGTAACGTGGTCTCATCGGTGATGATGCGGTGCTTGGCGACAGGAGTACGACCGCCCTTCGAGCCTGTGGCGAAGCAGTCTGCGAAATCGCTCAGAAGAGCCAAGAGAAGATTCCTTTGATCGGGCCTCAAGTCGGGGCTAATTTTAACGGTTTGCAGAGCATGACAAGGTGCGGCCTCTTCTTTAGGGTTCGTTCCGGCGGTGCATAAATGAGGTAAGGCAGTAACATCGTGAAGGACGGCAACAGCCGTGTCCTTGGCGAGATGCCGCATCTCCTTAGCAAAATTTGTCAGGAGGACAGTAGCACAACTGTTCTGGAGTTGTACGAGTCCTCGAGCAACGGCGAATTCCTTCTCGAGTAGTAGCGGAAGGTGCCCATCGGCGATGCCCTCGTAATCGTGGAACAAATCATGCTTTACAAGAACCAGCACAATAGAACGTGCCGGAACCCTCACGTCATCGTCGACTATACGCAAAACGTTCAGACCCGGATCTTCGTTTTCAATGCGCGCCACGGCTCGTTTCGTCGAAAAAGAAACACGCGCTTCTTTCAGGTCAATGACAGCGCCGTTGGTCTGTAGGAAGTCTAGACCAAGGATCAAGTCTTTCGAACACTCAGGAAGCACGATAAATTCTCCGACATACACAAAACCACGGATGCCGACCCGCGCTGTGCACTTGCCTGCAGGTTCAATCAAGTGACTTCCCGCCGTACGAATTTTCGGGCCGGACCAATTTGTCAAAACTTTCTTCAATTCTCGGGCGAGACCACGGCTCATTACAGAATAATCGGCACCAGTGTCGAGTAACGCGGTGACATCCACTCCATCAATCGTTACACACAAATCGGAGGTAGTATGCCGGATGCTGTCGCTACCTGACACAAGTGAAATCTCGTCGGGTCGGCCTGACGATGACGGAGGATCTTCACATTTCCCAACATCAGCGACCCTGCCTCCGAAGGCCGCTGGTATTAGTTTTCCCGGCCAGGGCTGGGAGAGCGGCGTCGGGAAGAGTGGGGACTTGTCGAACGGTTGCTCGTCGGGGACGTAGACCGACGCTCTTGGTAACCGGACGTGACGGGGTACTGTCGTGCTGCAAGGTCGCTTGCAATCTCAGTGGGCCGTTCTGCATTCCGAGGGTAGAGGCCCTCCGAGGCGAAACCCCGCATGTTGACGCGGCGGTACGGGCACGCCCGGTAAAGGTGACTGGCTTCACCGCAATGATAGCACAGGGGCCGACGATACCGGGGCTGCCATACTTGACTTCTACGGGGTGGCTGGTAGATTGGCGGAGGGGAGTAGCGAGGCTGCATGCGGCTCCATGCGAGGTGCTCCATGCGGGGACCCTGCGGCTCCATTGCTGGAGCTGCGGCGTTGATACTATGGTCTAGCGGGGGAGCCTTACTCAAGACGGACGTGTAGGTGGGCCTCGCGTCAAACGTCTGGTGAGGAACGCGCTGCTGGGGAACAACGTCAGCAACTTGCTGAGCTGCCATACGCACCTCGTCCCGGACGACTTCAGCCAATGAAGGAAAAGATGCTGTGCTGCAAGGCATCCGGAGCGCTTGCAGTTCCTCCCGCACGACCGAACGGATGAGATTGCGTAGTGAGTCCATGTCACTGCCGACGTGTACTGGGGGTGCGTCTGACCTAATGATGTTCACGTCACGGTTGTACTGACGGGCTCGGTGTTGCAGCGTTGTCTCCATGGTCGCTGCCTCGCTGAGAAACTCCGCCACAGTGCGTGGTGGACTGCGCACCAGTCCCGCGAAAAGTTCTTGCTTAACGGCCCGCATCAGGTGACGCAGCTTCTTATCTTCTGACATTTGTGGGTCTGCACGGTTGAAAAGGCGTGTCATGTCCTCAAAGAACATACGCACGCTCTCGTTCTGGCGCTGAATGCGTGAGTGTAGCGCAGCTTCTGCTCGCTCCCGGCGGTCGGCGCTAGGAAACGTGGCTTTGAAATCACGACAGAAGGCTGCCCAGGATGGGAAGGAAGCCTCATGGTTTTCAAACCATGTCCGTGCAGACTCTTCAAGAGCAAAGAACACGTTGTGGAGCTTACGCTCATCAGTCCACCCGTTGTAACGAGCAACTCGCTCGTAGTTCTCAAGCCAGTCCTCGGCGTCCTCGAACACGTCGCCATGAAAAGAAGGGGGTGTTCGCGGCTGATGACACAGAATGTGGGTGGGAAGCCTGCTCTCAGATGTCATTGCAGCAGGTTCTACGGCCGTCTGAGGGTGCGTCGTCCTGGTAGCGGCCGGAAGGGGTCCAAATTCAGGGGGCTCTCCACGTAGGCGGCGGCCGAGGCGTTGATGTACGGGGGTAAGCTCCGTATTGACAGGTTGATTATGCAGGACTGGATCGATACCTGGCTATTCCTCCACCAGATTTGTAACGTAACGTTACAGAGAAGGCGCTCTGGCACTCTGGCACCGAAGAACAGCAACAGCCAGTCAAGGCAGCACAAAAGCGCAGCACCGTATTGCTTCGTCGTCTTTTCCGAATCGCCCGTTCAAACCTTCGTCGTCTTTGAATGGCATGTGTCAATATGTCCCGAACTCTCTGGTGTGGCTCTGGGTGCCCTCCACAACCCCTGGCCTTTCAAAGAAGTTTCTTGCTCGCTACCACGGGCCATGTAGGGTCCTCCAACAAACATCTGCAGTCAACTACGTAGTTGAGCCCGTCACGCCCTCTGCGGACTTGCCTCGCCGTGGTCGTGAAACAGTTCACGTGAACCGATTGAAGCCATTCTATGACCCCGCTGTGCTTTCCGTGCCATAAGTCACCAGGATGGCTCCTTTTTTTTTACCCGGGGGGAAAATGTACTGTGATAGTCAGCACTTCAGCCATCGACATGCACCAGTGCGTTGTGCGACGAAGACAAAGAAGAAGTACGCTGGGCTCGCCGTTGCAAGGTCCTCTCCCCACAGCTCTCCATCTGAGCGTCAATAAACACCCTATTGCAATATGAATAAAATTAGTCCTATCCTTCCTGGAATAACCATCGCCTTCGAAACGCACTAACGCTTCTCACTGCGCATGAGGGTTGCAATGTTAACGACATCAACCGATGTGGCTGTTGCCGAGTGTAATAAGCCAGCACAATCAGCAGAAAAGGCGGGTCCATAGATCTGGAGATGCAAACAGACCAACGTCTGTCGTCTCAGGAAGAGGCGTGAAACTAGGAGGAATGGGATGCACAGCGTCCAAAAGCAGCGAATGACAATTCTGACTGTGGCCAATAAGGCAACACGCGGGGGAATTTACGGCTCCACGGTGCTAGGCTAGCCTGTTAACCGCCGCAACCGTCTTTTCAAAACTAGCTGAGTCGGGATGTTTAGAACGGTTTGGTTCGCACAAGAGCCCAGCGGATGAGAAGTTCGGGTGAGAGAGAGAAATTTAGCCTCCTTCTACTTCTTTCACTTTCGCTTTCACCCCCGATGTGAGGAGGTGACGCGAAGTAGACGGAACTGAAGTGATGCCGCCTTTCCGGGCCCGGTAGCAGCAGTCGACACACGCTTTGATAGATTCTCGACATATGGCGCAGCCGCACCGTTTGCACGGTGCAGTGTAATGATTTCAAAATGCACTACAATAAAGTTGTACTGGCTTTTGTTGCAGTACAATTGTGATGAAAGAAAATAACGTGAACATTTCTGTAGCGGCATAACATCTCATAGTATGATTCGCGAAATTTATGACGGGAATATATTCTGCTTTGCAGTGAGGCTATTCGCATCGGCTCTGGCTGCGTAGCCAGAAAAACTTGTCAGAGACGAGTACAAGGAATGTTTCTCATGGTTCCAACAAAAATAGCGCACTCGGGACTTTCTAAATATCTGAAAGCTTCTGCGCGGTATCAGGTACAGCTCTTTATTAGAAAGTAGAAAGAATCTTGGTTCGGCCAATGGGTGACGAGGCCGAGTCTTTTTGGTGCCTAAGTTGGGATTGTGCTCCTCTAAACTACCTACAGGTTTCTTTGCATCCGGTTCGTAAAGGTGGGGCATATTAGGAGTCAGGAAACGTAGCCATTAGGCGACAAGCTTAAGCGTGAGTGGGCCGGAAACTTTCGATGTTTGCTCGCAATCATATCTGCAAAACATCCTTGCTTACAAAGCTTGCCTACGCCCTGCAAATTCTACATTGTGCGAGCGGGAAGGTACAGGATACACAGAATATTTTCAACTTTCGTATGTTACTCTCAATGGGAATCCATGCTTTATGATAACCTGTCTCTTCCAATAGAGTTTGGTCGAATTGGTCTTGTTCATTTGTTCGTATACCAGGTAGTTCCGCGTTTTTTTCTTTTTCAAATTAGCAACCATCGATTTTTTAGTATGTGTGCTTATTAAGCGTCTTAGTGCCCACTTGCCTTACATATTCGCAACGACCGGACAGGCTCATGAAGGGACACTATGGAGATTCCTTGATTAGGTTGCGTAAAATTTCAATTTCCTCACTGCGCGCTTGAACGCTGCCCTTACGGAACGTTTATTTCCCCATAGCTCTTTATTGGCGCCTTATCAGGAATTTCTCGACACTGTTGTTTTAAAGCCTGTTAAGCGCATGTGCATTCAGCTTGAGGCGAAAACGTTCTTTTTTAAACTGATCACATTAACTCTCCCTGTTAAGGCATGGCTTCAAGCCAAGCAGATGTTTCAGCCATGGCCGGTGAATTGCCGCGTGTGGTGCAAGGCAGAGAGCATTGACCACTCCTTTCTTCAGTGCCGTGATGACATTTTTCTGCGAGATATTGCTACGGACACTAAGCAAGCTAAGAGATCAAACTCGCGCTTTTTAGTATTCGTATTTTTGCCCATTTCGTTGCACTCTGATGTGCCTTATGATTTGTTTATGTCGATGGTGTGTTTATAAAAAAAGCCGAAAGATGCACCGTGGTGCTGAACCGCTACGATCATTCAACTCTTTATACTGGGAGCAGTGCGCTCTGGCGCGGGGAGTGTGTGCTGCCCTGGAAGAGGCGCCTAGCTGGCTTGCGCATCTCGATGCACCTCAATATGCCCCCAAATTTTAACATTTGTTATGGTGGAAAATTACTGGGTTACAGTGGCCTTACATTATATATTCTGGTGAATTGGGGCATAAGCTGTTTTAATTTCTGTTCCTGGGAAGTGTTCCCGTGCAACAAAGAAAACATCTTTGCTTGGCGCAGTCGGTTAAAAGGGTTGGCTAGCGGATCGGAGGGGTAGGAGTTTGATTCCCGATGTAGAAAGATTTTTTTTTCTTAAAGAGATAGACAGAACACCAGCCATAAGCCGACGGACAGTCGCAGACACATCTCGACCACGATAGATTTTCACCATGAGCCAAGCAAGCCTTTCGCCCTAATATAATACGAAGAGAGGGGAAAGTGATATTCCTGCGCTTCAACTGGGGATCGGGTTATGATAAGGCACAGATTATCGTGTGCTACGGTTTCGTTGCGGCCTCAATTACATCGACCCCGATTACCACTCCGATCGTTCATTTCAAAGGAAACAAAGAACTAATAACACCAACCCTCTAACTAGAAAAAAGAGGTCTTTGTAAAATGCTGCCACTGACTTCTAAACCTCGTTCGACGTCGTGATTGGAGTGCTATACTAGCGCACTTTTTCTCGCTATGCAGCCAAAGGTAAATGACCGAAATGCATCAACTCATTGCGGAGCAGAGTATAGTCCCTTGATAGATTTCACGGATCGTGGTCTGGAATATTATGACGATACGGAAGTATTCACTTCATTATTCTATCATAATTTTGCTACAACAAAAGCAGTTACAACGTTAGTTTAGTGCATCTTTAAATCAGTACACTACGCAGAGCAAACTTGAACGGCGGCTTTGACATTGAGGCACCTTAAAGCAAAGTAGAGCAAAGGAATGGCTGCGCCATCTGTCGGGAATCTCCGGAAGTTTGCGTCGGCTGCTTGTA